>NW_003852507.1:5236477-5248854 GCF_000181295.1 Otolemur garnettii | reverse complement strand
AAAAAAAAAAAAAAAAAAGAAAGAAAGAAAGAAAGAAAATGTGAATTTGAAAACTTGACTTTCACTCTTACTAGCTGTGTGACCTTGAAAAACATTGCTTTTTAATTTTCCTAATCCTCAGTTTTTCCTACCTGTTTAAGTAAGTGTATACACGCGTGCAATTTATTTCACAAAGTTGTGAGGACTAAATAAAATGACACTTGGACAATGACATCATAATTATAAAGGCCCCCTGGAAAATTTATCATGGAATTACTACAGTGTATTACTGTTCTAAAACAGAGAGAAAGATAATGTTTCTTTTTAGTAAGTCCGGTTTGGGAAATATGTATTGTGGTGAAAATCTTTTCCCATCAAAAGAACCCAAAGAAAATGTGTTTATGCTGCAATGAGCTGTCTTCTGCTTAACCTGAAAGATACATGGGTGTTGGAATCTTCATTCCAGGGTAAATGAGTTGTCGCTGTATTCTGCCATCTGGAGGACAGAGGGGAAGAATGCAGGGGGGGCTTTGCCTTTCCAACCACTGCCACCGTCTCCGACTTCAACTGTGCTTGGATTGCCGATTTATTTATTTATTGGCTCAACAATATTATGGAAACTCAGAATCTGCCATGGCTGGGGTAAGGACGGGAAGTGACAGCTACACAGGAGGCCTCCTGGCTCTCTGTAGCACAGTCTTTTTCTTGCTAATGAAGATGTAATCCATACGTTTGAGTCACCTGTTTAAATAAGTGTATATATACATGCAATTTATTTTATCAAGCCATGACGTCTAAGGAAGGACTTCCTGATAAATCCAGAAGGCTGCGGTCTGAGACTCCTAGTCCTGGACGAGACCTGCCCAGAACTCAGGGCCAGTCTGCCCACCTTTGGGGGTATTTAACCTGCCTCCCAAGACACTTTGTGGTGTTCTTCACCTTCAAACCCTTTAGGAAAATAAATCTCATATTATCTAGTCTCTATTTCATCACTTCCATCATCTCTGAGTTCACCCCTATTTCAAACATTTTTTAAAAGTATTCTTAAGCATTCTTTCAAAAATACGGTCCACTTAGCACAAAGAATCCATGCCCTGCTGAGGTCTCTTCTCCCCAGAATCCCAATGCCCTCATGTTTGGGAAGTCCTTCCATGGCTCTTACTGTATTCTCTCTGGCTGTGGCCGGAGGACGCGTTCTCAGCCTGATCCTTACAGTCTGTAAGATCTGCGTCCCATGGCTGCCAAGAAAACTACATCAGTCAAGAACCTTTCTGCACAGCCCCACAAAAGCTAGGTACAAAAAGAAGGGATAGCGTCAGGGCCCTCCCTGTATGGCTGCCCATTAATCTCTTCCCCTCTGTGTCTCAGACCCCCTCATATTTCCAGGGCGAGGGGCAGCTCTCTCCAACTTTAGAGCTGAGAAGTTTCTTTGTCATCAGTACCCACTCTCAAAGTTCCTCCTATTCATTTCACCATCTTTCCCCAAGTGACTTAAAAATGTGCATTTTCAGCCCAAGGAACAATTTTCCTGCTGAACAATTAAGAAAAGTCAGCACTTGGAGGGAACTGCTTATAAACGGGCCTGGCATATTATTGCTCTAACAGTCCCTTGTGCTCCTAATAAAAGCAGCCAGGGGAGGCTGGAAGCCAGCATGAAATATGGCCCACTTGTTTTCTGAACAGCTTGCTTCCCGGAGTTATCCGGGAACTGTCAGCTCCTCGTGGAACGCTGCATAAAGAATAAGGCAATTTCCTGTCTTTTATCCTGGTGTCTCATGCCCTGGACACTATCTTAATGGAATTCCATTGTATTGTTGTATTCAAATGGACTTGAAGGCAAACAAAACATTGAAAGGGAGAAATTTCTTCCTAAGCAGGAAAAAGTGGCTTATTGGTACTTACAAACCGTGGGAAGTCCTGAGGCAGGGACTCTGATGGTTCAGGTGGTCTAGAAATACCACTGAAATGCTCAAGAGACGAGGGATGCCTAAACTCACAAAAGATAGGAAGACGTGGCCTGGGTAGAATCATCTACAAGTCTGGAATCAAAACTGATGATCTTTTAATTGAAATTTCTTCTTCTTGAATGAATAATCACGATCATGTATAATCACGATCACGAAGAATGATCGTGATTATTCTTATGTTTTCCCTGAATATCACTAACAAGTAGTCCCCCCCACGGCAATCTGGTTCAAATACTGTATCATACAAACCTCTACCCACAAAGGGGAGCCTGGGACCAGAAAGAGAACTTACAGAATCCAGCCAGAAATAGGGAGAGTCTCCCCTAAGATACCAGAAGCCACTGAGCAGGCAATGTCAAGAACTAGCTGAAGACCTGTCACAATCTGAAGGATGCAAAGAGGGAAGCCAGGTCACTGCCAAGTCGAAAGCAGGCTTCAGCGCCAGGTGCCTTGGGACTGGGAAAATGAGCATGGAGGGGTTAAGGGGCACTGGCCACACATGCTGCCCTGTGGTTTTAAGGGGCACCAGCCACACACACTGCCCTGTGGCCCGTGAGGGAAAAGAATGGGCTGCGGATGCCTCTGGAATTTCATAGCTGGATTGCTTTGCGCCTCTCAGAAGGGTCTGTAACCAGGATGCCAGCCGTGCTGAGGATTCATTCATCTTACAAACCCTTCCCGAGCTCTTCTTCTGTGCCAGGTGCTGTGCTGGTTTCCGGGGAGATGAAGATGCGTTATCACCTGGAAGCCACAGCAGTACAGTGTGAGCCACATATCACGGGGGCACGCACCAAGGCTGGGGGAGACAGGTCTATGGGGCCGGGGGCTCAGGTCATCCAGGGCTCAGGGGCAAAAATCACAGGATAGTAGAGGAATGCAAATTGAAACCACCCTGAGATATCACCTAACCCCTGTAAGAACAGCCCATATTGCAAAGTCCCAAAGCTCCAGATGGCGGTGCAGATGTGGAAAGAAGGGAATACTTTTACCCTATGGGTGGGACTGCCAACTAATACAGCCTCTTTGGAAAGAACTCAAATGAGACCTCCCATTTGATCCCACAATCCCATTACTAGACATCTACCCAGAAGAAAAAAAAAATCATTTTAGCATAAGGACACTGGCATGAGATTGTTTGCTGAAGCTCAATTTGCTATTGCCAAGATGTGGAAACAACTCAAGGGCCCTCCAACCCAGGAATGGATTAACAAACAGTGGTATGTGTACACCATGGAATCCTATTCAGCCATAGAAAGGTAGAGACCTTACATCTTTTGTATTAACCCGGATGGCGTTGAAACACATTCTTCCTAGTTAAGTATCACAAGAATGGAAAAGCAAGTATCCAATGGACTCAATCCCACTATGAAGCCAGTAGACAAACAGGTATACCCCCATGCACGAGAAAATCTCAATATAATTCAAGTTGGAGGGAAGGGGGCAGTGGGGAGGTGGGAGTGGGTTGGTGTCCTCTCACCTAGTGGCCACCATGTGAGTGGCTATGGCACACCTCCCGGGAGCAGGACACAACTACAACAGGGACCTTACCTGACAAACACAAACCTTGTAACCTAATCCTTTGTACCCTCACATTAATCTGAAATTTGTTTTTTAAAGGAAAAGAATGTAAAAAAACAAATTATGAAAAAAATCACAGGAGAGCCGGAGTGTGAGCGTCCCTCCCCCATCCTCAGGTGATTTCCCGTGACCCCTACAGGGGAGGGGCAGCTGACCCCTTCTAGTTCACCCACTGACAACAAACAGGAAATGTGGGAGGGTAGGGCAGGGTTTCTCTGTCCTTGGCATTCCTTCTTTGCTAACATTTAGCCCAAAGCGTAGTTTTTGAGACATTCTCTTTGTCTCGTGACCAGGAAGCAGCCGCTAATGACGAATGATCGTGATGAGCCAGGACAGCTATACAGCTCCAACTATAAAGCACGCCAGAAACTCCCCTGGGGGACAGTGGCAACTGGGCGAGAGCCAGTACAGACAGACAGATGCTGGGTCCACTCGGCCACACCTATGAGTTGGTTTAATTTGAACAGGAGAGCTGGGGGTTATGTGGGGTCCAATGACAGGTTCTAAGCATACAAACTAAACACAGGTGCAGTTGGGAAGTGCTTGGGATCTGAGATTTTACTACAAGGAGACTGAGTAGAATATAAAATCAAGTCTCCTGTGTCTTAGAAAATCCCAGAAATAAGAACAGGAATGTGTCTTTGAATTGGAGATGTTCAAGATGAACTTCATTCCTAAGAACAGCGCCAGGCCCCCAGGGAAAAGGGAGGCAGGAAATAGGTGGGAGACACAGGTGGCCCAAATTTTAAGCTGAGGAGGAGAGCAAGGCTCTGTCCCCTGTCCCATTGCTATAAACCACTCCATCTCCAGGTATCCAGCAGAGGAGGGACATGAGAGAGGAACTAGCAGGGAACAGAGACTATTCATGACACAGGTGTTTCTGGTGGCTCAAGGCTCTCACCAGAATCCAGAGTTTCATCAGAAACACCTCCTGATCCTCCGAAATCATCAAAGTAGGGTGACCACCAGCTTCTTATAGATTGTACTTACAAAGGGGAGGGGATATTTTGACATCTCACCAGGCTGTCTTTCTTTTTTTTTTTTTTTTCACTATTTTTTTATTAAGTCAAAGACACATAGATCATGAATACATTCATGCATAGGTGGGGTACAATGTGCTGATTTTTTTAATACAATCTAATGTTGTTACATTAAGCCAATCAACATAGCTTTCACCTCATTTACTTGATTATTGTGCCCAAACATCTATGTTCTACATTTCCCAGATTTGACTTGTACCCTTGTCATACGTTCCATAGGTGTGATCCCGCCTTTTATCCTCCCTCTGTCGAACCTCCCCCCTCCCCTCCCCTCCCACTCCACTTCTCTCCATCATCCTGGGCTATAGTTCTGTTCTATTTTTTACAAGAAAATATGAGTAAATATAAGTAGGTTTCATAGAAGTACTGAGTACATTGGATACTTTTTCCTCCATTCTTGAGACGCTTTACTCAGGAGGATATGTTCCAGATCCCTCCATGTAAACATAAAAGATGTAAAGTCTCCATCTTTTTTAAGGCTGCATAGTATTCCATGGTACACATATATCACAATTTATTAATCCATTCATGGGTACCAGGCGCACTTGGGCTTCTTCCATGACTTGGCTATTAGGAATTGAGCTGCAAGGCTGTCTTTCTTGTGCAGAGCTGAGCGTGAAGGTGGTCAGTTATTTTATAAAGGCATCGTTTACTCAAGGGGCTCCCAGATGAAGCAGCTATAACAAGAGCTGGGTGGAAGGTCCAGGGTGGGTAGGTCCTGGGACCATTTCCTTCTGTCTTGTGGCTTAGTCATCTTCTAAGGCGTGGTCACATGGTCAGAGCTAGCTCACTCTCACTTTATCCAGGTCCCAGCACAAGGCGAGCAGGAAGGAGGAAGTAGCAGGGAAGACACTTTGTTAAAGATACACATCTCACATCCTGTTGGACTGGAAGGTAGTCCTGGGGCTATCCTAGATGGGAAAATGGCTGGAAAGGAAGTCCCTGGCCATTGTATCAGCTGAACCCTGGGAGGTTCTATTACCAGAAGGAGAAGGAGAGGACAGATACTAAGAAGAGTTACTAATTAGTACGTGCCACAGTGATTCTTCATGGTTAATGGCAACTGCCACCTTTTCTGGCTCCCAAAGCCTGACTCCTCTTCTGTGTTCCTGTGACACCTTGTGATTAACTCTGTCACAATGCTTACCTGAATATACCGAAATACTCCGTCTCTCTTCCTCCGACGTGCAAGCTCTAAGGGTTTGGAAATATCTATTTTTCATCTTTGTATGCCCACTGCTTTCTGTAGTGGCACAGGTAGGTACTGGATAAAGCTTTCTTAGATGAAGGGCCAAATGGAACATTGATAGATTATTCAGTTGCAGGGTGAATGGAACAGGGGCATAGCTGGTCCAGTTAGGGCTCTGAAGTTTTTCTTGTGTGATTTGTCAAAGTTACCCTGCAGTGTTTCGTCATGTGTACACATTTATTCAACCAGTTAAGGCAATTGCTGCTTGGCGGGGAGGGGACAGAGAAGAGGCAGGATGGCCGGGATGTGTGCGGGCCCCATATAGACAAGACACACCCTTCTCGTGAGTGTAACAGTGGATGCCAGAGGACGGTGAGCATTTGGAAAGCCTAAGTGTCAGTCACCTCTCAAAGCTTTGATGCTATGGACGATGTGTCCACCTCTTGTTGGCATGTGTCCTTTTTTAAATCACTCCCTGACTGCCCTTGACCACGGCAGGCAGGATCTGTCTCTATCTCTGTGGCACATAAAGGGTAGGTTAGAGCCAGTAGAATTTGGATGTCACCGAGAAGTAGCCAGCACCCTGGGAAACAGCAAAGTGTGAGGAGGCTGGCTGGGAATCTTCCCAGGGCTCCCTGAGTGGGGAATTGGCAGAACGGCTACTTGGGCTAAGATGATTCTGTCACCAAGGACAGAGCTGGCCAGAGGACTGAGAAGGGTGATGGGGAAACATCCCACAGTCCCCCATTCTTCTGGGACCTGAGCAAGACCAGCATATCATAAACTAAACAAGATTTCTAAATGTATGGCTAAACCTGAAGGAAAAATTGTTCATGCCCGCAGAGTCTGATCCCTCTGCGTGCTTCCTTGGGCAGTGCACCTTGCATTCGGGGATATTGTGGAAGAGCAGGTGCTGAAGGGCAGGTGGAAGGGGGCTGGTTACATTCTACCACGGAGCTGGGGAGGTGCGTGTCACAGAAACCAGAATGTCAGACTTGGAGAAGGAGGCAAGATGATTTAAGAACGCAACAGACTATTATCATTTGGGCAAAAGAGATAGAATTGAGAGAAGCTGAGAAAGCTCTGGGCAATGAAATTGGCTGGATGGTTGATGGTTCCCGATGGGAAGAGTCGTTGGCTCTGTTTCTGGAAATTGTGGTCGTAGAATACTAGAATTGCCGAGAATCTGAGAAATCTGATGTCAGATTAAATCCCAGCTCTGCCATTTCCTGATTCTGTGACCCCGGGAGAATCACTTAATCTCTGTGTGCCTCAGTTTCCTCATCAGTAAGATGGAGCTAACAGCAGTACGTGCCTCCTGGGTCATCTAGGGCCTTAAACAAGTCATAAAACGTAAGTTAGGATCTGGTACACATTCCCCCATAAGCATTAGTTCTTATAGAATCTGTACTTTTAAAACAGAAAGGCATCGACATTGTTGATGAGACCAAATAAAGTATCCTGGGAGTTTGGTTTTCACTATTTCTGTGGTTGATGGAACTATCTATTCCAAAACTTCCCTTTGCAACAGAGAGGAAAGCTGGCCCAAAGTGAAAGAAATGAATTGGCTCGCATAACCGAAGAATGCAAAAGTGGTCTGGCTTCACTGTGCTTTCTTCCAAAGATTCACGTGGTCATCAGATTCCTTGCATTGGGTCCCCTTTGTGTCCCAATCTCGTCCTCAGGAGACAGACAGGGCTGCACCAATTGCAGCCTCATGGCCTCACAGCACCTTACCCAGAGAAGGAGAGGGCTCCCTGTCCACCAGCTCTCGCACCTGACAACAGACACCACCCACACCCTCCTTGGCACCTGGTATATCATTTGCCCAGACTGTGTCACATACCCAGAGACAGGACTCCTGGCTCAAGCCACTCCATGAGTACCCGTAGGGTCAAGAGTGGAGCTGACGCCCAAGGCTAATCGCAGGGGAGGAGGGTTCCCCCAAAGCCAGTCTAGATATTAAGGTAAGAAAAGGAGGAAAAATAGACGTTTTGGAGGCAAAGAAAGTCTTCTCTAGTGTGTTAGCTGGGACCTCAAACACAGGAATGTGAGTATAAGAAGCCTGGAATAGAGTGAACGGCCTGAGTTGTTTTGGTTATGTTTTTTTGTTTTTTTGTTTGTTTGTTTGTTTACCATTTCACAGTCCCTAGAAGATTTAGGAGTCATGAAGAATTTGACCACAAACAAAGACTAAATCAACTTGATGTTACCTAATATCCTTGACCTTCCCAAGAAGAGGTGCTCCATTCACCCTAGAGATAGTCGCTTCTCAGGGACAGCCCACGTCGTGGTCTCAGCCCAGCCTGGAAGGGCAAAGGGAAGCCGCCTGGAGGGACCGAGGCTAGAGGTCCAGCGGCTGCCCCGGGCTGGCGGGGACAGAGACCTTATCCCCACAGCACAGCCAGCCCTGCCAGCATTCTCTCCCCCGCCCCGATGAAGGGGAGCCCCCGCCCCCGCCCAGCAGCTTATTATGTAGAAATATGGCTCCAGCGCCGCTGACTTCCTACACAGGGGGATGTTGCAGGGAGCAGTCTCCTTTTATCTCTCCGTGCCTGGATGCTTTCTGGCTCCCACCCTTTCCCACCAACGAGCCTCTTGTTACCCAGAGCTCCTTGCCTTTCCCTTCAGAAAATAAAGCTAAGACAAAGAAAGGAAGCGTATTTATCTCAAATGATGTACAGTCTCATTTTTCTGTTTGAATCTATTGCTGTTTAATGAGCTAAACATCCATCGGCTGGATTAGATACCCTGCTCCTGCGTGCGTCTCCGGGGAGGTAGGGGAGAGATGTGCTGGGGACACAGCACCCGGGAACCCCACGGCCTGCCTGACGAACAGGCCAGGGACTCGAAAAGAGCATAAAGTGACAGGGACGTGGTCAGGTAGTAGGCGACGAATCACTCACAGCTGACGCTGGGCCAGCTGAGCAGACAACAGTCTTAGGAAAAGCCAAACCATATGGTGATGATCAAAACACCCAAGTAACGGCAGGACCCTGGGTCATTAACACACACACAAAATCCTAAACCAATACCAAATTGAAGGCAGTCACCAGAGCTGACAGTCTTAGTGGTCTGATTGGAAGAAGCATGTTGTCTCTCTCTACTGACAAGGGGGAGGCTGTCCAGTAACGAGGCCATTGCTCTTGATAATACTATCAGCCCCAAGAAGGCTCAGTACAACAGACGCACACATCAGCACCCCTAATTATCCCACTTCATCATTTTATCAAGAAAGGAAAATTAAAGGTGTGTTATGTTCTTCAATTTCTTCACCAAAGGAGCCAGTGGGGAGGGAACCATTTTAGACTGGAAAGGTTCACATAAATATTATTCAGCCCCTCAGTAAGAGATTTTAGGCCCCAGAGAAGTCACACGGCCCGTCGGTATCTGAACCATGACCAATAATTATTATATAATTATAATAAAATCTGCTTGTTTTGTAGCAGGCATTGTTCTAACTGCTTTATATATGTTTGTCTCCCCGCATCTCCCAGCAACCCACTGTGTGGAGGAGGAGACTTGAGGGCCCCAGGTGTGGATGGACTTGCCCAAAGTCATTCTTTCAGGAGGTGATACAGATGGGATTCAAACCCAAGGTTCCAGCTTCAGGGCCCACAGTGTTCCGTCTTTCAATAAAACCCAGCTGTCCTGGCTCCTTGGTCAAACACGTGAAAAAAAACTACAAAAATAAAAAACATCTGTCCCTACAGATCCTGGAATAAATTACTTAAGTAAACAGAAAAAAGTAAGTAATATGAGACCTTGGTATTGAGAATTTCGCAAGAAAGACAATGCCTGCAAAACCCTCGCCTCTGTGCCGCCTCTCACAAGCTTAGCCTTTGGTGACCCCCAGTCCACGCTGATCTCTCTTGACTCCAAAGCTCTCACCAAGAGTCCCCCTCCTCCTGCCTCAACTCCCAGCTCTTTGGTCTCCAACCACACCAAAAGGTTCCAAGCCCCTTTACTTTCCTCAGCCTAGAGCTCCCTCCTCTTTATCCCCTACCGCTGGTCTCCTAAGCATCCCTTAAGGCCCAGCCCCAGAGACACCCAAGACTTCAGCAATCGCCCTGGTCAGAATCAGGATGTCCTCTCCTCTTCCCTGTGGCATCCCTTGATCACAGCATTTATGTAACTCCCCTCTCGTAATCAGAAGGGCAGTGCAGGGTAGCAGTTGGGTGCAAGGTCTTGGATGACAGTCAGACCTGAGTCTGGGATCTAACTCTGCTGCCAGGAGTTGTGCGGATTGAGCAAATTCCTTCACTCTCTGAGCCATGAAAGAATTCTTACCTCAAAGGATTCCTGTAGGAATGAAATAAAACAATAGATGCGAAACCCTCAGCCTAATATCGATGGAGGTATTGCTGCCGCCACCACCGTTACCATCACAATCATCACCAAGGTCATGGTCATTGGCAGATTAGCCATAGGACCTTCATAGACTGTCAACTCCTGGAGAGCAGGGACTCGGTCCTGTTCACTTTTAATGCCTGGCCTTTAGTAAGTGCTTAATAAATGGATGTAGAACTGAATTGTTGAAGCAGCTGTTCAATTTGCAATTTATTATTTTGGTTCTGGTGATAGATTGCTTTGAAATCATTTGCCTACTTGCTTGCCACCCAATTAGGTTTTAAGCTCCATAGACTTTGGTATTTCTCCCTGCAGAGCGCACATCCGGTGCGTGTACTGAGCACTTACAAAAGTATTTAATGGCTCCTCCACTTCTTAAACTTCTCAGAGTTCGCAGGATCCCCGGGATGTGCACTCACTTACCATAAAAAAAAAAAAGGTTAAATTTACAACGGAAAAGAACATAACGTTTATTGAACGCTTAAAAATAGCTAACATTTATTGAGTTCTTGCTTCATGCCAAACACCATGCTAAGTACTTTACATACTTTGGTGCAATAATCCCCACAACCAATTTATTAGATACGATTCATTCTTCCTGCATTACTACAGTTAAGGAAACTGAAGCTTAAAGAGATTAATTAGCTTGTGCAGGATTATAGCTATTCTGAAGGGAGCCCAGGATTTGAGGCCATCCTCTTCTGACGCTGGTAGGAAGGATCCAGCTCTGGGTCAAGCAATTCGGACCCTTTGCCACATTTACTATGGCCTTTAAAAATGATATTTGTGGACTATCCCGTTTCACAGATGGGCCAACTCAGGCCTGCCTGTCACACAGTCAGTCAACGCTAGAACCGGGCTTTGAAAGCAGAATTGTCTGACCCTATGTGGAGCCATCCTCTTTTTCCACTCGTGGTCTAGTGCCTGGAACTAGAATCCTGGAGTCTTGAACAGTGCTCACTCTAGCTCTTTTTCCATCTCCACACATACCCCCGAACCATCCTTACTCAGGCAACCATCCCCTAATAAGCGCCTGGGTAGATACCCCACCCACCACATAGTTAAAAGAGAAAGAATCATTTCAAACAGACACATCTCCACACAATGAAAACCTGGTGGAGAAGAAAAATGCCATCCGAAAGATGTATCAAGAGTCACTACCCGGTAGCGGGTGCTGCCTTGAATTATCACTGAAGGATGAGCTCCGAGGGCTGTCATTAGGAGCAGATTTTGCAATCTGGGAATAGACTGAAAGGGCGCTGGGGATAGTGCATGATGGGAAACAGCGGCAGCATCTTGGGGGCTACTTGGCAGGAAAGAGGGAGGGAAGGTAGGCTTTAAGGGTCTTGGGGGCTGGTCTGTTTTGCAGGCCCCAGGAAGACAATAAAAGGGGTAGGAAATAGAACAATATTGAAGCCAAAGACCCCAGGGTGGAATGTGGCACCAACCTCAGCAAAGCCCGGGAAATCAATCTGCGAAATGAAAGAGGCAGAGAAGAGCACCAAAAATAACCTTGAAGGTAATGGATGAGGCAGAGGAGAAAAATCAATTCAAGGAAAACATATTAAGAGCAGAAAAACTAAATGAGAGCCGGGGGCTGGGGGAAGTTGGGATGGAGGGGGCTGCGGACTGGGAGCCTAGAGGGCTGGGCTCCTTGTTCAGCCCAGCCCCTAACAAGCTCTGTGACTCTGGGCTGGCATCTCACCTCTCTGAGCTGCCGCTGGCTCCTCTTTTAAATGACACAGTGGAAGAGCACGGCTTATAAAGCCCCCTCCAGTTCTTGCAGTCTCTGATAAAGAACTGTACAAAAGCTCAGCTTCGTGGAGACTATCCTGAGCCTCTAGATGCAAGTGGGGACCTTTAGTAAGTTCTTCAGCTGTTCCCGAATATCCAAGTCCTTGGGAGATGTAAATCAAGCCCTTTCAGCTTGAACTTCACTGTTCTTTTAGCCTGTTGGGGAGTTTTGAAACTGATGATGCAGGAAACTCAGAGGCATAAGTTAACAACCATCAAAGAAGCTATTTGGAAGGGGTGATGATAACACAGTTGAGATGAGGCACAGTGCTTGTTCTGTGTGATACACTAGGATACCGGCATGCATCAAGAGCCTCCTCCCCGAAGAGGGCTTATGAATTAGAGGGACACCCCGGGACATCTCAGACACAAGGTCTGTGTGTGTGTTATCACTGTCGTCGGAGTGTGTGTGTTCCTCCAAAATTCATATGTTGGAGCCCAACTACCGATAGGTAGTGTTAAGAGGTAGAACAGTTTGGG
>NW_003852507.1:5235918-5236378 GCF_000181295.1 Otolemur garnettii | reverse complement strand
GAATAAGAGAGACTGCAGAGAGCACTCTATCCCCCTTTCTGCCCTTCTTGTCCTGCCATCTGTGGACCCAGTAACAAGGAGCCATCTTGGACACTGAGATCCGCCACCAGACACCGGATCTGTTGGCAGCTCAGTCTGGGAATGCCCAGCCTCCAAGACTGTGAGCACTAAATCTCCTTGTTTACAAATTACCCCCAAAGGGAAAGAAGGCAATCTATCAGAGGTATCCCTGCACTCACATGTTTATTGCAGCATTATTCACAACATTAAAGATGTGGAATCAACCTTAGTGTCCGTCAGTGGAGAAATGGATCAGGAAAATGTGGTGCATATCCACAATGGAATACTATGCAGCCATAATGAAGAATGAAATCACGTCGTCTGCAGCCACATGGAAGGATTGCAAGGCGGTACCCCCAGTGAAATAGGCCAGGCACAGAATAGGAGGGAACTAAAAAAA
>NW_003852507.1:5233582-5235898 GCF_000181295.1 Otolemur garnettii | reverse complement strand
GTCGTCTGCAGCCACATGGAAGGATTGCAAGGCGGTACCCCCAGTGAAATAGGCCAGGCACAGAATAGGAGGGAACTAAAAAAAACTAAGCACAGTCACAAGGAGTGGAAAATGGGAAACAGAGCCTGGGAAGGGTGAGTGCGGAGGAAGAGAGAGGCTGAAGAGAAGCGGGTGAAAGGGTGCAAATGTGCAGTGAGACGGGAGGAATAAATTCCTCAATGGATAGAGTAGGGTGACTACGCTTACCAAAAGTGCATTGTATACCTTGAATACCACAAATGGGTCATTACACATTATATACAGGTAACAAAATTCCTCGTGTACCCCCTAAATTTGCACAAATAAACAAAAGATTAAGACAAGCCATTTCCAAAGAATAAAATGAAACAAATGACCAAAAAATAAATCAATTACCCCCTCTAAGGTGTTTTGTTATAGTAGCAGGAACGGACTGAGATAATTACAACGTTTATGTGTGGTTTAGTAGATACAGGGTCCCCATAAAGTTCATGTGCAATTTAAATTAGTTTTACAGTGTAAATTGCACACAAACTTTATGGACACCCTTTGTGCCTATGAGGGGGCGTTTATTTTGTTTGTTTTTGAAACAGAATCTTATTCTGTCTGCCTGGATAGAGTGCCACGGCATCATAACTCATAGCAACCTCAATCTCTTGGACTCAAGCAACCTTTTTGCCCCAGCTTCCCGGGCAGCTGGGGCCATAGGCATGTGCCACCACATCTGGTGAGCTACTTCTGTTTTTAGTAGAGATGGGGTCTCGCTCTTGCTCAGGCTAGTCTCAAATTCCTGAGCTCAAGCAACCCATCCTGAGCCTCACAGAGTGATAAGACGACAGGTCTGAGCCACTGCACCCAGCCTGGTCTAATAGTTCTAAAGACTAACAGAGTAATGTCTCTCTTACCTCAAAAATATTTACCTACAAATGAGACTTATCAAGATGACAACCTAGAACTTGCAAGCAAAGCTGTCAAGCAAAGCACAGGTAGCCAAAGGGGATGTAGACGTGCTGGGCCTACGATGGCTTTGCATCTTTGACACACCGTCTCACCTATCACCTGCCCCCCTGAGTCTGTCTGGAGGGAAAGGGACTTTGCCTCACAGCTGCTTCTAATCAAATCCTTGATGTGGCTGGCCACTTCTCTGGGCTGTATTTTTGTTTTGCTTTTCCGCTGTTCACTCTGCTGCAGGTCACCAGACAGACCGGCATGAGGGACAATTAACTTGAGACAGGCCACACTGACCCTTCCTGTCCCTTTATTTCCTACACCATCACCACTTAAGACTGGATGCCTATGTTGGACTTCACAGAGGTTGGGGACAACGAAAAGAAATCTTACCACGAGAGGTGGTGAGACAGCTAAGACTGTGCATTTCAGCATATGAGCTCTTATAGGCAAACGCTCGCAGCCAACTTGTTGGTAACAGACAACTACTGTACACAACCCAAACGTCCATCAGCAGGTGTATGGTTACGCAAACTGTGTTACATCCATACAGGAGGGAAAAAGGAATAGACTGTTGATACAGGCAGCAATGAAGATGAGCCTCAAAATAATTACGCTGGAAAGAAGCCAGACCCAGAAAAGTACATGTGCACGATGCCATTTGTATAAAACTCTAGAAAATGCAAACTAATCTGCAGCGACAGAAAGCAGGGTCCTGGTTGTCCTGGGATGGCGTCGGGAAGGAGACGGATTACAAAGGAGCAAAAGAACAAAACCAATGTGGGGGATGATGGATATGACCCAGTTGTAATGGTCTTGCAGATGTGGCCATAGGTCAAAACACATTAAATATAAGCAGTGTATTACGAAACAATGATACCTGACTAAAGCTGTTTGTTTTTTTAACTGCACATAACTCATGACTGTCCTCACAGACCAATGGGAAAATACAAAATTAAAAACCCTGATGGGAGCTGTCCTTGCAGGCATCCTCTCTGCTTGCCCCTCCTCTGAGAACACCTCCTGCTTCATCCATCCACATAGCCTTCCCTGCCTCTTCTCAAATAACCCTTCCATTTATAAGGGGATCCTGACCCTACAGTCTGCCACCCTCCCTGTCAGGGATATGTCACAAACCACGACATAGTGTGGAAAAATAAGACCGTAGACTCAAAATGCAGAATCAACCTATTTTGCCTCCTGAAAACTGGTTTGCAACAAAAAAGATGAGAAGCGTCCCCAGCCACCAGCTGGGAACCTGTGCCCCAGCTCCCCACTGCATCCACACATGCAAGCTTTCTTTTTAGGCATAAACATAATCTAAGGCCCCCCCTCTCTACACACACACAC
>NW_003852507.1:5224100-5233562 GCF_000181295.1 Otolemur garnettii | reverse complement strand
ACACACACACACACACACACACCACCTCTCCCAACAAAAAAAATACATTTAGAAATAGTAGCAAATGAATCCTAACTCCTCCATCATGGCCACAGCTGTCCCAGCCAGAATGAGAGTCACATATGACATGGTTATGCAGAGTACTAGAAGGTCCACTTTGCTCTCCTTTCTCTTCAGACCCTGCGATGGTCCCAGGAAGCACACTGGAAACAGGGACCATCTACTCACCAATGATCACCTCTGGGCTGCTACACAAAGGCAGGACAGAAGCTGTGACAACCAAGGTTTTCCTTTCCTCAGCTTTTGAGGAGGTCAGAGTCTGGGGGAAGAGGGGTAGCGTAAGTCCCAGACACTCCCGACAGTGCAGCCAGCAGAAAGGTGGTGGGAAGACGTGCAGGCCCATCTTAGTGTGTATCTGTTTTGTAGATCAGGACATTGTGGCTCAAAAAGGCCATGAGCACACCCAGGATTTACAACCAGAGCCAGAGCCAGAGTCCAGATCTGCATGACAGCCACATGTAGGCCCTTTCCTTCAGGCCCGACCATGTCCAAGCTGGTAGACAGACACAGTCTGAACACGAATGGACAGATACTCACCCAGGTCAGCAGTGAGTGAGTTTTTCTTTTAGTTTGCATCTTTTCTTTTAGTCTGACTTGATGCTCCATTCATTTTATAGCAGATTAAATTCTGCTTACTAGAGGAGATTCATTCCTTCATTCCTATATTCCTTTATCTGACAAGTGTGTACACTGAGCAACTACTGTGTAACTGACCCAGAAAAGATTCTGAGGACACCGCAGTGACAAATACCATCAAAGTCTCAGCATCACGAGCTTATTAGGGAGAATAGTAGTCAACAAACGTGGACATGAATTACCCTATAATTATAGCTACAAAAAGAACTAGCAGGAAAAACATAAAGCATTGTGGGGGTGTGGAACCTGGACTGATCTTAGTGGAATGATTGTGCCACTGAGGATTTTCAGCATGGAAGTGATACAACTGGGTTTCTTTTGTAGGTAAAACTCCAGCTATTCTCAATAAACATGGATTAAAGAAAGAGAAGGCGAGAGGGACATAGTTTGAAGGCAATTGCAACAGTGAACAAAAGACATAGAATTAACAGGATGGTTGGTTGGTTTTATGTCAGGGGAACAGGAAGGTAGAGGCATCTGGAACAACTCCCAGGAGTCTGCCAAGACGAGTTTCATCGTAGTGCCGAGATGGGAAACCCTGAAAAGTCGCAGCTTTCAGGGGAGAGGGAGGTCAGAGAAGGTCAGATTTTCCATGTGACAAGGCAAAAACCGAGCAATTAGTGAGCCTTTGAGAAAGGAATTCAAGAGTTCATTGTCTGACTACGGCAAATTTTCTACAAGTTTGAGTTTTTCAAAATAGAAAAAAATACTCATTTGGGGCGCATTAATTTTAACCCCTATGGGAAGGTAGCTAGCAGGACGTATCAGGATAACAGCTGGATATGTGGGGACAAAGCTCCAACAGGAGGGCCGGGTGGAAGCCGCCCGCACGCCTGTGTACAGAGATTGCTAGAGCTGGTGAGCTCACCCAGGGAGAGACACGGAGGTGAGTGCTTAGCACATAATTATTTACACATCCAGGCAGTCACCAGCCCCTTGACCCAGAGGAAGAGAAACTAGTGGAGGGATTCTCTTTCTGTATATATCTCTTTTTCCTCCTGTTTTTTTACTGCGATAAAATACACATAGCATAAAATTTACTATTTTAATCAATTTTAAGCATACAGTTGGGTGGAACTAAGTGCATTCGTACTGTTCATTATTGTGCAACTAACACCAACATCCATCTTCAGAGTGTTTTCATCTTTTTGCTCACCTCTTTCCGAAACAGAGAAAATACTCCCCAAATCCCCCAGAATGAGACTCTCCCTCAGATATCCACTGACCACAACTGGATCCCATGACTGCTCCTAAGCCAGTCAGTAGAAAGTGGAAACAGAATAACGTGGCAGGAGTCCAGGCAAGGTGGCTCACACCTGTAATCCCAGCACTCTGGGAGGCCAAGGTGGGCAAATCACCTGAGTTCACGAGTTTGAGACCAGCCGGGGCCAGAACGAGACCCCCACCCCCATCTCTAAAAACAGCCGTGCATTGTGGCCGGCACCTGTAGTCCCAGCTACTCTGGAGTCTGAGGCAAGAGACTCTCTTAAGCCCAAGAGTTTGCTGCTGTGGGTGGCGAAGTGAGACTCTGTCTCAAAAACAAACAAACAAAAACACCTGGCAGCTTCAGGAAAGTCAAACTCTATCTTGGAGGTAAGGTCACCTTTCATGTGAGGGAGGTTAGACCTAAATAAAATCAGGGTTCATTAACCAGGAAAAAGGGGGCAATGCATTTTGGTTAAGAAAATAATAAAGTCTATGTACTACCATTTTAAACAATGTTTCCTCACTGGATGTTATAAACATTTTCAGCTTGTACACATAGTGTACCTAAATATAATTTCTAACTTCTTTGAAATAGTTATTTAGTTTCTTGCCCCAATTTATCAAACTAGACCCTTGATTGGGATGTTTCAGCTGTTTCTAAGTTTGACCTCATTCAGAGAATACTGCAGTAAAAGTTACTTTGTGAATCCCTTTGTGGAGCTCTGGAATCCAGGTGTGAAACTCCCTGAATCAAAGGATAAGGAGGTCTGTAATCCTCTAAGTATAGCACGTTTTCCATTAGAATAAGCAACCATGGTGTGTGTGTGTGTGTACTAAAAGGGTGGTTTTCAGTTACATAGAACATTAATTCACATGGAACACTGTGTTTCCCTGGGAAGTTGATGGAGGAGTTTCTGTGGAAACAATTTTGTCTGGGTATCAACAACAGGTATGCTGAAAAGGAATGAGGTCCCTTGAGGCACCTGGGCAAAAAGTGTGTTACCCAGAGGACAAGAAGCCAGCAGGTGGTAATGACAGCTTGGTGGAGAAGTCGTATCGATGAGAGAATGGAGAGACACAGGAAAGGTAGCAGGTGTCTGCAGGCTGACCGCCACAGAGTAGGTCATTCCCCTAATCAGCAGGAATTTCTAATGCTGGAGTGGAGGAAGGAGGTACGTGGTTCTGGGGAGATCATAATTAGCTAGATGGACCAAGCTCACGAAGCTATCACCAAGCTCTTCCTAGTCTCTCTATGCTGCAGTTTAGACATAGATGCTCTCCCATACAGTGATAGTTTAGTTGTTATTCTCAGCTTCAAAGGGCCCAGGGCAGGAAGGCGCAGGCAGGACGGAGGAGAAAAATAGTGATATTCTACTTACACTTTCCTGTTCATCATCTCATTTAATCCCCCAAACCGTATTCTTAGGCTGATTATGGCTTCACTTTATAGGAGTGAAAACCGAGACTCTAAAAGGTAAAGTGACTTCCTCAAGAGCTTGCCACACAATAGCCAGGGCCAAGAATCACCACAGATCCCCTGTCTGCTGTGTGCTCCTTGTGCACAATTTCCCTCCAGAGGATTCCTTATTCAACAACCATGTATCACCCCCGACCATGGTGCATTTTGGGTACGTGCAAGGTGCTTGGAAGGAAAAGACAAGTAGGACCCTACCTATATTAGTGTCCTAAAGGACCACACATTTGAAATAGAAATTTATCAGAAACAATTGAAATTTAGTCTTTCACAGTTCAGGAGACCAGAAATCTGTTTCAGTGGGCTGAAATCAGAGTGTCATGGGACCACATTCCTCCAGGCTTAGGGAAGAATTCATTCCTTGTTTCTTCCTGCCTGTGGCAGCTGCCAGCATTCCTTGGCTTGTAGCCACATCACTCCAACATCCACGTCCATCCTCACATCATCATCTCCTCGCTGTATGTGTCTAATCTCCCTCTGTGGCTCTCTCTTATAAGGTCACTTATGATGGAATTGAAGGCCCATAGTGATGATCCAGGATCATCTCTTTATGTCAAGATCATTAATTTGCTCACAGATGAAAAATTTTGTCATATAAGGTAACATCTGAGGTTCCAGGGATTACCTGATACCATTGGGGCCACCATTCAGCCTACCACCCTGCCCTCCAGCATTCACAGTCTAATGTGCCAGACAACCAAACAATTGAGCAACTGCAATATCCTGGAGCCCAGCCACCTCCTGATTAGCCACAAATGGCATTTGGCAGTGAAAAATAAAAATAAAGGAGACATCAAGAGAAATAGGAGGCAAGAGGCAGAGAGAGGATGATACCTGGTTTCTCCATGGTAAACTAACTCCTAATTCTAGTTGTTTTAAAATATGTTATTGATGAACAGTGGATGTACATAGTTTCAGGGTATGGATGATAATTTAATACATTTATATAATTTGTAAAGATCAAACCAGTGTACTTGGAATATCTATCACCTTAAATATTTGTCTTTTCTTTATTTAAGAAACATTTAAATTATTCTCTTCTAGCTATTCCGACGTGTACAGCAGATTATTGTGAACTACAGCTACCCTACTGATCCACCCCCAATTCCAGTTTATCTTTGCCATCTCAGTTCTATAAGATATCCCAGTCAGACCTTCCATAACTGGACCCCTCGACCTCTGTTTTTCCTTCCTCAAAGCCAGCCAGGGTTTCTGTTCTTTTCAACCACAAGAGAACTAGCCCTATCTATGTACGCCTGTGTCTGTTGCTTGCTAAATAAACTTCCCTCTCTCTCTCTGGCCCCTCTAACTATGAGACCTGACCACTCATGCCTCCAGCCATTTACTTTCAATTTCCTGACTTCTCCGCTTTTGGTGAAAAAAGAAAAATGATGCCCATAAGGGCACCAACTTTCACAAGCCACTTTGATTTCCCATCATGGCTGGTGGTGTCTCTGGGCAGGACACGTGAGCCACGCCTGCCAGGCTCTAACTCTGCTTTTCTTCACCTTCAGTTTTCTGGCCGCTGGGATCTCCAGCCACTCAATTGTAGTTGATTACATGTAATCAACGTCAGTGCATCCCATCCACTCGCCCGCAGGACCTACACTCACAAGGGCAGGCAGAAAGGGAGCAGAGATCACAGCTCATCCTGTAGATAATCCAACCGCAGACACCAGGCTGGGAGAGAAGAGGTGCCCTTTGTCCCCCTGCACCTGGAGGCTGCAACTGCCCCGCTGAGAAGCCCTGTGGGAAGACTACAGGCACCTTCAGCATTGAAGTCAAGAATCCACACTGAGAATTCTAATTTCAGCAAGCCGGAGGCTTTTCCTCCCTCAAATTTGGCCGGCCGCCTGAGGAGTCACGTTTCCTTGCTATAGAAATTAGCCACAGAGGCTGGGAATCCCAGGCTCTGTGTTATAACCCAGCGTTACAATTATTAATAAGCTCTTGCCCAAATTTCAGTTTCATGTCAACCAATAAATTATACTTGCTGTACTACATTCAGATTCTTGAAGGGAATAGAAATAATTCATCAGATCAGGACTCTGACGATGGTCTTCTCGGCCAGGGACGCTCTTGGTGAGGAAGGGGGCTCTCGCACCAAGCCTTTGCTACTGGCCAACGTGTCGACTTCCGCGGGAACTTCACTTTGTTAGAGTTCTCTCGTCCTATGTCCTTCTGCTGTGTGATAGAGAAGGTCTCCTGCTCCCCTACCAGTCAAGGCAACGTGCCTGAAAAAAACACTACATCACAGACTTGAGCACATAAAAAATACATCAAGTGGCAGCAAGATGAATGTGGCAACTTAGGAAGTCAAAGTGAATACTCTGCAGTCATCAAAAAGAACCGTGTATATATGGTGCTAAATGGTGGGCAACCTGCTTTCAGATACAGCATGTGAAAACTACAACCCCAAATGACAGAATGAATCACTGATCCCCATTTTATTGTAAGCTTATGGCCATGGAGAACCAGTAACTTGAACTGGATGCCCTGCTGGCATATAGCAGACCCAGGCTTGATCTCACCTCTTCTGATTTTCTATGTGATGGTCCATCCACGTTATTATGCCTCAGAAGGGTTAGCTACTGTAGTTTTTATTTAAACAGGAGTTCAAAAGATTTTCTGTAGTAGTAAATGTTTTAGACCTTATGGGCCATAGAGTCTCTGTACCTGTACACAGTACCGTCCAGGAAGGAGGAAAGCATGCATGGAAAATATGGAAACAAATGAGGGTGGCTGAGTACCAATAAAACTTTATTTATAAAGTGAGTGATGAGCTGTATTTGGCCTGCATGCAAAAATGTGCCCACCCCTGATTTAAGGTATTAGGACCAAATCTTTTTGTGTAGTTAAGAGCTGATTTAGGCTCGGCGCCTGTGGCTCAAGCGGCTAAGGCGCCAGCCACATACACCTAAGGTGGTAGGTTCGAATCCAGCCCGGACCTGCCAAATAAAAATAATGGCTGCAACCAAAAAATAGCCAGGCGTTGTGGCAGGCACCTGTGCTCCCAGCTACTTGGGAGGCAGAGGCAGGAGACTTGCTTGAGCCCAGGAGTTGGAGGTTGCTGTGAGCAGTGAAGCCATGGCACTCTACCCAGGGGGACAGCTTGAGGCTCTGTCTCAAAAAAAAAAAAAAAAAGAGCTGATTTAGAGGGCAGGAAGGGGTAAGGTGCAATCTTTGTTCTGTAGCTATGTCCCTAGCTGAGGCTGGTATGAAGGTCATGTCTGCTTACCATTGGCTCCTGATCCTTGCCAGTGTACCTTTCCTGTGTCATGGCCAATGCATTCCAATGTCTTCCCTAAGCTGTGCTGTCCTCACACTACTCTAATACCTGCCCACTCCCCAGAAAACTAGACATCCCAACCAGGGAGGAGACCAGGAGGAACTATTCACGGAAACAACGACTGTTAGGCTGGTGGCACTAAGAGACCTAAGATAGGCTTTCAATCATTTTTTGTATTTTCCAATGCACTATGCATTTAATTCTTAAATCCACCTCTGTGCCCCTGTCCTCCTCCTTCTCACTACCTCTGATGCCCCTTCAAGTCCCTCCTCCTCTTCACCCCTCCACTGCCCCAAATCATACCTTCCATGGCATCATTCCTAGCTCTGATTATTCCAAAAAAAGGTTATACTCTCTGCATTCCAGATACCCAATGGCATCTATTATGCAAGAGAAGCCTAGTTGGCAGGTCACACACTAGCATTTTAAAACAACTCAGGGGACTTTGGGCTGAAGAGGGGTGAAGAAGTTGTTAAATCCTTTCTGCAAAAGCAACTATAAAACTAGACAAAATTGTGAAAAACAGCCATTTCAGAGCTCTGGAACATTGGCTAAAGGCAAACAACAAATTCAGAGTAGTTTATTTATGAGAAACTTCTGAACTTCAGGTAAAAACAGAGGAAGTCTGGGGCATTCTTCCTGGCCACGGGAAATCAACAGTTTTAATGCCAGAGGGGGCTGGCTTGATTGGGAGTGGAAGGCAAAACCTGGGCCCAGCAGCTCCAAGGGGACTGACTGCAGCCCTCTCAGCCTCAGGTGGAGATCCCAGCGGAGGGGAACCACAGCCCAGAGGACCGGCCAGAAATTTAACAAGGACATCTCCTAAATGAGAGACTACAGGGGGCTCGATAAGCTTTCTACACATTTCTCTATAACCAAGAAGCTATTTAAACATATAGGGAGACCTGAGAGGGCCCAGTGGGAAGTGGAAACCAGGCAGACTGGTTTGGAAACTGCCTGGACTCGGCATGAGCTCCCCAATCACCCTGCAGGGGAAGACTGATTGGATAAGGCGTTTGAGCACAATCTCTGCCCTATTATTGAATGACCACTCATCTAGGTAGAAAGAGAGCAGCTCCTCAGAAGCTGGCCTGAAATACAAAGGTAAGAATATTTGACACTACTCAGCAGAGACAGAGGCTACCGCATAGCACAGAGTCACAGATTCTGGAAATGGACACAGGTTACCAAAATGGACTCAAGAAGGAATGGATCAGAATAAGCTGCTCTCGAACAAATAAATAAATGAATTAATAATTAAAAATCCCTCCTCCCAGCACACACACACACAAAGTTCAGGCTGAGGTGGTTTCACTGGTGAATTCTATCACATTTTTAAAGAAAAGACACCAAACTTAAATAGAGGAGGAGGGAACACTTCCCAATACACGTTATTAGACCTGTATTACCCTGAGGCCAAAGAAAGGAAATCTAAAAATCAATATCTCTTATAAACTTAGCTGCATTTTTTTAATATTAGAAAACTGAATTCATCAATTTATAAAAAGCATTATATGCCATGACCAAGTTGGTTTTGTCCCTGGAATGCAAGACTGGTTAATGTATGTAATCTACCATTTTAATAGAATAAAGATCAAAACCACATGATCACAATAGGTACAGAAAAAGACATTTCATAAAACCCAACAACATTCATTATCAAATATTTCCAATAAACTAAGAATGGTGTGAAACTTTTCATTTAGATAAATGGCATCTAGGAAAACCCTACAGTTTACCTGATATTAATGATGAGAGACTATTTTCATGATAATCAGGAAAAATGCAAGGATATCACCTCTTAATACTGCAGGTTCTATGCAGGGCAATTAGGTAAGGAAGAGAAACTAATAGCACACAGATAGGAAAGGAAGGGGAAAAAAGTCTTTATTTTCAGAAAACATGATCCTGTACATAGAAAACCCTATGGAATCTACCAATAAAAAGAACCCAGAAACTTATAGAACTAATGAATAAACTTGGCAAAAGTGCAAGATACAAGGTCAACTTGTATACATCCACATGCTAACCATGAACACTTAAAAAACAAAATTAGGAAAATGATTCCATTCACAGTGGCATCAGGAAGAGTAAAACACTTATGCATACATTTAACAAAAGATATATAAAACCTGATCACTGCAATAGACATTCTGGTGCAAATATCTTTGTTATAAAGGGATTTTTGGTCTTCTGCCTAATTCATAATTGCCAAGTCATGGAAGCAGCCCAAGTGCCCATCAACCCATGAAAGGAATAACAATAGTGGTATACATATATTGTGGAATATTATGCAGCCTTTAAAAAGATGGAGACTTTACCTCTTTTATGTTTACATGGATGAAGCTGGAACATATCCTTCTTAGTAAAGTATCTTAAGAATGGAAGAAAAAGTATCCAATGTACTCAGTACTATAATTAAACCGATATATAATCACCCACACTTGCATGTGAAAGATAAAACACAACTATAGTCGAAGGTGCAGGAGGGAAGAAGAGGGGAGGGGGAGGGGTAGGTTGGGTGGAGGGAGGATAATCAGTGGGATCTCACTTATGGTGCATATTGCAAGGGTATATGTCACATCTATGAAGAGTAGAGTATAAATGTCTTAACACAATAATTAAATGAATTAAATGAATCAGTTTGATGTAAGCACTCCAAATTGTATATATGATCAGTACATTGTGCCCCATAAATGCATTAATGTGTACGGTTATGCTTTAATAAGAAAATTAAGAGGGAAAAAATTAGAAAAAAAATCCTGATCATTGAAAACCATAAAACATTGCTGAAAGA
>NW_003852507.1:5201922-5223306 GCF_000181295.1 Otolemur garnettii | reverse complement strand
GGCTGGGCTCAAACTGCCACCCTCCGTATATGGGACCTGTGCCCTACTCACTGAGCTACAGGCACTGCCCGCAAACCTGTTTATTTTTATGATTAGGCTGTGTAGAAGTGTGATTGGAAAGGGGGGCGTGATCTGATGGTAATTAACTAAAGGAATCTGTTTGTTCCTGTGCTCCTATGTCTTCAGAGATAAAAATATTTCTTCCTTCTGGGTCTAGGGAGGTCACCTCTGGAATAAGAGTCTTATCACCTACTTCAGAGGAGAGGCGGGGAGAAGAAAGTTAGAGTGACCTTCTTGTTTCTTCTGTTTTCTCGAATGTCAAGATGCCATATTTTGAGGTGGCATGTCCTGAACCTCATCGATTAAAAAAAAAAATAAACTTACACCTTTACATCATCATTCAAAATGGTGAATCGACCTGAATGTAAGAGCTAAAATTATAGAACTTTTTATAGCAGAAAATCTTTCTAACTTTATAGCAGGTAAAGACTACTTAGATATAAAACAAAAAATTTATAGACAGGACTTCATCTAATGTTTTAAAATTTTTTCTTCAAAAAGACATCATTAAGAAAATGAAAAAGAATAAGCCATTATTAGGAGAGAATATTTTCAAGTAATACAAATATTTGCAAGAAATGTCTATAAAGGACTTGTCCCCAGAATATGTAAGAAACTCTTATAACTCAATTAGAAGAAAACAAACAACCTGCTTTTTTTCAAATGGGTAAAAAATTTGAATAGGCATTTCACCAAATAAGATACATGAATAGTTAATAAGCATATGAAAATATATTCCACATCAGGGGTCCTTGGGGAAGTGCGGAACCACCATGAGATATCACCACACACCCACTGCGATGGCCCTGATCAGGAAGTCCAGCGACACTGACACAGGTGAGGATGTGAAGAAACTGGAACCCACGTTCAGTGGCACAGCCACTTCAGAAAACAATCTGATACTGCCTCAAAAGATCAAACAGAAAGTTACCATGTGACCCAGAAATCCCTAGATCATCTGCCTGAGAGCCGGGAACGCATGTGTCCCCACACAAGGACTTGTATGCAGTTGTTTACGGTAGCGTGATTCATAATGGCCAAAAGGCGGAAGCAATCCAATTGTCCACTGAGTGCTGAGCAGATAAGATGTGATGTACACATATCCTGGGGGACTCTCCAGCAATAAAAAGTGTGAACTTCTGATGCACATGACATTGTGAACAAGCCTCAGAAAATATCATGCTCTAAGTGTTCTCAGGTATCCCAAGAATGGAAGAAAAAGCATCCAATGTACTCATCCCTATTATGAAACTAATCTATAGCTATCGTTGGAAAACTATAACCGAATTTTAGCTCAAGAATACGGGGAAAGGGGAAAGGGAGGGGAAGGGAGGAGGGAGGATGGGTGGAGGGAGAGCGATTGGTGGGATCACGCCTATGATTTATCCTATAAGGGTACATGTGAATCTTATTAAATGTAGACTATAAATGTCTCAACACAATAACTAAAAAAAAAATAATAAAAAAATATCGCGCTAAGTGAAAGAGAAGCCAGATCCCAAAGACTGCGAATTCTATGAATCTATCTTTATGGAACTTTTTAAAAATGCAGATTTGTAGAGGCAGAAAGCAGATCAGCACTTGCCTGAGGCTGAGAATGGGAAGTGGGTTGGCTTCCAAAGGGTGCAAAAGAGTGTTCTGGGGTGATAGACATGGTCAAAAGCCGAATGATGATCGTGATTGCACAACTCAAAAATCATTGAACTGAAGGCTCACAAGGGGTGAATTTTATGGTATGTAAATGATATCTCAAAATATCTGTTTAAAAATAAAAAGACTAATAACGCCTGCGTGAATGCCGTTGTTCTGCTCTGTCTCTCCTGCCTGCTGCCTTGTTTGGCTGCACTGGCTCTTACCTCTGACGCCCAGGCACACTCCCCTCTCTGAAATCATCGCCCTCTGCCCTGTGCTTGCCTCCCGGCTTGAGGCCAAGGTTTCTTCGTTGGTTCTTGGTTGGTTCCGGGGTTCGGCCAGGTTTTTTTGGCTTTTTGTTTCTTTTTCTTGACCGTTTGGAACCCCTTCCCCAGGCCTTTTGTTATTTTCCGGGGGCTTTCGTTTTTCTTGGGTTTTCCGGGGCCCTTGTTTTTTTTCCATTTTCTTTTGCTTTCAATTGCCCGTTTTTTAAACTTCGGCTTTTTTTTTTTTTTTTTTTTTTTTTTTTATTTCAACTTTATGACTTTGAAGGTTTTTTTTTTTTAATTTTTTTTTTTATTACTTCTTCCTCCTGTAGTGTTTTCTTGCCCCCATGGAGCTGGAATCACAAGGTCCGGCTGTCTCGTTGTCCTGTTGTTGTTGTAGAGACGGGGTCTCACTCTGGCGGCTCATTTGGCTCGGGGGGGGGTCTTGGCTGGTCTCGAACCTCTGAGCACAGGTGATCCACCCGCCTCGGCCTCCCATAGTGCTGGGACTACAGGCGTGAGCCACCACGCCCAGCCTCAGCCTCTTCTTGATTTCAACCTTCCCCAAACCCCACTCCCGTAAAGCCCTGATGAGTCTGGAGGATGCTTAACTGTAGATAGATAGCTGAGGAAGCAGGGAAGAGAGGGGAGTAACTAAACTACAGCCCTTAAAATGACTTGACATCAAACATCGGATGACCCAATTCTCAGCACACCCGTGTGCCGTCTCAGGGAGTTTTTGTGGGCTTTGCCCCCTACATTATTTTTATCTTCCCTTTTTGTTTTTCCCCTATCCTTCACTCTTCCTTTTATCCAACATACAGATATTTCTCTTATTGATTTTTCTTGTAATTATCACTTTAGCTGTCTTCTTTGAAGCATTGTCCCCTTATTGTGACATTGTCTTAAAGGCGGCCAACCTGACGCCTGTCTGTGGTGGTGGATATCATGACAATTATGCATGGACCATTTTTCTTTCTTTGCTCATCAGCTTTGGTTAGTGCTTGTGCATTTAATGTGTGGCCCAAGATACCTCTTTTTCTTCTAAAGTGGCCCAGAGAAACCAAAAGGTTGAACACCTTGCTGTGATGTGTGAGCCGGCTGTCTAAACTGAGATCATACACACAGATAAACAGGGCTGCTGCCCTCAGCCACACCCCTGCAAGGATCCCTCACCTTTGCCACCTTGTTGGAGTGTTTCTGATTGGCTGGTCCCGGGCCACGCGCCTACACCCTAACCACAAAGAACCCGGGGAAAATGAGTAATCTGCCTTTTCATTCCTCATAGTGAAAGGCAGTCTCTTGTTCTCACTAGAAGTCGTACCACCGAGGAAACACAGGAAGGAAACCCAGATGGTAAGGAGCTCCAAAGTAGCAAAAACTGCTGTTAGGACTAATTTGAATAATGACTGAGATAAATGGGCAGCCCCAAGGTGCTCGACAAAATGATTCAGAAATTCTGAACTGACTGATTTTCTCAGCACATATTCTGATTACATAAGGACTCAAACTTGTAAAGAAGAAAATTTCGGAGCTGGGCCTGGAGAGTATGACAAGATTGACAGTCCCCGCTCTTCGCCTGGTCATGCGCTGGGGGCCTCCCACCCATGGATGTCTTTGTGTAACCGTGCCTTGAACAGCCCACACCTCCCTCCACCCTGTCAAGCAATTACTTCTCTGTAAACAAACGCTTACCTTATCCTGCAAGCTGCTATTTAAAGGAACCTTGAAGCTGCACCCTTCTTTAAAAAGAAACATCTACTCGTGGTGGAAATATCACAATAGCCCTGAAATTTTGCATATCGGCTGTTGCTAAAGTACCATTTTCCTACAACAGTGGAGCCACCATCCTAAATACACATTTCTCGTGACATTTTCTGGGACTCTGTATGACCCCAGAGGGCTTCTAGTTAGAAATAAAGTAGAAATGTCAACTGCAAGGAACCCTTTACTCTGGGCCAAGCTGTTATTTTATTACTCAGCTTATTCCTGGCTGCCTAATAAAAACCTGCCATTTACTCTCGTGACCTCTGCCCATTCATTGGGTCATCTCTTCAAATGTCCACAGGCCGGACAGCACAGGCAGTTGGAAGTGCCAGCGCTGTATCCAAAACACAATCCTCCAGGCAGAATCGGCACCTGGAGGTCTTAACATCAAGGTGGCCTGGCGGATTTGTCTTCTTTGGTCTAGATATACACATATGTGAGTTTAGAAAAATTTTTTAAAAACTTTCTGTATTAAAATCAAACAAATATAGAAAACCACACAAAATAAACGCACCGCTTGAAGAAGTTATCAAAGACGAACACCCTTATAACCACTACTCAGGTCAAGGATTTAAGTAAATGAGGTGAAGGCTATCTTCACTAGTTGGATGTAAGCATTCAAATTGTATTTAAAATCACCACATGGTGCTCCATAAAATGCATTAATACATGATTTATGTGTTTATGACTTAATGGAAAAAAAAAAAAAGCAAAACTTTGCCAGAGACCAGAAGTCCCTTCCACGTGCCCCTTTCCAATCACAACCCTCTCCTTCCCCCACAAACTGGCTGTATTCTGATGTTCAGTGTCCGCAGTTCTTACTGTTTCCTTCACAGTGTTATCACTCAAGTGTGCATCCATGGTGACTGTAGTTTTGTCTTGCCCATTTAAAGCTGTTAGCAGGTATTTGAAGGCATGAGATCATTATTATCCCTGTATCTCTCTCTCTCTCTGTCCACCTCCCACATTCTATGTATTGACAAACATGAATCATCTAAGCCGATCCTGCTGTCTGAGTTTTGCTGATGGCTCCCTTGTGGTGATAGAAAGAGAGGGGGAAAAGGGCATTTTATACATGTATCACTTTCTCCTGTCTCCCGTATGCAAATGGGCAGCTGGGCCCAGAAGACTGACCAGACTCAAGTTTGACCCGTTTGGCCAGAGCCCACCTGGTACATCGGGAGGAAACTAAGGTCTCATTTTCCTTTAGGATGTTAGCAGCCACAGGTACCCAAGGTCTGGGTTCGATCATTTGTTAGGGGATGTAAACTGTGATACACGTATCCTAATTCGGTAAGGTTCTCTTTTATTTATTAGTTGGGATACTTCTACAAAGAGACGTTTCTCTGTCGTTCATACAGACGAGACAGAATAAGTTTGCTTTGTCCCCTTTCTGTATTGGATTTCAAGAGCATAACTGGCTCCCTATCGTCTTCCCAAGCTGCTCAACAAAAGGATTCAGAAATTCTGAACTGATTTTCTCGGCATATACTCTGACTGCGTAAAAACTTCAAGTTTGCAAGACTTTGATATAATAAATGTATGACTATAATTATGAGTATATATATTTAATGTATTATATATGTATGTAATATATATGTAATGGATTTTAAATGGAATAAATTGAAATTAATTAAATGGAATTAATTAATTAAATTTTAAATGGAAATGGTTCTATTATGATTCTTTTTTTTTTTTTTTTTGAGACAGAGTCTCACTATGTCACCCTCAGTAGAGTGCTATAGCATCACAGCTCACAGCAACCTCAAACTCCTGGGCTTAAGTGATTCTCTTGCCTCAGCCTCCTAAGTAGCTGGGACTACAGATGCCCCACCACAAGCCCTGGCTATTTTTTTGTTGCAGTTGTCATTGTTATCTAGCTGGCCCAGGCCAGGATGGAACCTGCCAGCCTCAGTGTACGTAGCTGGCACTATAACCACTGTGCTATGGGCTCTGAGCCTCCATTATGATTCTTACTGATACTAAAATGGACTCATCTTTGGCTAGTGGGCACTGTTTTGGCTAATAGGTACATCCTTTAGCTTCTGGTGGTCTTTGACAATCTCTTTGCTGTTTATCATAAGAAAATATTCCAGACTTATTGTATGTTTCTGGCTTCACACTTGAAATCTACACTATCTCAAGAAGGCCTGATTCCTCACAGTAGGAAACTGGGTGTTTCAATACCGCAGTTTACATAACGACAGGTGTTCCTTGCTGCAAGTTTTCTTACTATTTCTAAGCCTTTTCGGTGGACAGAGCTAGAACATTGATTTTACTATCCTGCTACTGAGATTTCCAATTCCAATTCAGAACGTCCAGGTTTTACTTAATCTCTTTTCTATTATGTCTGTATCTCTTTTCCTTCTAAACTAAGTGTCCTGGTTTTTTGAAGGACTCAGGAGATGATAAGATTAGAATATCCCACAATTAATCATTTGCTTTATCTCACATTCATCATTCAACAGTTTCAGAAAAACAAAACCAATACGACCACTACAGATAAGATTCCTAAAAATAATTAGGGGGAAAAAATGCACATTTCTCCTTATTTTCCCCAGGATTTTTGCAACTGTACTATCTATTTTCAGATCCTATAGCCATTGCGGACTTACTCTCTCCCTTTTAACTAGCTATGTTTGGTCTTCGCTTCATAAGGCTCTGCGTTTAATGCTCACCGCCAATCCTGAACATCAGTGTCTCTGGTTATTTTGCTTATCTGAAGCTTGTTCTTTAGTAAAAGCCTCAAAGAGAGCTCATAAGAATAGCACTCCCCACGCTCTTGCATATTGATGAAGTTACCTATGTCCTTTGTACTTAATAGTCCCTTTTTCTGGATGTAAAATCCTTGAATTCTATTTTCTTTCTTTAAGTACCTCTAAAATATTACTTTATTTTGCACCAGCATAAAGCACTGTTGTCCCCAAAGTCTGATGATAACCTAATTTCCCTTTCCTTTTCTAAGCTATTTCTTTTTTTGGCTAGATGCCTAAGTAATTTTTTCTTCTTCAAGTGCAGTAATTTTACTAGCATATATTTCAGCTTTGGCCATTTAGGCCCAATTTTTCAGGTGCACTGTGTGTTTGTTTTTGTTCAATATGCAGATTCAGATTTTTTTTTTTTATTACCTGTGTCATTATTTCAGCCAAGTCTTGAATTACAACTTCCCTTCACTCTGCTTTTCTTTTGCAGGGACTTGGATTGCTATGTACCGGACATTCTGGGCTTCTGTTTAGCATTCTTATTTTCTCTCAAATATCTTTGGCCTTTTTCGTTTGGGTTTTGAAAAAATTTCCTGCCTTATACCTTCTGTTATTCTCAAGGCGTGTATCAGTTGTAAGTTGAACCTTGAAGAATGCAGGGGTGAGTAGCGCTGACTCCCCCACACAGTCAAAACTCCACACACAATTTTTGACTTCCCTGGGGCTTAATGACTAGGAGCCTACTGTCAACTGGAAGCCTTGCTAACGATATAAACCATCAGTTAACACATATTTTTGGATATTATGTGTTTTATAGACTGTATTCTCACAATAAACTAGAGAAAAGAAAATGTTATTACGAAAATCATGAGGGGCCAGGCACAGTGGCTCACGCCTGTAATCCTAGTACTTTGGGAGGCTGGGGCAGGTGGATTTGTTAGGTCCGAAAATAATTCTCCCAAATAGCCCCAACAGACGAATCCAAGACACACTCCGATGTAAAAGGCATGAGGTGAGGTTTTATTCAGACCAGTCTGGACTCTCCTGGCATGCAAGCCTAGGACGAGCCCCGAACTCGGGGTAGAGCAAGTTTTTATGGGGTACAGAAAGCAAGAAGGATAGGGTCCGTTACGGGTACACTCTTGATTGGTGGTTGGTGTTTTCATTAGTAAAGGAGGATTTGCATTGGTTCAGGTGAGGGGTGGGGGGTTTCTTAACCGGGGCTAGAGGTGGTGTAGCCTAATTAGGTAGTTGAAGGAGAATACCTGAATTTCAAGGAAGTAGAAACCTATTGCCTATTATGGGAGCTGTTCAAGGGAACTGATACTTATTGCCTATTATGGCAGCTGTCTGCCTTAGGTGACTCAATTCAGCGGCTTAATGTCTGTGCAACCAGGGGTGGGGGAGGCAGCAGGGAGTGGCCCTGCGGTTTAACAGAGCTTAAGCAGTAAACGACAAAATGGCATTGGTCTGGCCCTTTCAGATTGACTGAGACCAGCCTTAGCAAGAGTAAGACCTCCATCTCTAAAAATAGCTAGGTATTGTGGCAGGCACCTGTATCCCAGTTACTTGGGAAGCTGAGGCTGCTATACCCAAAATTCCCCCAAAGTGACTCCAGCAAACAGTCCGAGACACACTCCGATGTAAAAAGCACGAGGTGAGTTTTATTTAGACCTGGGTCTGGACTCTCCTGGCTTGCAAGCCCAGGACGAGCCCCGAACTCGAGGTAGAGCAAGTTTTTATGGGGTACAGAAAGCAAGAAGGGTAGGGTCCATTACGAGTACACTCTTGATTGGTGGTTGGTGATTTCATTAGTAAAGGAGGATTTGCATTGGTGGTTGATGATTTCACTAGTAAAGGAGAATTTGGATTGATACAGGTGAGGGGTGGGGGGTCTCTTAACCTGGGGCTAGAAACTTATTGTTTATTACAGCAGCTGTTTGCCTAAGGTGACTCAATTAACAGCTCAGTGGCTGTGCAAGTAGGTGTGGAGGAGGCAGCAGGGAGTGGCCCTGCAGGTTCAGTAAACAGCTAGGAATGGAGCTTATGCAGTAAACAGCTAGGAATGGGGTTTGTGCAGTAAACAACAAAATGGCATTGGTCTGGCCCTTTCAAGGCAAGAGAATCACTTGAGCTCAGGAGTTCGAGACCAGCCTGAGCACAAGTGATACCATGTCTTTACTAAAAATGGAAACCTATAATCGTAGCACTGTGGGAGGCTGGGGCAGATGGATGGCTTGAGCTCCAGGAGGTCAGGGGTTCAAGACCAACCTGAGCAAGAGTGGTCTTGAGGCTTTTACTAGAGAACAAGCTTCCGATAAGCAAAATAACCAGAGACCCCTGGTTATTTTTTTAATAGAGACCGCATCTCTATTAAAAAAAATAGAAAAATTAACATGGCATTGTGGTGCATGCCTGTAGTCCCAGCTATTCAGGAGGCTGAGGCAAGTGGATCCCTTGAGCTCAGGAGTTCAAGACCAGCCTGAGCAAGAGTGAGACCTCATCTCTACTAAAAACAGAAAAACTAGCTGGGTGTTATGGCAGGCACCTGTAGTCCCAGCTACACAGGAGATTGAGGCCAGGGGATCATGTAAGCCCAAGAGTCTGAGGTTGCTGTGAACTATGATGATACTGTGACATTCTACCCAGGGCAACACAGTGAGACTCTGTCTCAAAAAAAGAAAAAAAAAATCATAGGAAGAGAAAATATGTTTCCCGCATATAAAGGAATCATCATAAAGGACTCCATCGGCTCTGTCTTCACGCTGAGCAGGCCATGAGGAGGAAGCAGAGGAGGGGGTGGTCTTGTTGCCTGGGGTGTCAAGGGCAGAAGAAAGTCTGCATACCCGTGGATAAGCACTTGTCAACCTCAACGCTGTTCAAGGGTCCACTGTATTGGGTGACTCCCGTGTTCCTTCTTGTTTGGTCTTCATTCCCCAAATGACTCTTTTATCTTTTGCTTCTAATTCCTGTCCGTCACTTGTCATACGGTCTTTGAGCATTTTTAAAATCTCATTTATGTTGTTCTTGCATCGCTTTCTTAATGCACTTTAGCTCATTTTGAAATAGGGGGTTGGCGTTTTGATCTGGTTTCTGGGCGTATCTGATTGGCCTCCTTTCGCTGTCTGTAGAGAACTACCTTGGTCTCTTTGTTCTCATGGTAATTTTGTGCAGGTTTTGCCCTCAATATTTTTATGGTGTTTATTTTTATGGGATCGCAGTTTTCCTGGACTTTGAGAAGGAGGCCTGGCCCAGGGTAACTTTCCTAATTTCTCAGACCCCCCTCTTTGGTTGCTTTTCTGCAGCTTTTAAAAATACAGCAGTTTGGCTCGGCGCCTGTGGCTCAAGCGGCTAAGGCACCAGCCACATACACCTAAGGTGGCGGGTTCGAATCCCCAGCCCGGGCCCGCCAAACAACAATGATGGCTGCAACCAAAAAATGGCCAGGCGTTGTGGCGGGCACCTGTGGTCCCAGCTACTTGGGAGGCGGAGGCAGGAGACTCGCTTGAGCCCAGGAGTTGGAGGTTGCTGTGAGTGTAATGCCACAGCACTCTACCCAGGGGGACAGCTTGAGGCTCCGTCTCAAAAAAAAAAAAAAAATACAGCAGTTTGTCTTCGGAGATCTCCTGCCTCTCTTTTTGTATCCCATGTTTATGTGGACTTCATCTTTCTTCTGGTTGTATTGCCCATATTCGACTCTGTTTTGGTTCCATGCCCTGCTGTTTCTCACCAGTTTATGGAATCTGGTCACTTTTGAACATTGACAAGGCCTGGAGGGCTCTGTCCTTTCAGAGGCTGTCGCAGACTGGCCAACTATAGCAGATCGCTCCCCTCTCAATTGCCCCTTCTTGGGCAGGACCTGTTGGCTGTTTGTGGATTCTCTTTTTCTCAGCTCCATCAGCACCTCCCTGCTTCTCCCTGCTCCCTCCTATGCTGGGACCCTGCAGGGTTTGTGGATATTAGTGATTCATCTTTACCTGCTGTATTTTAGGATTCTCGGAGATGCTTTATCACCCAGTTTGCAAAAAAATCTGTGAATTGGGGAGATTTGATCTCTAATTGCTCTGTTTGTCTGTAGGTGGAGAATTAGTGAATTTCAAAAACCATGTTGTCTTCATCTTATACACAAAGTCTGACAATTAAGATCGTGAACTCATCCTAGAAAAAGTGCTGCCTGCTTCATGGCTGTGTAACACTACGGTCACCTTCCCCACACCCCTTGGGAACCTCTGCACTCACACCGGCACCTAGTCCACCCCTCAAAGCAATTTCGGAACTCTTTTTCTGGAATGACCAACAGCGCTGTTGTCATATAAGATCTGACAATTAAATTCACAAACTTGTCACCAAGTGCTTCCATTGGCAGCACGGTGCCAACAACTTGGCCAAGTTTCACATCCTTGGCATATCAGTGTCTCAGAGCTGTGTTTATGTCAACATCTGGGGGTGTCTATCAGTGTCTCAGAGCTGTGTTCATGTCAACATCTAGGGGTGTCTATCAGTGTCTCAGAGCTGTGTTCATGTCAACATCTGGGGGTGTCTTGCTGAGTGATGTTAATTGTTGTTGTACGTTTTTGTGCCGTACCATGACAGTGCTGATGGTCGTTCTAGAAAAAGGGTTCCAAAGTTGCTTTTAAGGATGGACTAGACTCTGGCATCAGGGCATAGCTTCCCAAGGGGAATACCTCAAAGGTGATCATAGTGATATTCAACAAAGAGGTATGTGGCCTTATGCTAGGATGAGTCTGTGAACTTCATTGTCAGACCTCATATGTATAGTAGTTTTTTGGGTTGTTTGTTTTTACTTGAACTGCCGACTAATTTCCGTTAAAATCCAGACTATTGGCTTATCTTGAGAAGTTGCACTGTCTGGTTGCACTGGACTCTCGTTCCTATGTGGCAACCACTGGCTGGAGCCGAGAGGCAGCAACGCCCGTCAGATGCACCCCAGTTTCCAGGTTGCTGTGGCCCCGGCGCCGTCCACTGTTCCACCATATTCCCAGATCTACCTACACCTGCACCTGTGACTCCTGTCCAAGGGTCAGTGACATGAAGTAAGGACTAGCCAGAAGCCCCCTACCTTCTTAACCCGTGCTTTGTGCTATTTTATCCCCCCTTACTTCCCCCACTCTGAGTCCAGCACACTATTCATGATGCTTCCATCCCTTCCATGTTTGCCTTCTGGAGTCCCCTAGAAAATTTGGGTCTCTACCTTTCCACGCCTCCTCCATCCAGCTCTTCATTCCCTAAAACACTTGAGATTGCTGAGGCTACCTGTGGATACAGGTCCCAAGAGGAGGCCTGAGGCCCATACAAGAGACAGAAGGGTTGACCCGTGGAGGTCAGTCTTAGAACAACCTAGGCAGGGCCAGAGTCTACATAGCTGGGGCAGCTAAGGAGCAAGTAAAAGCACTGGTTCTGGAGATGGGGCTGGAGCAAACCCTAGGCTGGGACAATAGAGGGGAAGGTTCTGTGGTCTGTGAAAAGAAAGAGTCGGATCTGGATCTGGAGTAATGTTGGGTCAAGGATGTGTTTTGCAGACAGCGAATTCTGCCCAGTGCATCCCTTTTATACGCAGCCTGCTGCTCAACTTCAGGAGGCCCATGCTTCCCAGAGACCTCTGGGCCACACCCACCCTTAAGCCATTATTCCAAAGAAAATATTTAGACGCATGAGTTGCTTACAATTCCCTGGAAGTCCCATGCTCTTCCAGCTACATGTTATACCTGCCATTTCTCGTGTACAAATGCCCCTCCACCTTCACCCAAGCAAAAGAATGCCTCAGGTCTTACCTCCTCCAAAGACTCCTCGGGGGATCCAGGTGCCCTCACCTGTGCTCTCCTAGGACCCCGAGAAGACCTTCCATCACACAGCCTTGTCTGTTCCCTTATTTCTCTCTACTAAGCTAAAAGCTCCTTGAGAACAAAAAGAGGTTTATGCTAAATTCTGTGTCTCTATTACCTAGCGTGTTACAGGTGCTCACAAAATGTCTAAAATGCTTCCAAAATCACAGACATGTCATACAGTGTGACAAGTTGGTACTAACATCCATTCACAGGAGAGTCCGGAGAGACAGTCCACCTCGCCCCTCACATGCAGCCTGTAGAGAGCCTGGGCAGGCATCCCATCAGCATCTTCATCTGCTAGGAATTCCTTTCTAATCACTTTAATTATTTTCTTGCAGGTTTCATCAGGGAGTTAATAGGAGGGAGAGCATAAAGACAGCCGGGCCTCCTGAGTTATTGTTCAGGGATGAGAACAAAGTCCTATTAGTCATGGAAATTCAAGAACAGACAAAGGTTTTCAGAATCAACTGTCATTACTGCTCATCAGTTTCAAAGAGAACATTCAGAGACAGGAGCATGGTCTGGACATTAAACAATGGCAGGTGGGAGAAGGTAGAGGGCTGCTTGTCATTGGAGAAGTGTGGCTCTTGCACATCTGCCTCTGGGAGATGTCAGACTGCAGGCAGGGTTCGTGGTCAAAGCTACTGACTGCAAAGAGAGGAAGCAGCTGTCTGGCTCTGGACCTCTCTTCTTCCCCAAGATAAGACCTCATTTCTTTCTCTTTGTTTTTAGGAAAATTTAGGGATCCCACAAGCAGAAGCTGTGGACACCAAGACAACTGACTATTGGCTCCCTGGGGCCCTGGGCATCGACCACAAACTAGGCTTTAGACTTTTGCCAGGATAGAACACTCTGGCCCAGGAATTTGAGGTCCAAGCCTATACCTAACCCCTGTTTTTTGACCTACCTGATACTCCAGTCCAGTGGTTTTCAATCCTGAATGCACATTCAAGGTTGAATCATCTGGTACTTTTAAATATACTAGTGCCTGCACTTTTCTCCCAAACCAAATGAAGCCAAATTTCTGCTGATATAACTTGAGTATCAATATGTTTTAAACCCCCAGGAGCCTTAGTGATCTAATGCTACATTACAAATGAAAACTCAATGACTTAAAAAAACAAACATGCTGTCTCATAACCTCTGTGGATCAGGAATCTAGGAGTGGTGTGGCTGGATAATTTTGGCTTGGGGTCTCTCATGAGGTTGCAGACAGGATGGCAGCTGGGGGCGAGAGGGTCTCTTTTAGGGCAGTCCTTTCACACGGCTGTTGGGAGGAGGCCTCACTTACTTGCCACATGGGCTCCTCCCTGGTTAGCTTGAGCATCCTCACGACATGGTAGCTAGCTTCCTCCACAGCAAGGGACCTAAGAGAAAGAGAGGAAGACGGAACCAGATCCTTCATGACCTAGCCTTGTCATTTCCACAGTGCCCTCTTGATTACCCAGGATGGTCCTATTCAAAGTAAACTAGGAAATAAGGCTCTTTGGGGGGGGCGGGGAGGGGATGTTTAAAGCTGACTACCATACCAGGTAGCTCTAAAGTGCAACTAGGGATGAGAATCACTGCTTCTAGTTCCTCGGGGGCTGAGGACCTGTGAATTATCTCACTTAAAGTGTGAGTCTCCCTGGGGTATTTCCTTTTTAATAGATTTAAAGCTTAAAGCTCCAGGGATAATCAGCATTTTAAGTGCTATTGAGAGAGTGGAGAGTGAGAGGATGGGGGCTTTGGGGTCCCTCTCCAACGTGTACCCTCCCCTCGACCCCCTCTCCTGTTACTTCTGACAAAGCCCTTTCATGCTCCTCTTGCATAGATTCTGAAGCAGACAAGACTTATTCGTGTTTATTCTCTTCACAACACAGCCAGAATGGTTTTGGTCTTTTTAACTATAATGAATACTTTCATATATAATTCTTTGTTCTGCTAGCAGATTATTCCCTTGGGGTAGATTCTGTAACATGAAAATACTTGTTCAAATCTTTTCTTCTTTTCCCTCCTGTACAGAAGCCCAAGCACTTTGCGGTTTTTGTTGTTGTTTTTCCATTTCCAATTCTTTATCTTATTTTTAGCATATGAATCCAATCATTCCCCTCCTGTCGGGATTTGAGCAGTGGTCTCCCAGGAGTCAGAGTCGTGCTCCGTGGGCTGCTGTGCCACTGGCCCCTCTCCTGCCCTCCACCCTGGCCTCCTGTCATGCCACTTTGCCCCTTGCTCGCTGCTTCTGGCCACATAGGATTAACTTCAGCTCCAAAAACATACTTATCTATTTCCCTCCACGGGGCTTTTGCATAAGCTCTTCCTCCAAGTCTGCCTCAGATAACTTGCAATTACCCTTCAGGTATCAGCTACAAGTCACTTCTGCAGAGAGATCTTCCCTGATTCCCCAGCCCGAGGGCTCTCCCATGGCACCTTGTTCTTCCCCATCTTTTCATTTATGTGAATTGTAATGATGTACTTACTTGCGTGGTTCCTGGTTTGTTTCCATTAGACTAGAAGCTCCGTGAGGCCAAAGATCACGTATTTTCAGCTGCTGCCTTCCCATCCGTCAGTACGTGACACACCACCTGGCATACAGCAGGTGTTCACAAGCTACTTGTTGAATGAATGCTTGTGACTAGAAAACCAAGGCACAGAAACATTTAGAGATGTTCCCTAGGCTGCCCGTGCAGACAGCAGACACCTGCCTGGCCCCCATGGTAGAGATGTGACATTCAGAATCCCCACTCCTTACCTAGGATCCATCCTGGCCCTGGGATCCCCTCTTGTGGAGAAGTTTCTATACCACCTGCCCTAAAGCTGGCTTCAGGGTCTCCCCATCAAGGAGATAGCCAAGTTGTGGGTGGTCAAGCGTTTGTCCCGCACCAGAGATTGGTGGCTGGGCTCTTGTGTTTTGGTAGGGAGGACTCTTATCCCAGAACCTCAGAGCCTTCTACCACAGGCCTTCTTGTGGTCCTATGAGCTTCCATCTGGGCCTTCAAGGACGCTGCCAGACAGCCTGTCCCCAAACGTGAAATGCATTGGCTATAATTATTTAATGATCCACAAAACCACTGGGCTGTTCTTTCCATGACCTGTGTTCCTGCCACTCTCGGGGCACAGCCGGCAAAAGCAAAAGACAGCTGGACAACGGCCTCGACAAGCCTTCCTCATCCCTGGGCACTGACCAGACCCTGTGCTACGGGGAACGGCAGGCAGGCTGCAGGACCCTGGGGGACTTCTAAGAAACACAAGTGGAGCCAGAGACGGAGCTTTCAATTGGCTCCTCCGGCTCCCAAGTCCCCACACTTGCCTCCCACCCCGCAACCACCTTTGTTGAAGCTGCACCTGACCCATCTGTCTCCCAGGGGCCGGCCAGGATCTAAGTTTCTCTCCACACCAATATGTGCCCATCCCAGGAGCCACTCATACCTTTTTGGCTGCCACAAAATCCATCAGTGGGTCTCTCTGCATGCCCAGGTAGAGGACGTCATAGCCAGATTAATCCCTAAGAGTCACACTGGGATGCCAAGAAGACACGAATGCCTTGATCACTGGTCCATCCCCTCTCTAGGAGGTTTTCTGTGATTCTCGCCATCCCTTCTGTCTAATCAACCTTCCCTGCCCCCCATGTCTCCGTGTCCAAATTCTAAACATCCCTGCCTGCTCCCTGCAGCCCCCTCTGTCCTGCGGCTGCAGGCGATCCCTCCACCTGACCATACAGCACTGCTGCTCCTCCCTCACAATGACCCTTAGAACATACTTTCTGTTTTCTAATCATGTTACTTTTGCACATATTTTAACAATTCCTTTCCTTGGACCATTGTGCACATTTCTTTGGTCCACGCCTCCTTGTCTGTATACCCGAGGGAGGATAAGACATGCTAGAAAGACCACTGGCTTTGGTGTCTGACAGATGTGAGTTGATTTTCCCTTTCCTCCTTCTTCCCCTTCCTCTCTTTCTCCCATAATAATTCTCAAGGCCTCCGGGTGCCACGTGGCACCCCCGCTAGAACGCAGCCTCTGCCCTCACGGAGTTTAGAGGCTAACAGAGTTCTAACCTCCAGCCTGCTGGCTGTGTGACTTGGGAAAGTTGTTTGATCTCAATGAGCCTCAGTTTCCTCACTTATGACGCAGGACTGAGTTTCATCCTGATGTTCTCCTAGGCATGTTGGAAAACTTAAATGGAGTAATGTACAGAAACTTCCTAACACTTAACACATGCTCAATAAACCTAAAATTTGTCTCTGTCATCCTCAACTATAATAGAGATTCAAGAATGTTCACGAGGAAGGAAAGGAAGAAAATAATAAAGAAAGTTGATCTGAGAATGTTCCCTGCATGGCCCGGGCTCACTGTGTCCTTTTTACTTTCCTGTCTGGATTTTAAAAGGAGATGTTAATTGCAGCCTGAGGGACTCAGCTCGGGATAAAGACACCAGCTTTTCAGATTCTTTTCGGGCTATCCCATGTGCTCGTGCATCCAGAGCCTGGGCTTGGACCTCGTCCCTAGGCTAATCACATTTCTTTCTTTAATTCCTCTAGTGGTTTTCAGCGTCCCTAAAACTGTTGCCCCCAGGCTCCCCACTGAACTTCTGCCCTTCATATTTATAACCCTCTGGTTTCTCTCCTTCCTGGCTTCCCAGACAGTGGTGCAGACAAAAGGACCATTTATAATGGCTTTTCTGACAGCTGGACATTATTTAATTACAACTTCTGGCAGCCACATAGTGTGCTGGAGGCTATTTAAAGTGCTGGATGGCAGGAGGAGAAATGGGGAGACTTACAACCCTTGGGGGGCAGGAGTGAGGAACTCCAGGGTGGGCAGTGACCAGAACAGACTCTCAGGCCCCCTGAGAGTTCAGGGGTGTTTCTCAGAGTCTCTGTGGAGGAAGGCAGGGATGATGTCAGCCCCTGCTCCCACCCCGAGGCCTCTCTAGGGGTGAAGGGTGTTGCAGAACCAGCAGCCTCAACCTGAATAGAATTGTCTATTGTCCAGATCCACCACCCACCCACGTTTTAGAGCAAGAAGTTGAGTCACGGAGAAGAAAAGGGACTTATCCAAAGCCACGTGGTCACTGATGCCTCGCTGAGATGTCCTTCATGCATCCTGAGCCTTGGTGCTGCCCCTGTAAATAAGTGACACAGACCCTGCTTAGTTTTGCACATATCAGCTACACACTGGCCAGTGTCCTCTTGAAGGACTGAGCCACAGCGTGTGTCATTACGGGCACAAAGAAAAGTGAGATCACAGATGCCAGCAACCAGTGATCTGGTCGACCCCAGGAGAGGCTTTGGTTTGCCATCAATTTGCTGCAGCCTGTCTGCCGAAGTGTGGATGGCGGCAGCCAGAGTCAGGACAGAGGACTCCCTGAAAGTGAAGCAGGGGCTGAGGGAGGCAGGTCTACCTCAGCGTGCTGTCCCCTGGGGAGGGAAGGGCAGAAGGCTCAGTCTGAATACAAGCAGTAATAACCGTGATCATAATAACAGCCCCGTGAATAGCAAGCTATTATCATCATCAGTGTCATTGTTATTAGCATGTCACCTTCACGCGTTTCTACAAAATACGTATTATTTTCATGATTTTACAGATGAGGAAATGGATGCTCAGAATTATTAACCACACCTTACGCTTCTCCTAGGCCCTGGTGGAAACAAAATTCAAAGCCAACACTGTCTCGCCATCTTCCCACCACACCAGCAGTGCTCAGTCCTAACGCGCACTTAGCTGCATGTTAGAACTCCTCTGTGAACGTTTAAAACAGGCCAGTGCCCAGGTCTATCCACAAGCCAGTTGAATCTGAATCTCTTAAGGCGAGGTCCTAGAATCAGTGTTCTAAAATGAGTCTAGGGCAGTGTCTTTCAACCTTTTTTATCTCACCACATCTATATCTATAGGTAAACTTCCACGCCACACTTACAGTATATGGATCAAGAAAAAGAGTTTTAAAAAGGATATACTTCCTGTGCTTTGAACTTCTTTTGAAAATAATTTCATTAGTGATCTTTAAAAATATTTGCAGCACACCAGTTGAAAATCACCCTGTGTGCAACCACAGCTGAGGCACCCTATAGGACAGAGGGGTCCCCACCTGTGTGGCAGCTGTAATGGGACCCACTCCCACCACCACCTCCCCACCACTGCTGAAATCATTCCACAGGGCACAGCAGGCTGGTGCTTGGTGGCCAGGGCTGCACACCACTCTCTCGACTTTTGATGACCCCAGTTCTCTCTGTGGTTCTCTCAGTTGCCCTGCTGATGTCGCCCTCCTGTCTGCTGTCTCCGTTCCTGCCATTGTCCCTAGAGATTATCCACCTTTAGTCCCACTGGGCATACGTCCTCTGACCAGTCTGCTGATCTCTGCAGCTTCAGCAGCAGGCTGGATGACCTTACCCTTGTAGGCTGGGTGTAAGATGGAGATTTGTATGCAGGAGGTTGACTGGGGTGTGCTGGGGAGATCAGCATTGTGGAAGGGAAAAAGAGGAGTCAGATACTTTTTTCCCCATTCTTAAGATACTTTACCAAGAAGAATGTGTTCCCACTCCATCCAGGTAAACATCTTTTTTTGCATCTCTTTATGGCTGAATAGTATTCCATGGTATACACATACCACAGCTTATTAATCCACTCCTGGATTGAAGGCCATTTGGGCTGCTTTCATGACTTGACAATTATGAATTGGGCTGCAGTAAACATTCTGGTGCAAATGTCTTTGTGGTAAAATGATTTGTGTTCTTTTGGGGTATATTTCAAAATAACTATGAGTAAATTTTAAATGTCTTACCACAAAAAACAAATAAATGAGGTGATGGTAATGTTAATCAGTTTGATCTAACATCCCACATTGTATATCGAATCATCATGCTGTACCCCATAAATGGATACAGTTTATGGTTTTAATTAAAAATTAAATTTTAAGAAAGAGAGGAGTTGGTAGTAAGACCTCCAGCGCTGGAGGGGGTTCTGAGAGACGTCCCACAATATCCATGTGACCCCTGAGCTGTGGGCTGAATGGTGTGGGAGCTGGAGAAAGAGCCTCCTTCCTAGAGAATTGGAATCTCTCTTCCGGAGCCCAGCACGGGGCTGCCTTGGACAGGAATTTCATCCATCCCAGTCTACATTATTATTGCAGCCCTCCTGCCTGCAGAGAATGTCACGCAGGGTCTCAGCACTCCCAGACAGCCTTCAGCAAGAGTTGTCGTGTCTGCCTGGTGTGCCCCACTCTCTGTGTCCCAGGCGTTGCTCTGGGGGCTACAAGGGCTGCTTTCTTCCCTTCAACCTTCCCCATTTTTACCTGTGTCTGAGAACCAATCATCAGTTCTCAGGAGTGAAGAAGAGGGTTTCCTTGCCCTTGGGAGTTCACAACCTCAGGAGTGAAGAAGAGGGTTTCCTTGCCCTTGGGAGTTCACAAGGAAGTGGGGGAGATGGAAGCAGAACTTGCAGGTAAATTGCAATACGGTCATTACAATAGCACCCCACAGAAGCAGCTGCTCCGGGCAGGAGGTGACACATTCGATCTGGAGGCAGGTCAGGGAAGAGGCCGCCGTGAAAGAAAGGCCTTCCAACGATGTTGGAATTCTGGAGCAAGATTTTGAAGACTGAGCAGAAGTTTGCCAGGCAGATATGGTGGAGGGAAGCATTCCAAGCAGAGGTGTGTGCAAAAGCTGGGCCCCTAACCCTGCAGGGTGTTAGCAAGCAGTGTGTACCGGGTTAGCATTAGTTAGGAGACAGGGGAGAAGGGGCCCAGGAGGAGAGGCAGAAAGGTGGGTGAGGGCAGAAAAGGCAGGTCTCTGGAGCCAAAGGAACTTGAGCCTTGCCTGGAGCCCTTGCTCCCCACTAAAGAGTTTTAGCATGGGCTGTCCCGTGCTTTAAATGCATGACGTGACAAACGGGCTTCTCTGTCTGTTCTTCCCTCATCCATCTTCTGCTCCTGGTTCTCCAAGAACAAATCTCTCTTCTGTTTGGTTGCTCTGATTTCTCTTTGTCTATCCCCCATTGGATATAAATAAGTAAGACTCCCTGGCTGTACCCGTTCTCTCCTGACCCCTTACACTGATGGTTCTTGGGGCTTCTTTGCAGCCATGGAGACTGTCCCACTGGAAGGCTGCAGGAAAATGATCTGCAGGAAAATGATCTGCCCTTCCCCAAGGCCCCCTGTAAGGTCGAAGGCTCTGGTGATGTCTGCAGAGGGGAAGTGACTTCCCTGAGTGCAACTCACACATCATTCAGAACACGGATGGGACTGGCCACACTTTTTCTTTTTCATGTATCAGGTCATTATGTTCCTGTCCAGAATGAAAAGTCAGTCCTGAACAAAACTGTGTCATTGGGGAGTTTGTCTTCTGAGCCCTCGCCCTAAAACCTCTCCAGACTATGCCCCCTCCTCCCTGCCCTGGTCCTTTCATGGGCTCCCCAGCACCCAGAGCCTTCCAGAGGATCACACCCCATTCTGGAAACTCACTCGGCTCTCTCTGAGGAACCCTTCTGCTTCTCTTTGTGACCTTTTGTTCCGTCAGAACTACACTGTCCCCTATGCCATTCCCTCTATTATATCAGTGCTTTCCAATGAAAAGTAAAAACTGCACTGACGTTACAATTAGTAGAAAATGTTCCAACTCCGCCACTTCTTGTGACCTTGTGCAAACACTAATTTCCTCATATGTAGCTAAGGTTCGTTGTAAACTCTTGCTAATGACCCTTTTATTTCTGATATTCTAGGATTCTAATTCATCCGGTGGTATTCCGGAGTTAGCTCTTTCAGGCTTAAAAGAGCTCATTGTCTACACCTCTTCCCAGCCCCCATTCTGAGTTAGGAGCCCAAGTCAGCCCTGGGGGGAGTATTTACACCTTGGAAATGGGCAAATGCTACAAATTCAGACCTTAGTGGTTTGCTGACACCCCCACTGCATCTATCTTCTTCTACCTCAACGAAAAGCTGGCTCTGTAACTTCACAAAGACTCTGGAAAGTAAATGAGGCCTAAACCCAGGAGAAAATGGTCTATCTGGGCTAGTCCAGTAAGTAGATGAGGTCACCTTCAGGGTGACCTCACATGGTTCTTCAATTCCCACTCCGGATCTTGGGTTCATGTTGTTCTCCCCACCTGTCATTCTGTGCCCCCATCATCCACCTTCAC
>NW_003852507.1:5199027-5200551 GCF_000181295.1 Otolemur garnettii | reverse complement strand
CCACAGGGAAACTGAAGATTAAGACGGTGTTTGGTGCTCTCCAGGTGATAGTAACCCAGAAACCCAGGAATTCCTGGTTCCTGTCTTCTTAACATCCACTCTGCCTGGTGGAGTTTCAAATTAGGGAGTTGCTCTGACAGAAGACTGGTGAGATAAACAAGGAACATTGTTTTTATAGACGGGCAAGTCCTCATGGCCCTTGACGCCGTTACACTGGAGTGCACACACGTGCGTGCACACCCACGTACACTCAGACGCTGAGAGCTGGAGTGTGGCCCATCGCTTCTGATTCTGAGATGGCTGAGCCCACAAAGTGAGCTTGACCTGGCCAGAAAAAGCCTCGTTGAGCCCACCCTGAGGATTCCAGCCCTGCCTGACCTCCTTACTTCATAGCGACCAGACTGTGGAGGGGACACCACACCCATGTGGTGAAGTCTTTACCCACACAATCCCTACCTAGTAGTTAAATATGGCCCACGGAGGCTCCTAGATCTCAAGTGGCAACTGCCCTATTGGGGGTGATTTAAGAAGGGAATGAGCAGAGAGAGGAAAAGCTGCAATGGGGGTGGGTGAACCCTCTTTCCAACAATCAGCTTGGGGTGTGAAGGGGTGTGAAAGTGCGCCTTCTGGGGCATGTGCCCTGGCCTTCCAGACTCACTTGTCTTTATGTCCCCAGTGCTGAGTGTGACAGAGCCCACTGAGGGCTTGACCTGGAGGGAAGACGTCTCAGAGAGGACAAGATTACTTTCTTTGTGCTGAAAGGCACAGAAGAGCAAGGGATGTGTCCTGTGTGTCTCCGAGGATAATCTCCATCCATAGGGTGGAAGCCACAGGGAGACAGACGCCAACTCCATCTAAGAAATGCTTGCAACAGATAATTTCCAATAAGGACTCGTCTGCTTTGAGAAGCTGTCATTTCCCCATTGCTGAAAGCATTCAAACAGAGGCAGAAACGTTCTAGGAGGGTTTCAGGGAGTAGAGACTTTGGGCTGGGTGGATTTAAAGATTTCACAACCCCTGATAATTGAAGATTTTTTGTTATTGGAGTCTGCGTGTGTTCGAGGTCTGTCTGCAGCAGCGGGAGGAACATGACCCCCTCTAAAAGAGCTGCTTTCCACACCGGGAATATCCATACTCCAAGGAGAGGACTGGAACCTTTTCACTCCCTTCTTTCCTCTCTTTGGCAAAATGGAACCCAGGTTGAGCCATTAAGCCCCTGCTTGTTTAGAATCTTGCCTGCTGATGCGCACAGGCCGGGAGGCACTGTGGCCTATCTGTGAGGTCCCAAATAAATATTTTATCTCCAGCCTCAGCAGAGATGGAGAAATGGGCCTTTCAGAGATGGGTGGGCTCTGGAGCTTCCTATTGGCAGTGCTGCCTCGTTTAGCGGAGAAGGGGGACTTGTCACTCACTTGGGCCATCAATCTTGAAGCCTGAACCACTCGGAACCTAGGCCCCCTAGAGTCAGAATTTGACAAATGGCAAAATAAACTCAGCACGCGCAGATGAATGAGGGGGGCCCCC
>NW_003852507.1:5196022-5198330 GCF_000181295.1 Otolemur garnettii | reverse complement strand
CTTGGACCTCTGTGGAAATCACGTCCCTCGGGGAAAGTGACTCTCCCTCAGGGCCCACGCAGCTTCCAACCAGAAAAGGACGGCGCACCAGCTTCCCCTCAAGTATCCCGGGTTCTCTCTCCATCAGTTCTCAAAAGAAGTCCGACCTCAGAGTCATCGGGACGGATGCTATCAGGACCCTTCTTTCTGTCTCACCCTCTTCCCTCTGTCTGCTCTCATTCCTTTAGCACCTCTCTTTCTCTCTAAAAACAAATCTGAGGCCCCTCGGATGAAAATACAGCTGGCTCTCTGTAGTCACGGCTTCTGCAAGCTCATATTCAACTCACCACGGGTCAAAAATAATAAAAACTAAAAATAACAATACAATAAAAATATATAAAATACCGCATAAACAACAACACTGGGACCTCTGTAAGTTGACGACCCAAAGGACTCTAACAAACTGGTCCACTTACAGAGGTGGTCAACATAAGGAACTAGGCCTACGGTGCTGGTACGTACATGAGGTGCATGTCTGATCTATGAAAATTAGGGCAACTTAAGGAGGTGGTCAATGCAGGGAGGTGCTGAGCTATGGAGGTTCTACTGTGTATCCCCAGCATTTACACTGTGTTAGGTGTTATAAATAATCTAGAGATGAGTTAAGTACATGGGAGGATGTGTGTAGGTTACATGATAACGCTACTCCATTTTATACCAGGGATTCAAGCATTCATAGGCTTTGGTGTCCGTGAGGTGTTTTGGAAGCAATCCCTTGTGGAATCTACAGGGCCATTGTACCAAACAGCTGGTAAATCTCCTGGTCCAAGTGCATCCTGTTTTAGCCAAGCCCAAGAGAGGATAAAGGATTTTCCTAGAGTCACAGAGTAAATCAGTGTGACTAAGAGCAACTCTGGCATTTTACACCTGACCCGCAAAGGTCTGACTGTTCCCCATTGGCATGGGGAGAATGCCTGGGGGCGGGGGGATGCACATCTGAAGACTACAGTCAGATGGTCTTCGCCCCCCGATGGGCAAGGAGGGTATCTGGGGGAGGAGGGCACCTTCCGTGGTTGAGAAACCCAGCCGCATGTCCTAATCAGAAGACACGCAGGGGAGGGAGAAAGAGCTGCGTGGAGAAAGGGGCCAGAGGAGAGGAAGAGGCTCTTTGGAACCTGTTTGATCTGCATAGGCCGGGAACATTAAAAGATGTCATTCTGAGGAGTTGAGTGGGGCCTAATGTGATTTCAGTGACAGAACCAAATTAAAATTTAAAAGAGAAACGTGGTTGGCATCCTCAGTGCAGACCGACGATTGCTCTCTCTCCCAGAGTCCTGGGAAGACCCTGGAGTGTCTGCCCTCACGTTAGCCATGAGCACCAGAGCCCCACCATGGCAGACTTCCCCCTCCAGTGGGTCAGGGTCAAGTCCAGACTGCAGCTGCCGAGGTGGGGCAGGAAGCCAGCACCCCAGCCAGCTGGCCCACAGCTTGCCCAACCTCCAGCTCCCACAGCGCCACTCCACCTCCTCCTCTGGGGGGCCCTGGCAGGCGCCAAGCATGGAGCCTCCTTCCTCATCCCCCCAACCCCCAGACTGTCCCCATTTCTTTCTTTCTTTATTTTTATTAAATCATAGCTGTATACATTAATGCAATCATGGGGTACAATGTGCTGGTTTTACATACAATTTGAAATGCTTTCATCAAACTGGTCAAAATAGCCTTCATGGCATTTTCTTAGTTGTTGTGTTAAGACATTTATATTCCACACCTAGTAAATTTCACATGTACCCTTGTAAGATGCACCATAGGTGTGATCCCACCAATTACTCTCCCTCCACCCATCTTCCCCCCTGCCCTCCCCCCTCTCCACTTTCCCCATATTCTTGGGCTATAATTGGGTTATAAATTTCATATGAAATCTATAAATTGGTTTCATAGTAAGACTGAGTACATTGGATACTTTTTCTTCCATTCTTGAAATACTTTGCTAAGAAGAACATGTTCCAGCTCCATCCATGTAAACATGAAGGAGGTAAAGTCCCCATCTTTCTTTAAGGATGCATAATATTCCATGATGTACATATACCACAATTAATTCATTCATGGGTCGATGGGCACTGGGGTTTCTTCCATGAATAGCAATTATGAATTGGGCTGCAATAAACATTCTGGTACATATATCTTTATTATAATGTGATTTTTGGTCTTCTGGATATCTACCTAGTAGAGGAATTGCACAGTCAAATGGCAGGTCTATTTTTAGTTCTCTAAGTGTTCTCCAAACATCTTTTCAAAAGGAATGTATTAGTTTGCATTCCCACCAGCAGTG
>NW_003852507.1:5191136-5194814 GCF_000181295.1 Otolemur garnettii | reverse complement strand
GGGCCGGGTTTGAACCCGCCAGCCTAGGTGTATGTGGCCGGCGCCCTATCTGATGAGCTATTGGTGCCAAACCCATTCTCACTTCTTCTCTTCCTACACATTCCCTCAGTGCTGTGGCCCCAGCCTTCTCGCTGCCCCCGTGTGGTTTCACCTCTTCTCTCTTCTCCTAACACGCTCCCTTTCTTCAGTCTCCTCCCTCTGATTTATTCACTCAACCAGGATCTACGGAGTGTGCCGTCCAGCTGTCCAGTCTTCAGCCGGTGAACCAAGCAGGACTGGACTGAGGTAGGGGAGCCGAGTTGTTGCTGGGACAAGATTCAAGGAGGACTTACTCCCTCGGGCTTCTGGAAGGAGTCAGTGGCTGGGAGTGAGGGCCTCCTGAGAGAATATCCCGTAGGCCCCTCACTGGCCTCACCCTGGCCCTAAAACTGAGTGTAAACAAGAAGGTGGGGTTGTCTGTGCCTCTGCAGAGCTTCCCTGCTAGGGAGAGACCTAAGACTCAAGCAAGCAAACCCAGAGAATGGCCGGCCAGCCAGCCTGGAAGCAAGGGTGCAGGGTGCTGGGGTGAGATGCCCATGGGCAGGGGCTATGGGAGGCTGAGAGCTGAAGGTAAGTGGGAGCTAATGAGGTCAAGCCTAAGAATGGGCAGGCCAGGGAAAATCTGCTGCAGAAAGGGTGGAGATGGTGTGAAGAGTCTGCACTCCTGCTGGGGGCTCAATCTGACTGGGTGTGGCAGGAAATAGTGTTGGGAGGGGGAACCGGGGTCAGGCAAGGAGGCTTTGTTGGCCAAGAAGTGAAACAAAGTCCGGTCAGGGGCTGGCAGGGCAGTCACGGTGAGGAACGGCTGGCAGTAGCTCCAGACAAGCGGCACTGGAGGGGAGAGAGGCAGGCAGAGGAGAGAGAGAATTGACCGCATCCTTGCTGGGACCCAGTGAGCTGGGGGCATTTAAGAAAGCTTGTTGATTGATCGATGGTTACTCATCGGTGCTAATGGCTTTAATCAGGGGAAAGATCTCAATAAAAACAAATGATTAGTCTTGATAATAGAGGTGTCAATGGGCCATTAATGAATGAATTTGCCAATTCCTCTTGCCCGCTGAGGCATTCAGTCTTGAGTGAGAACTCTTAGGAGCTTAACCCAGAGTGGAAGCTCCTGCTTCTGGGGCTGTGTCCCACTTCACTGGACACTGGGAGCCTGGGAAAGACACCCTAGGGGACAGCATGGTGCCTCCTGATCTCTTGAGAGCCTTGTTCATCATCCTCAGTCTGTCAAGGGCGGAAGTGCCCGGGACGGGAGGACCTGGCTGGGAAGGAGGAAGAAGTGACTGCTTTCCTCATACTGTACCTCAAAGGGCAGGTGTTGCTTCCTGCTCACCTGGAGCAGCCTTAGTTGCCTCTCAGCCCCCCAGCTTCGTTTCTGATCTGCAGCTAGACTAACACAGCCCATTCTGCAGTGGCAAATTCACGGTTCCTTTCATCGCTATGGCCTTGGACCTATCTTAGGACACTGATGTCTCCTTCTCTCCTCACTGCTCCTCTCATGCTCCAGAAGCAGAAAAGAAGATCCAGGTAGCCTTCTGCTTGCCCACCCATCCTCAGAGATAGATGAAGTCTGAACAAACAAATGAAAAACAGCAAGCCAGAGGAGCGAATGGCCAAATGCAATTTAGAGGGTATTTTTTTTCCTTTGTATTTTTATTGAGCTTTGAATCAAAACCATAGCACTTCCAGGTTTGTTCAACCCTCAATTCAACTCAACTCTCCTCAACTCAACTCTTTGGACAGTTACTTATGAGACTTTGATCTCCCTTATATATTGCACCTTAGAGTTAATGAAGTCTTTTCACTTTGACCTCATTTGAGGGTTAGGTGGGTGCCATGATCCCATTCCACAGATGGGGAAACTGAGGTTCACCCTGGTCTTGCTCAAAGATAGTCTGCTCAGACGCTTGCTCAAAAACCACACAGTGAGTTTATGGTGAAGCTGGTCTGCGAACCTGGGTCTATGCATGCCAAAGCTCCGTTCCTGATTTTTTTTTTTCCTGTTGCCTTCCTGGTTCATAAATCCCTGAATCAGAATGCAATCACAATGTCAAACTGCTATCACAAGCCCACAGGAGCAGATAGATGTCTGGGCTAGCTGCAGGCCTAGAAGAGCCCATAGTACCTTCCTCTCCCTTGCCTGGCAGCTTCTCTTCCTCCGAAATCAACCCAGCAGGAAGGCTCACTTGCCCAGTGAGGGAAGCTGTTTGAAAACTCTCATCCAATTACCATTTTAATTAACATCAGATTGACATAATGACAGTCCAACTCTAGAAATCTGGCCTGATGATTTGCAAGGATATTCATTTGGGGGCTTATAAATGGAGCTCTTTTTTTTTTTTAACCATCTCAAAGTTTTTCTAATCATTTGAGGACAAATGGTAACAATCATATAATCTAAACTTGATACAATAGGGTAGGAAATTGCTGTTCTAGTGAGGATTCTGATGAGGATTGCCAAAACCACACACACTGGTCCGAACCTAGTTGGCGACCCTGGAGAAGCATCCTGTGTTCATTACTCTCTGTAGTGTCAACTTGACTGTGACCATTTGTGCATCATTCATTCTTTCATTCATTTATTCATTTCTCACATATCCTTTCACCTATTCTAATGGTTAGGCTTCATTTCCTTATGTATTCCTTGACTTAATTTTCATTTATTCAGCTGTCTATTCTTCCATTTACTGACTCACATATCCATTCATCCAACAAATATTTTTATGACATCTCCTATGTCCCGGACCCAGTTCCAATAAGTAATTACTTGCATCCATTTGAATCCTAGACATCTCCGGCTGGATACAATGAAGCATGTGCCCTTGCAGAGATTATAAAACCATGCTCAACCCAAAAAGAGCTGCAAAGGGTAAGCTACGTGCTGGACACTTTTTACTGGACACCTTTCCCTGTCCCCAGAAGAGGATATAGTAATATAGGTGTAGATAAGGGAGGGGCATCCATACGGCAACTGACTCAGGGAAGGGTTAAGACTGGCAAAAGAAAGGAGGTGAGTGGGGAGGAGAATGTGAACTAAAGCCCCACAACAAGGACAAGCCCTGAGATGACAGCCGGATCTGACAGCATGTGCTGGGAGGCTGGAGATGATTGGAGGCATGAGAGTAAGGGGTGGCTCACCAAGGCATCGTGAGTCTCAGCTGAGTTCCCAAACGCTGCCCTACAGAGGAATGTGTTCCTGAGTGAGCCTGCACTGCTGATTTCTTTCTCAGTTCAGAGGGGGAAATAATGTGCTAAAGGATAGGCTTCTCTCTATTAATATTTTCCTCTCACCTACTCCGTATATTTCTGAGTCTTTAGTGCCCTTTATTCACAGTATGAGAAGACATCCAATTCTGCACAGAACATGTATTTTTTAATTTATATTAGTTTGTTCCAGAGTGGTGGTTTCTGAGTTCTGTGGACCCTCATCGCTTGTGCCCACTGTTGCTGCAAAGGGCAGTCTAGTCAGGGGAGGCCTGGAATGTCCGGGTTTAGCAGCTTCATTGCCACCTGTCTCAGGGGGGTGTAGCTCCTGGGGTCTGCCCTGCAAGAGCTTCCACATCATCCTCTGTGAAGCTGACCCTGAGACTGACCGTCTGCCAGTTTCTGCCCATCATCGATGGTTGAGAACTGCAA
>NW_003852507.1:5151529-5190964 GCF_000181295.1 Otolemur garnettii | reverse complement strand
GGGCATATTTGGACAGATGGAAACTGGGCTGAGCTGATTCAAGCCACACAGTGCTGGAATAGAGCAAAGCTGGCCAGGAGGCCACCTAAACTTGGCTAGGCTCCTGGAGGATCAGTTATTCGTGAAATTCAACTCAAATGCATCCCTAAGGCTCTTCAACTGAGTCTCATGGCCTGTGCCCCCCTCCGGGCATATGACAACTTGTTCAACTCCCTCAGCCTCCTCCTCCCCAAGACTCAACTTTGTCAGAGATTCAGAAGATACTGCTGCCTGCTGTGAATTCTCATCCCCCAGCCATGATTCTATCCGATCTGAATGAATTAACTGGTGGTGGAGGATGGGGAATAGAACAATGAAGATACAATGACCGTGGCTGAGAGAGGCCGGTGCTGGCTTGGAGCACCTCTATCACTAACTTCAGTGTTAAGGTTATGGTTAGGGCTAACCTTGGGGCTTCCTAATGTAAGGTGCTGAGTCTGATGCCCAGGCCCTTCCAGAGGAGGAAAGGAAGGGTCCTACGCAGAGCACCTGGCTCCCTGAAGGTTGCTTCTGTTTCTGTGCTGGTGCCCCACTGTAGATGCCCCTCACCTTGCTGTGGGAGCCCATGCCCTGAATATTGGGGTTGAAAAGGCAGGACCAGAACCTCCCATACACACCCGCTTCCCTGGACTCTTGGAGCACTGCCTGGGCAGTTTCCCTGTCCTCTCATCTCCTGGTCATTTGCTTCCTTCCTTCCCCAGTCGTGTGGACTTTTCTACTCTGCCGCCTTCTCCCTGGGATACCAAGAATCAAATACCTGTTGATTATTCCATTTGCACAGACGGACTTGGTGCTCTGTGGTTTCTGGGCTTCTCCCCCAGCCTGTCATTTGTTTGTTTGTTTTTCACCCATTTTCACCCAGGATGTGGAGGATAAAGTTATTGTTACTCTGGTGGAGAAAGGGGACAGAAAGGAGGGTGGTCACTGCAAGTGTGTTATCAAGCATCTAATAAACGCCAAATAACTTTTAAAAAATTATCTGTCATCTTACCTATGGCTTGGTTTTATCAGTTGATGTTTATCTGGACTTTAATGATGAACAAACGGAGGCTCACATAGCTAAGGACCAGAACCACATTCAAACCGTGGTCTGGCCTCTTTGTATCACCACGCTGGACTCAACTGTCCTGCCGTCCCCACCACCCATCATCTATAGCCTCAGCCTAGCCCAGGGCAGGAGAGATGGAGCTGGGTCTGCTTGCTCCTCGTGTTCCTGCCACTGCCTCACATGGCCATGACATTAGTTGGGGAATGAAAATCAGAACAGAAAAGAAAAGCCACAAATGCCACAAAGACTGGTTACTGAGTTAAGCCTTTTTCTCTTTTTTGTTAACGTAATTCAGTCTAATTGATATATGGTAAAGACCTAGTCGGCGTCACTTGTGTGTTAAACTCTGTCCAGGATGTAAGCAAGAAGGGAAACTCCTGGGAAGCCACTCCCCCAGGCTAGCACAGGCACATGTCACTATTCTTATAGAAGAGGAAAGCCACAGACTTTAAACAACTGAGGTCTAGGTGACCCGAACTGCCTTCCCTCCCAGAACAAGAAGGATTTGGAAGTAGTATCATCAGGCTGACATCCTGACGTCATTAGGGACCTTCTCATGGACTGAGATGCCAGCCAGCACCCTCCTTGTCTGGGCCAGCACTTGATCTAATACCTAAGCTGACCCAGCCAGAGATGACAGGGTTGCCACCAAGCCAAGCTGATCCCAACTAGGCTCCCAGAATTCCTCGGGCTTGCTCAGTTTGCAAGTCCCAATGTTTTTGCATTAAATCCATTTAGAGTAAATCATTTATCCAATCTAATTTTCCCCAACTGCAAAGCCTGCAGTTCAAATTGTTTCTCTAATCGGACTGTTTCATTACCAACTTTATTTTTATCAATTTTTGATTAATGTGGCTGTGATCCTATAGGACTTTTCCTTGTTTTTTTTTTTTTCCTCTCTCTCTTTATCACTTGAAAATATGAACTGGAGAATTTTACAGAATCAAATCTATGTTTTGCCCAGAGTGATGCATCATGGGAGCAACAGCAGGCTGGTTCTGGGGATGGGAGGGCAATAGAGCACCTGAGAGGAGTCTCCCCATGATCAAGGGCCTCTGGCCAAACAGATCAAAGTTATTACACAGTTAATAACAAAGCTTGTCATTATGTGACTGCTCATTGGCTCTAGTGCAGCTCTGAGAGCCTTAGTGTAAAATAACAGTTATTAAACTAGCCCCTGGAATCAGAGTGTCTGAGTTCAAATCCCAGCTCAGCCACTTACAACGTGGTGGCCGTGGGCACTGAGCTGCTGACCATTCTCCAAGCTGATTTCCTTGTGAAACTCTTAGTCCAGAGCCAGCACTTAGCAAGTGTCCAATAAATGTTGGCTCTTGCTATTATTATCTCTTTGGTTTCCACCTGCTAAGTAGGTATGATTGCCTGCATTATACAGAGAAGCTAACTAACTGGATTACATGGCTAGGAAACGGCAGATGTGGGAAGCCACTTTGCCCAGACCTAGGTCTCTGAGATGCCAGAAATAGTGTTCTTTCTACAATGTTTCACTTTCCTTATTTCCTTTTCTATCTGAGAGTGTATAAAGACCAAAACATTAGTCCATTATCACCTGCACCATTTTCAACATCTCACAAAAACACGCTTTCACGAACAGCCCTTTGATCTTCCAGAATTCTCTAGGCTCTCATTAGACTTGTAAACTATTTTGGGGTAAGAATATTACCTTCCACGTCTTTATAGGTTCCACAGTCCTAACAAGTACCCCTCACCGAGCAGGATTTGGAAATAATTCTGCAAATGCTTGCATAGCCCTTCCTGTGCGCTGGCCACCGTTCTAAATGTTTTACAAATACTAACCTATTTCATCTTCACAACAACTCTCTGAGGAGGCCGCTGCTATTTTTCTCATCTTATAAATGAGGAAACTGAAGCACAGAAAGCTTCAGGATGTGGACGAGCACGCACAGCGAATAAGAGCGAGAGCCAGGATTCAAACTCTGCCCTGTGCTGTCTTCTCTGATAGAACAAAAGAAAGAGCAGTCAGAACCTTGAGAAATATTTGGTCTTGTACAGATACGACTTGGCCCAGACACTGTTATTTATAATTTATGCCCCCTCCACATTGAAAAAGGAATGTTAACAGACTGCCTTCAAAGAGCCCAGAACGCTGTGTTCCCAGAGCCAGACCATGGGCCAAGGCATAAGCTAGCTCTGCTTCTGGAATATTCTTCCACCTGGAAAGTTCCCAATCGTTCCTCAAGCTTTATGAGCTGATATTGAGTATACCCACAGATGTTAACTTACAGAGGTGACTGGGTGATGACACAGGGAGGCCAGTACCTTTAGAAGAGTTTCATTACTTATATTTCCCAAGGGGTGCTGGCAGGCCATGCCACTCAGGGCCACGTGAGGAAGGACCAGGCTGCATCAGCAGCAGAAGCAGGGAGGGGAAAGCACAGCCCAGAGCCTTCATTGTGTTTTCTATGGGGAAGGCTGGCAGGGCCAGGAGGGAAAGCTTAGGATTGCCTGGTGTGAATAATGTTCGTAGGCTGGGGCTGTAGGGTGGAGTACCCGGCGCTGGGTGATTAGGGCAGAGGAAACTTGCCTTCTGAATGTAACAGCCAGACAGAGGAGGGAATCCTGGGGATTGGCTTTGAAAGCCTTGCTCTTGAGCCCTCGGTAATCCCTAAGAACTGGCTAGTTCTGTCAAGAGCATCCGCTCCCCAGTCAGGGAGGTCACCAACGCCAGAGCATCAGACATACAGAAAATAAGACATTATAGCTAATATGATAGTCTGGAAAGTCGTCCTCTGTTTCTCTTCTCCTAATCCCGTAGGCTCTGAAGCAGGTCTCTACCACGGGATTCTATGTGCAATTATTTCCACACCTGCCTCTCCATCCCAGGCACGGGCCACCTCATACTCATCATTCCAATCCTGGCAATATTATGCTCTTGAGAAACATTTGATGACTGACTTAACTGAATGAATGAATGAGTGTGAGAGAAAGAGACATGAAACTGGCGAACAGGGACACCACCGTATCGGAGACAAGCCCGTCTCTGTCTGCTCTAACGCTAGCCCAGAGTGTTCTGGCAATTGAGACAAAAGAAAAAAAAAGAAACCACAATGGGTTCAGTGGCTCCCCCTGCCAACCAAATACATCACTCAAGTTTTTTAGGACATAAACTTTTTTCTGAGTATTCAATTCCATAGGGTACTCGCTACATTGGTCTCATGGAAAGGACGTCAAGCTATAACAGAAAGGGCAACATAATAGCCTAAAATACCTACGTCATCTTTATGTGGTCATTTCATTCAGTGGATTTTGATAAAACAGAGAGAACATTATCACAGTTGCAAAAGCATTTCTTTGGGGATCTGGCTTAATGAAGTGTAGACCTTCTGCTCTCTGGGTCTTCCATGGCCCAGAGGGGTGAGTGGCAACATGACACACGTATGGTCCTTCTTAAATGTCGACTCCAACCTGCATTCGATAGGAGCTGATGAGCTGTCAGGTCAGCACTGAGCTTGTAGGTGAGGGTTTGGATTGTAACTGACAGGAAGGCGAGTCGTCTGCTTCAGATGTTGCTCCTGTGTCCGAGGTAGACACAAAGTGATCTGGAGGCCCAGGATGTATCATCCTCCTCTGCTCTTGTCCTGACAGTGTTGTCTGGAGCCCTCACTCTGGGTCTGGTATTTTTTTGTCTTTTCTACTTGCTTTATTGAGATATCATTTACAAACTGTAGAACTCATTCATTTTTAAGTGTGTAAATCAACAGCGTTTAGAAAGCTTACAGAGCTGTGCAACCGTCACCCTGATCTAATTTTAGAACTTTTCCATCACCTCAGAAAGAAACCGCGGGCCTATTCCTTTATAGTCCATCCTCCTGCAACTCCTAAGCAGCCTTCACCTTCCCCTCTATCCCTGAAATCTTTCTTTTCCCAAACTTGGACTTGGCCACTCACGCTGCTGAGGGCTTGTAAGCAAGGACATCTCTCCAGGTTTGTGGAAGTAAGCATAAAAGAATGAAATTTGTTTTCATTTAGCAGGTGACTTGACAAAACTTCAGCTTTGCACTGTTAGAAATTCCAGCCGCCAATAACAACAAGACCATGAATCTCTCTGTAATTGACAGTTATTCATTAATTCATGAAGCCATCTTTCTGACGGCCCAGCTGCAGCTTGCTGCGGGGTTTGGGTCAGTCCCTTCTTCTCTTTGAGGCTCAGTGTCTTCACCCGGAAACCCAGCTGATTGCCAAGGTTTCCACCAGCTTTAGGTTTACAAGATTCATTAATGGAATTGAAAAAGGAACAGCAAATGATGATGAAGGTTTTCTCCCTCAAACCTATTTCTTGCTCAACGTTCAACACATCCCATTCCTGGCTGACAGATCATTTTCACTTACTCCAGGCACTTGTAGCCAAATCCATCCGTGAAGCATTTCACTGAAGAATAAGATACTTACAAACACATTTAAATTTCTTTCTTTGTTTAAAAGGTATTTTTTTCTGTGTAAGAAGGTAGACAGTCTCAACGTTAACACAGCTACACATAAGTAAATTACTTTGAATGCAAAGATAAGCTCAACTCATCTAGACAACTGATAGGGGAGAGATATAGTCATCCCAAATGTGAGGGGAAAAGAAATTCCTTCTGATGGGAGTCATAGGAAGTGGAGGTAGGAAGCAGTTGTGCCTGCCTTCTTCCTATTCCAAATCTTCATACTCTTCATACTCATTATCTTTATGATGAGACAGACACCTGTATTTCGTTAAGGATGCTTATAATGGTAACCGAAGAACTTCTCATAGGCTCTTCCCAAGTGCACTCATGAGCTTTAAGTGAGCTCTGCAATGGAATCTGCAGCCAGGACCCAGACTGGACCTAAGTTCACCTATGACAGCAAAGCCTCTACTAACAATCTAAATCTTAGGAGAGGTAAAAATACTTTGGCCATACAAAGTCATAATCCAAAAGCTTTACCATTGATAAGACCTTCAAATGGAAGAAAAGGCTAAGGCTGAAAGATGAGCCTATGTAAGAAGCACTCCGTGCAATATGGCCCTCAAATCTAAACCCCCAGCCCAGCTGGGCAGCAGCATTCCCCATGGACTTGGGTCTGGCAAGGAGGTTCGTTCAGGAGACAAACATGGACCCAATAGGCATCTTCTAAAGATCTTCCAAGGATGTCTCTGGACAACAGTTTTCTTGCCTTATGGAATAATATGGCTCTGCAGGAAATTGGAGTCAGAGAAGAGAATCAATTCTCTCAGAATCTTCTGGGCCATTCATGTCATTTAGAGATAGTTACAGCTCCCAGAAAGGTCACTCTATAGGAGAGGGACCTCTCCTAACTTAATTTCCTTTTGTTTTCATTGTGAGCTTCATTTTCTCCCATTCTCACCTCCCTTCTCTCTCTCTCCCAGGCCTGCCAAGTCCTGTTTATTAAAAGTGTTGTGTCCAATTTAGCCAGCATTTAATTAAACTGTCAAGTTGAAACAGGATTGTCTCCTGGGAAGTGAACAAAGATTTTATGGTCATTTAATTTTTGCTTAGGATTTAAAATCCTACTTCTGGCATACTTAATATTATTAATGAGATCCAGGAATTCTTGCCCATTTGTGTCCATTACAAGACATAAATCATTAAGCTCAATTAGGGGCGAGGGAAACTTGTGGAGTTAGAGCTGAGGTTGTGTTCAATCACATCCATCCAATGTAGTAGCCAAGTGATGGGAGGCGTGACCACCAGGGGCTGGGAGGGAGCAGAGAACAGGGGACCAGGGGAAGCTGCAGACGGTAAAGTTAAGGAGAAGGACGTGAGGACAGGGAGTTCTAACACTAGAATGGCAATCAAGTTCAGATAGAAGCTCATGGAGAGAAAGGGGAAGAACGGAATTCAGGAAGTAGATTACGGATGGTGACACACTCATTAGTAGTACTTGCCATTCATTCTCCTTCTCTGCTTCCAGACACCAGGGAAGACTGTACTTCCTTAACCCCATAATGTTGGGCATGGCTATGTAACTTCTTCTGGCCAATTATATTAGAGCAGAAGTGACACATGCCTCTTCTGGGTGGCAGCAGTTCCCCTTGCTTTCTCCTCTGTTGAGAGGGTGATGTCATCTGTGTGGTTAACCCTCTGTCAGTCTGGGCTCCTGGTGACTAAGATGATCAGGATCCTCCACTGACCTGCTTTAGACATGTAGTGCGAGTAAGGAACAAACCAGTGTTGTTTTAACCCACTAAGATTTGGGGACTACTTGTCACTGCATTCGAATTCAACCTGTGGTAACTGAAATAGCCGGACTGAAAGCAGAGACCCCTGTTTGTAATAGAGAACACCTGGGCAGGAGGCAGACAGGCACTGGAAAGGGCTAAGAGTAAGGACAGGTGGGAGGCAAGATCGGAACCACTGGAGTTCTCAGCCCCACTCAGTGATTTGCATAGAATAGGCCTTGGAATGGAATCAAATGGAAATAAATGGTAGTTGTTTTTTCTTTAAAGCCTTGATTCTGCACCACTTCTGTGGTCCTCGGGAGATGCTAGATCTTTCTCAGCTATCAGAATAAAGGTTCTAGTGTTTCCCAAAGGAGAGACTTGTAGCTGGTACCTATCCCTATTATCAGGCATATTTTAGGAGGGGAGTAGGGATGGAGAGGTGGCCAATGCTCAAAACTACACAAACCTACTCGAGCCGACATTCACCTTCTGTGCTTCTGCTTTATACCCCCCACGGCGCCCCTCACAACCTTTCCTACCGTCCTCTAAGCTCATTCTCTCTTGCTTGGTTTTCCCAAGACCAGAAGACAGGTCCCAAACCCATCCACATTCTTGAAATTTTAGCATCTGGCAGACCTCCTGGGTACTGCTACTTCCTTGTGATGGGGCCTTTGATAAGAATACACGCACCTTGCACCCAAGTTCCTTCCGCACACCCTACCCCAAAGACCCCCTGACAAGATGACTTTGTGACTCAAGAAGAAGAGAAAGAACTTGGTGAGACAAAAAAAATCAGTGGTTTGCAGTCTCAATCCAGATCAGCCTTATCATTGGCAAAAATAAATTATTAATGTATGGTCCAGTGTCTCTATGGTAACCCAGCCCTGCTTGTTTTGTTCCCTTATCTGAGAAATTTCCTGGGAAGTTAACTAGTGAGGTAAGTAGAGTCCCAGGCTGTCTGCAAAGGACTCCCTTTTCTATTCCTCAAGGAGATGAGGTCTCAGGTATTGGGGAGTGACATAGTGATGGCCACACTGAACCCAGGTCACAGTGTGGCATTGCCCACCACCATCACACATGCACACTCACACACTCCCTCCGGAGACCTGATTCCTGGGCAGGGCTTCCTGACCATGGCTTTCTTTCCCATTACGAATACTGGAAGGCTGGGAAAGGACACTTATGATGGGATTGGTGGGAAGGAGCATCACTAAAGTGTGATCACACAAAAAGCAGAAACTGCTTCTCCATCACCGTTGGGACCCAGGCACTAATGTCTGCATATGGTGATGAGGGGGGCCTGGGGACAGGTCATACCAGGATCTACATGGGGGTATGAGTTTTTTGAACACCCCTGCAAGGATGGAGAGTGAGTTGGGCTGGGTCAGGAGGGATATAGAAGGCGGAAGCAGAGTGGAAAGAGGATGTAATCCCCGGAGAGTGTGAGGCAAGCCCTCCACCTCACCACTCCTTCCTCTCACCCCAATGTGCCTGCAGCCAAGCTTCAGTGCAGGAGTCTGAGCTCAGTGATTTGCTTTAAGGATTCCTAGAAGTGCCAGATTCGCTACAGCTGGATTCATAAACAGAGCCCAGGGTCAGGAGGTAGAGAAGGGCCTCATGGAGGATGGGGCCCAGGACCCCAAAATGATCAGGAGCTACACTCCATATCTCTTTCACTGAGACCAGCTGATCCCTCATCTCTGCCCTTCTCTGTCCTCTAGTTTGTACTCTCCTCTCTCCTCTAGTTTGCTTTGCTCTGGAAATACAGTAAAACATGCCCCCCACAAAATGGTACCATCACTATCAGAACCTCAGTCACCTGCATGTGAGGCAACTGTGGTGATATGACTGAGTCTACAGTGCCCCAGTTCCCAGGAAATGTAAAGCCTTCAGCAAGGTGCCACACAGGGGGAAATGAGTAAACTGGTTTTTTGTGGGCAGTAAGACTTGAATGACAGTCCCAATTCGGACTTTGATGGCTGTTCAGTCTTGGACAGTCACTTTATTACTTTGAACTCCACTAGTCTCCCAAAAAGGTGCCAATATTGTTGCCCTCTGCTACCTCTGAATGATGTTGTAAAGATCAAAGTCAAAAGCATATGGAAATGCTCCACGTTTTCTAAAGTTCGATGAGTGCGAAAGAGTACATCCTCTTGTTATTATCACTATCACCACCATCATCATCACCATCACTGGCATCATCATCACCACCACCATTCCCTGTCGTCATATCACTGTCATTATAACCATCGTCCTCGCCATGGCTCCCACCACCACCACACCAAAAGTCTCAATGCCATCTTTATCCCAACAGGTTTGCAGAAGTCATCATTCTGAAACTTTATAAGATCCCTCCTCTCTTTACCTAGGGTGGCTTCTGAAACTTACCTGAACCTGCACTCTTTTATTCATTCCTTCTACAAATATTCACTGAATATCTACTATCTTCCAGGCTCCATTCTAGATGCTAGAGATAGATTGGTGAACAAAATAGACAAAGAACCTCTTGAAGCTTCTATTCTAATGTAGGAGGGGAGATAAACAATATCTGGTATACAAGTAAATTATATGGTGGTACATTAGAAAATGAGCAAGCAAAGGAAAAACAAAAATACAGAGTAAGATCAAAATGTAGGCAGTGGAGAGAGAATAGAGGCATTTCCCTGGGGCCCTATCATTCCCTGCACTGCTCCCACCATCACGGAAAACTCCCCACTCTATTTTTTCACTCTGATCCTCATTGAGAAGGCCATTATTTGGCAAATATAAATCATTATGACTTGGAAAAATCTGCTTAAAGAGAGATTTAAAAATAAGGTACAGTGAATTATTCACAATAAAACTTGGATCTCAATCAATATTAACAGCAAAATTAAAGTACTGTAGAGCTGGAAGACAGAACGTGGCTGACGGACTCCTCTCACTAGACCTTGAACTGTACTTCAAGCTTTATTGTCACACTGACCTGATGCTGATGGGGTGATGGGAGGACACTCAGTCCCTTTCTCCAGAGCCTCCAGGGGCGTCCCTTGGCCTCTACCCTGTCCCAGGACCAGCTCCATTCAAAACAGAAGGTAGATTTAATGTGCTTTACAAGAACCTTCTGCATCCAGCTTCCCTCCTCTCAGATGTCTGAGTTTTTCCTCTAAGTTCCCTGATCCTCCCACAATCCCATCATCTCTTTAGACCATCCTATATTCCCACCCATTCTTCCCTTCAACCGTTGTTTATTGAGCCCCTACCCCATGCCAGGTCCCATCCTAGCCAAGGGACTACAGAGCCAAGTGATACCTATCCCAGGAGCTCACATCCTAAGAGAAGGAAATAGAACTTCACAAATGGCCAAGATAAGCTACTTGGGAGACTGAGGCAAGAGAATCTCTTCAGCCCAAGAGTTGGAGGTTGCTGTGAGCTGTGACACTATGGCACCCAGGGTGACAGCTTGAGACTCTGTCTCAAAAAAAAAAAAAAAAATTGTGTCCTTCAGCATGCGAAATGAGTGCTATGGGTGGAGAAACGATATTCCAGGGGAATTTGGCAGCAGGCATAGTTCCTGACCCTACACTCAATAGGGCTGGTCACCTCCTCTGACACCATTATGTTCATGGCCACTAGTGCCCTTTCCTTCTTGCCTTGTAATTGCACATTTCTCAGCTGGCCTCCCACCAGGCAGTGAGCTGCCTAAGCAGGACCTCTACTTCCTTCATAATCTTTGTATCCTTAGCCCACAGCACCAAGTGATGACTCAGAATATGTTCTAAGTTCCTGTGTTGGATGCCATTTGTGCTGAGCCTTGAAAGATGAGTCAGAGGTCAACAGGTGGGTGAGGGAAACATAAACTTGCTCATGCTGATCTATCAGGACTTACTGAGCCTTCAACCCCACTCCTAGCTATTCAGGATGAGCCCCACTGATCAGCCAAGGAAATGAACTGCTAATGGCAGAATTTCAAGTACTTACAGAGGCAAAGAAGTGAGGTAGGTGGATTTCCCAAAGCCTGTCCCCATCACTGAAGGACCCTCTGATATATTTGCAGCAACGTGTGAAAGATTGTTAAAGAAGTAGTCTATGTCTCTACGATGAGAAATGCTACCAATCCTCCACCTAGACCCAGTTATGTGACCTGAGGTCAGCCCTGGGCACAGAGATGTTCATACATTATTTGGGGGCAGTTGCTATAAGTGAGGCAATGGGGTAAAGCACATAGAGTATGAGTTTTAATGTCACAAAGCCCTGGGTTCAAGCCCAACCCCATCATTTCCTAGCAATTAGTCTCTAGAAAAGTCACATAATCTCTTTTAGCTTCAGTTTCCCACATAGAAAACAGAGAAATTAATCATAATACCTACTTCATAGGTTATTGTACAGATTGAATGAGACAACAGGCATGCACACACCTAACATGTAATAGATGCTTAAGATATGTGAAGTTTCGACCCTTGCCTTTGTTGTGGCAAAGCCATAATTGTCTATGTCTCAGAGCCATAATTGTTAGACAGGTTGGTTTCTTTTCAGCAGCAACCAGAGGTGCATCTGCTCCTGACTGCTGTAGTAAGAGCAGTCCTGAGCTTTCCCCAATCTCAGGAGTTAGCCAGTAACCTGCTCTGCAGCCTTGGTCAAAGCACTGCTCCTCTCTGGGCCTGTTTCTTTATTTGTGAAATGAGAGCATGAGACTAGATTACATTTAAATTTCTTCCAATCTCAAGTTCTAAGTTTGCCTGCTTAGAAAATGATCTGCTTGGATGGGGAAAATCTGACGTTCCTCTCTAGTTGATTAAAAAATGAGAGACAAAGCCTGAAGGTAATTCAATGTTCTGACAGTTCTATTCACAGCTTCTCTGGCCTTTGTTATGAACATCTACTGTGAGTCAGGCCTCCCATGATCATTTGTTTATTTAACTATCACCACCACCTATTTTTCCATTTTATAAATTCCAAATCTGCACTGTGGGAAGGTTGAGCAAGATGGTCAAAATTCCACAGTGAGTAAGTGCCAAAGTCATTGCTCTTCCACCACATCACCAGACCTCTGGTGGGAAAATCCCAGTCATTCACCTACATTGACATTCGTCTGGCACCCTTAGCCCAGACTCTCGCTCCAAAGCTCCTGGTCTTCTTCATTATAAGTTAAGACCAGAGACAGAAACCCCCCAACACATGTACGCACTGAGAGGTAATTAACAATCTGGGCCTCTAAGGACCTAGCTAGGTCTGTGCATAATAGGCTCTTGACGTATTTTGGTGAATGAATAAATAGATGAATGGGGAGTGAATGGATGGATAAATGGATGAATGGAAGGATGTATGTATGGATGGATGGATGGGTGGGTGGGTAGATGGATGAGTGGGTAGATGGATAGATGGGTGGACAAATGAGGGATAGGTGAGTAAAGGAGTGAATGGATGGGTGAGTAGATGGGTGGATTGGTAGATGGGTGAGTGGATGGGTGGTTTGATAGGTAGGTGATTGGATGGTCAGATTGGTAGATGGGTGGATGAATGATTGATGGGTGGGTAGATGTGTGGTTTAGTGGGTATGCAGATGGATGAGTGGATAGGTGAATGAATGGGTGTGTTGATGGGTGGGTGGTTGGATGGTCAGATTGGTAGAGTAGATGGGTGAATGAATGGGTGTGTTGATGGGTGGGTGGTTGGATGGTCAGATTGGTAGATGAGTGGATGGATGAATGAATGGGTGGGTTGAGGGTGGGTGGTTGGATGGTCAGATTGGTAGATGAGTGGATGGATGATGAATGTATGGGAGTACTGTGAGAGTAGAAATTTAGTCTTTTCTCTGTCATCAGCTTCAAAAAAATAATGACTGACTAATAATACCAGGAGCCATAGGAAACAATTAAGAATTTGCTCTAAGTCTTGAGGAGTGTTTCCAGGCAGTACTGGTTCAAAGGTGAGGCGGATGAGGAATCTAGGACATGAACTTAAAGAGGCACACACTCTTCATAAGTTTTGTCTCTGTAGGTGCCTAACTTGTCTCTTAGCCCTGGGTCACTTTCCCTAAGCCCTGCTCTACTCTCCGAACCTCTTCTCCTTCTGTCCCCCAAACCGTTCACATCATTCTGACCTTGACCACTGTCTCTCCTTAGTCAAGTGTTTTCCAGCTCTGGCTACACAATGGAATCACCTGGGAGGCTTTTAAAAATCAATCATATGTGAGTCCAACTCAACACCTTGAATCGGAAAGTCTGGTGGTAATGTCCAGGCAACAGCATTTGCTGAAAGAACCCAATTCCAATTTGCAGCCAGGGCTGAGAGCTGCTGCTCTTTCCCTTCTGACAGGTGACCCAGTTCAAGGCTGTTTTCTGTGACACCATTCTCACCTGTGCTACTCTCTGTAGCAGATGCTGTGGTGCAGGCTTCCCTCTGCTCCCATCAGGTTCTCCCAGGGATGATTAGTGAAGCATCTCTTTTCATTTTTACTCACAGCCCTTTGGCCCAGGATGAAGGCAAGTCCGCAGAGGCCAGGCTGGAGAATAATAATATAAAACACAATAATTAGCATGTATTAAAGTCTTGCAGCCTGCCAAAGGTGTGCTGAATTATTTATGCATGTTTTGCCTATTGCCACATTAACCCTATCAAGTGGGTTCCATATTTAATCTCCAATTTGGAAATGAGGAAAGAGAGTCACAAAGAGGTGAAGGAATTTTCCCAGAAGGTAGAAGAGTTGGAGTTCAAATCCAGGGGCATGGCCCCAGGACCCAGCCCCTTCTCTGTAATGCTTGGTCCCCGTCACCAAGGTACTGTTTCAGTCAAGCCTAATGAGCTACACTTTTAGATGTTGTGAATTCTTTCTCTCTGTGGAGAGTGGCATGGTAAGTATGGACCCCACATGTCCCCAGATTGTCTGAAATCTTAGAATGCCACACCTCACATCACCAGTGGGAACCCCCCTCAGCATATATATCCTGTCATTTCGTCTTCCCCAACCCTGAGACATAGGTATTATTACTCCCATTTTGCTAAGCCTGAGAGGTTATATAACTCTGTCAAGGCTACACAACTAGTCAGTAGTTGAAATTCTGACCCGTATCTCTCAGATGGTAAAACTCAATCTTCTCCCCCTACGCTAGATGAGGAAAGTTGCTCTGCGTCATGTTGTCAGAAAAGGCAGGCAGAGGAGATGAAAATGAAGCTGGGATGTGAAGGCAGGGCAGAGTTCTCATATGAGGTGGGGAGCATCCCAAGAAGGGGAGCATCCATTCCAAGCAGAACAAGCAGTGTGAGCCACAGCGTGGAAGTGGGACTCAGTAGAGCACTAAAGGCATGGTGGGTCGCAAGCTTTAGAACAGGTCACGTACATAGTGCTACAGTGGCCATGAGACTGGAGGGAGCATGGAGGAGGTGCAGTGGGAAGGTTATCGGAAGCCAAGCTCAGGACCTTGGGCTTCATTACACAGGCATCAGGTGGCCATCAAGCAGGCAAGCAATGTGTACACGGTAATGTTAATAGAGCAGAAATCATCAGGATGAACTGGACAGAGGAGTAAGGAGCCAGCCAGGAGGCCAGTTGGAAGCAGTTGTAATGGGCTGCATGAGACAGAATGGACATAAACTCGGGCTCAGGGCTGGGCAAATGGTAAAAGAAGAAGAGATTATGAGCAATCTAGCAAAGGGTTTATCTTTTGATTAGCTATGATAATTAAAGGAATGAGATCTATCATCAAGCTGTCTGATGCCAGGACAGGAGCTACATATGCCAAAAAAAATGTATACACATTTTAAGAGATCATGTCGAAAGTAAAATTGATCATTCCCCTTAAGTGTGCAAATTTCAGGTAAAATGGATATGCATAGAATATCTAGGTCTACACTTGACCAGTAATGAGACCTTCAATCCAACTTCTAAAAGTAATACATAGATAATTTCTCTTAAAATGTGTGTATGTTTTGGCTCGGTATCTGTACCTCAGTGGTTAGGGCACCGGTCACATACACTGGGGCTGGTGGGTTTGAACCTGGCCATGGCCTGCTAGACAACAATGACAACAATAACAAAAAAATGGCCGGGCATTGTGATGGGCACCTGTAGTCCCAGTTGCTTGGGTGGCTGAAGCAAGAGAATCACTTAAGCCCAAGAGTTGGAGGTTGTTGTGAGCTGTGACACCACAGCACTCTACCGAAGGTGACATAGTAAGACGCTGTCTCAAAAGAAAAAAAAAAGTGTGTGTATTTTTGGGCACCTTCTATATGTGAGCTCAAGAAAGGATAGTTAGAGATGTTCTTATTATCCTGGTTGGTTTTGGATGCGACGGACATTGGCCTGTCAGTGAACACATCCATCAGGCAGTTAGAAATGGGGCGATTGGAGCACAATTCAAGGCCAGAACAAGGAGAGGCGATTGTCAAAGCCCTGAGGCCAGATCAATCCATCAAGGCCCCAGACGGCAGGAAAACTGAGTCTCTGAGATATTGTGACTTTTTTTTTCTGCTTAGACAGGGTGGGAATAGAGACTGAGGGAGGCTGTCACCAGGTCCATGTGGTCTCTTAGAAGCCAAAGGAGGTGGGAACTCAAGAAGCAGGTCAACATCCAATACCTGATCAAGAAGCAGGTCAACATCTAGTACCTGATTGAGAAGCTTCCAGGTGGCCTTTCAGAGAATAATTTCTATAAAATGACCAATGCTGATCAAGTTGTAGGCAACCAGGAGGACAATGTGTGGGAAAGAGCAGAAGGATGAAGTCAATTTGGGAGAAGCAGGTGGCCTGAGTTCTAGGCCCCACTCTGCAAATAATCCCATCTTTTCCAGAAGGTCATACATCCCTTCTCTGTGTTTTTCATCATCTAAAAAATGAAGATGTTAGATGAGATAATTTCTAATTTTTGCCCCAGCTGTTAGATTCTAAGCGGCAAACTAGAATGAGGAACATGGTGGGCAGACGATTAGGGAAGAGTTGCTAGGGATGCTGTGATTTCCTCCCTTCTTCTCTATCTGGCCAACTGCTACTTTCTGGAGCAAGGAGCATATAGGTGGCAGCCCCTAGGACGGCCCCCACTGTCTGTGCTCCAACTATTTCTTTTTTTCTTTTTTTAATTGTTTGGGATTCATTGAGGGTACAGAGAATTAGGTTGCACTGATTGCATTTGTTAGGTAAAGTCCCTCTTATAATGGTGTCCCACCCTCAAGAGGTGTGCCATACACCGTGACCCCCCTTCCCCCTCCCTCCTTCCCTCTCCCCACTCCCACATTCCCCTACTCCCCACCATGTATTTGGTCATCTACTGCCTTCATAATTAGAGTACATTGGATTCTTGCTTCTCCAGTCTTGTGATGCTTTACTAAGAAGAATGCATTCCACCTCCATCCGGGTTGATACAAAAGATATAAAGTCTCCATCTCTTTTAATGGCTGTATAGTAGTCCATGGTATACATATACCACAGTTTATCTATTCCTGGATTGATGGGCACTCAGGTTGTTTCCACATTTTGACAATTGTAAATTGAGCTGGGATAAACAATCTAGTACAAACGTCCTTATGATAAAACAATTTTTCTTCTTCTGGGTAGATGCCCAGAAATGGATTGTAGAATCCAATGGGAGGTCTAATTTGAGCTCTTTGAGGATTCTCCATACTTCCTTCTAAAAGGGTTCTCTTAGTTTACAGTCCCAGCAGCCATGTGAAAGCGTTCCCTTCTCTCCACATCCACGCCAGCATCTGCAGCTTTGAGACTTTCTGATGCAGGCCGTTCTCACTGGGGTTAGGTGTTTTCTCTGTCCCAACCATTTCATGCACTTATGTAACCCTCTTGTCCTGTATGGGGGTCAGCCCCTAGCGATGTACTTCTAATGAAAAAGATATGGCAAAAAGTGGTGGGCATCGCTTCTGAGATTACAGACTCAAAGTGTCTACGAGTTTTAAGACGGTGCCTTATCATCTTGTGTTCTCACTCTGAGGAAAGTCGGCTGCTATCTTGTGAGCTGCCCCAGGGAGAGGTGCAGAGAACTGAGGGAGGCCCCAGCCAACAGTGGCTGAGGAGTACAACAGTCCTCAAGGGACTGGATCCTGCTAATCACCGCAGAAGCCCCCGGGTTGAGCCTACAGCCCTGGCAGACACTGTGCACCCTTACAAGAGACAGAGGCATCCAGCGAAGCTGTTTCTTGATTCCTACGTTGCACAGAAACAGACATAACACGTGTTTGGTTCTGTACGCTGCTAGATTTGGAGGATACTTATTAGACACAGTACATAATTACAAACTATATGTCTACAGACAGAACAACTGAGCCGCATTTTTAGGGAAAAGGAGGAGTTAACTAAAGGAGAAAAACAGAAGAAAGAAAAGAGGCATTCCAAGCAGAAGGGGTGGCAAGTCCAAGTTTAAGGCTGGGCCTCACATGCCCTAATTCTCCCGGCCCACGCAGAGCTGGTTCTCCATACTTGTTTAATGAGGATTAATACAATTCACTCCTCATTGTCACTTTACCCTCAAGTTTTGGAAAATGTTTATTGTGTTCAATCCCCATTTCCCCAAAGTCAGCTTCCCTTACTCCTGTTCATAAATATTTTGCCAAGTATCTTAGGATTTTCAGAAATGTACGCTGGGCCCACTGATTCGCGTGTATGAAGACACGCAAGCATGTTTGTGCCAGGGGCAAGTGTGCCTTCCAAACCTCTCCCTTGATCTTGCTTCTGCAGATGGATATAACTAATGGGCTAGGAGTCTTAGTCCTGGGAGAGCCGTCATTAATTTCCTACCCAGTCTCATTTATAAGAACCAGCCTCATAGCTTCTTCATGTTGTCTTTGCTCTGCTGACATATTCGCTGAAACCCTGCCCAGTGATTTTTCACGTGTGATGAGATTTCCCTTTGAGCCCAGAATCCACTGTCAGAACTGGAGTGACTTTCCTCTGTGAATCTCACTGTATCTATTTCCCTCCTCTTCCAGTACTCACGTCAAGATTCCTCATCCTCCTCTGCAGTTAAGTTTAGATTCGGGTGGCCAGCCCCGGTCACTGAGCTATAAACAGACGGGATGTGCTGTTTGAGTGCAGTCAAGAGTCAGAGTGACCTTTCGTCAGGAGCGCGTGAGCTCAGGGGAGCTGAGAGGCCTACGGGGACCAGGAACTGAGATGGGGGATTATAAAATGGAAGCAGTTTGGATTGATGAGTTACTACTGGGCAAACAGCCACCCCACCCTGGACCTTGTGTGTGCAAGAAACAAACATTTGCTATGTTAAGTCGCTGAAATTGGGAGGTTTATTTATTACTACAGCAGAGCCTATGTTACACTAAGAGCTACCACACTAGTCTACACCCTGTGGTTAACTAGCCAATTACCATAGGAGGCGGGTCCGGACTAAGTTCATCCCTGGAAACAAAGCTGGAGCCATCCTGGTGAATGAGTCATCACTGCGGATAAAAGTCTGTATCTTTAAGACAGAAGAGGAGAACATCCCTGAATGTGTCTACATGGGGAGAAGGGTGGAGGGTACATAGCTGGCTTGCGGGATGCCTGGAACCGGTCCCTCCAACAGCATGAGGGGGCTGACCACTCATGTTCTCTGCTTCGCTGGGTGCAGTTATCATTCTCCCAGATCAACTTTTTCACAAAGCTGAAAAATGTGCTCCCAGTAACCCTGGGCCCATTATCACACTAGATGAGTGACTTAAAACAACAGATACTGATTCTTTCAGAGTTCTGGAAGCTTGAAGTCCCCAGTCAGTATGACCAGGCTGAAGGCAAGTTCTCAGCAGGGCCGTGCTCCCTCTGGAGGCTCTCAGGCAGAATCCGTTCCGTGCCTTGTCCAGCTTCTGATGCCTGCTGGCATTCCTGGGCTTGTGGCCACATCACGTCGATCTCTGTCACAGCGACCACACTGCCTTTTCTTCTGGTCTATACTCAAAATTTCCTCTGCCTCTTTTTCTTTCCCCTACGTAAAAATATTTAAGATCTGCTGTCTTAGAAAATGTCACGTATACAATAAGGTATTGTCAACTGTGGTCACATTGTGGCACATGCCTCCCTCTTACAGGGGCACTTGAGACTGCATCAGAGCTCACCCATGTAATCTGGGATAATCGCCCCCTCTCAAGATCTTTAAGTTAATCACATCTGCAAAGTCTTTGCCATAAAAGGTGACGTTTATAGGTCCCAGAAATTAGGACCTAATTTCTTTGGGGGGCATCGTTCAGAACCTGCTAAACCTGGCTAAGAGGAGGTGGTTTGTCTGTTGCCAGAATAATGAAGAAGTTATAGAAAGAAAGATTCCAGGTCCATAATGACGCCCCTCCTGGTCCAAGATCCAGACCCCAAGGTGGGGGGTCTGGCTTGAGCATCTGATTGGGAAAGGAGCTGACAAACCCTCCCATTAGTGCTTGGCTGTGTTCCAGAGGGACTGGCTCGGAGCTGGGTCTGGGTCCTTCGATGGGGTGCCTTAATCTTCCTGAGCTTTGGTTTCTTCAGCTATAAAATCAGCCTAGAAGAGCACTTGTTTCCCAGCTTATTGTTATGATATTTAAATAAAAAGAATGCATGTACATGCTTAGCATTATACTAATCACACACTTACCACTCAGAGGGCTTTGTGGAAACGCCAAGGCCACAGCCCTGATGGAAGGAGACTGGTGGGTTAGAGGGACTAAGATAAGAGGTGTGACAAAGCCTGAGAGCCCCATGATAAATGACGCTAATGAGGCCAGAGACTGCAGAAGGGACCGCACTTGCCAGGGACCCATGGACCACAAGAGAGATGCTGAAGGGATTGCTCTTAGGGAAAAGGCCATAGAGCAGAGGCATGATGTGACCCGATACATCACACTGGCTCCTGGTTGGAGAATGATGCGGTTATTGGTACAAATTAGAGCCCAGATGAAGGATGGCTGTAACTCGGATGAGGTAGCAGAGTCGATAAGGAGAAGTGGACGGTTTCAAACTCTATTTAATAGGTAAAATCAGCACAACTTGGTGATCGATTAGATCACAGCAGTAGGGCCGAGAGAGATAGCAAGGACAATTTCCAGGTTCTCTGTTGAGCACATTCACTGAAATAAGTAATACTTGAAAAACTCTAAGTGTTGTAAGTGGGCTGGGGTGTAGGGACTGGGGACAAATCTAGCTTCCGGCACATTAGGTATCAGGTAAATACAAGACAGACAGACGCACTGAGGAGCTAAATGGATGCCTGGAGATACAGGTGAGTCTCTGGAAATCGAGGGTGGAGATAGATGTCTTTGTCACCAGTCTAGAGTTGGCTGTCAAAGTTACATGCATATGGGGAGGAGGGAGCACGCAGAGGGAAAATAATGGAGGGCAAAGAATTGATTTCAGCTTACCAGACACCTCCCTGTGCCAGGCCCAGCTAGATACTGGGAACGTGGAGATGAATGAGATACAGCTCCTTCATTGTGTTAGCTAATCAAGTACGGCGTGACCTGCACAGTAACAGACACCTGCCAAGGTAGAGAGGCGATGTCATTATCTCTGTGAGTGCATAGAGGCAGGTGGGGTCTCTAGACCTTGGTCTGTAACTATCATAGGAGCCCCCACAATACCGTTTCTCCATCATGGCTTTGGCCTTTCTCCTGAACATCAACTGGCCTTGAGATGGGGGTTTCTCTGCCCTTTCCACTCAGTCTTTGCAGGCACAAACTCCACTCTCTTCCTGGCCTGTGGAGCTGTCCCTGCATTGCAAATTCCCTTCTCCTCAGCTTTCTGCCAAAACTCTGCACAGTTGCAAAACTTTTGACTCCAGCAAGCTTCATCAGAAAAGTAAAACTAATGAACTCACTGCATTACGCAGCTGTCTCCATTAGTAATGAAATCCTTTTATTACAAGTGATTCGTTTAAAACATGTTATTAAACAGATCAAAATGAGCAACAGCAATGAAAGTTGTTAAAATGCAAGGCATACGAGAGAACAGCTTACCCCCTGAAATAAGAGGAATCTGAAAGTTAGGATTGGAAAGATTTGGGGTGGGAGCAAAGTGAGAGGGGTGTGCCCTGAAGATGGTGGGATGCAGGAACAGTGGCCGCAGATTAAAACAGTGGGGCTCATCTCTTGAAAAAGCAGGTTACTGAAATGAACAGCTCCAAGTGTACCCCAAAAGGAGGAGCATGGGAGCTGGTGCAGAGCCCAGGAGAAATCCTGGCTCAGAACTAGGCCAGGTTTCAGCCTTGTAGTCATCACAAAGCAATGTGGCTAATACATGCTGAGTGCCTACTCTGGGTTACCATTTGTTAAGTTCTTCACTTGCATATTCTACTTCATCTTTACAACAGCCTAAAGTAGGTACTGTTATTAGCCCCATTTTACAGACAAGCAAACTGAGCCTCAGAGAGGTTAAAACCTTGCCCAAACTCATGCAGCTAAAACAGGATAGAAGCGGGATTTGGAATTTACACTCATGTCTGTCTAACTTTAAGGCATACACTCCTAACCATACACTCCTAACCACTGTGCTGTGGGTGATGAGCTTAACATAATAAGAGATATGGCCCTGGCTTCCAGGGATTTACCAGTGCAAACAAGATTTGAAGTGCGAACAACCCAGTTATCCAAGGAATGTGAGGACCAGTAAAAAGGCTCAAACTCCATACACTGGGGATTCAGATAGGCTTGAGCATGCCCACAGTGCTGAGTCCATTTGCTCAGGAAAAAAAGCAGAGCTGCACATAAGGAAACTTACCCTATGCCCACAGTGGACTGAAGGTCATTATCTGCCCTTGGAAGAACAGACACAGCATGGAGTTTATCCCATTCATTCATTCTCCCCCCACCTGGAATAGTAAAGCCCGGGGAAACTCCAGTTATTAAAGTAGCAGGGAAACAAGTGTAATTTGGATTTTAGCCTCTCCAACGTGGATGGCACCTGGAAGTTGATACCTGCCTCCACCATTGTCACCCCTCCAGCAACACTCCTGACGAATATAGGAGAGCTCCCAGCAACACGGGGCGGCTCATTCCCCTGGTGAACAGCGCCAACTTATTAGAACATTCTTTCTTATATAGAACAGAGATATGTCTGGCTGACACTTGCACCAATTAATATTAATTCTTTCCATTAGCCTTACAAAATCGTTCTTTCTTGTGACAAAATCTTGGGTATTTAGAAAGGATGGTCATGTTCCTTCATGAGCTCCTATTCTACAGGTTAATAATCCCCCCCAGTCTCTTGGATTTGAGTGTTCTCAGGATCAGGTCACTTTTCCTGGGATGTGAACCACTTTGGGACAAAGCTGTACACAAAAGGCGGGGAGTGGAAAGTGTGAGTCATGAGCCAGATACTGACAGACCAGAGATAAGTCCAGCAGGACCCCCTCTTCCTTCCTTCTAGAACCTCTACTTTTAAAAATGCACACTCAGCTTCTGCTGCTAATGGCCACACCACTCTCTGGCTTGAGTCTAACTCATTCCCAGATAAACAAGCCTCTGACCCCACACACTTCTGCTAAGTCACGCCATCTCATCCAATCCCTCCCCGCACAGTTGGGTTCGGAACCCAAAATTAATCCTGCTAAATGAGTTGACCCTTTGTTCCAGCTTATTGCAATTATTTTGGATCTCATTCTGTCATCTGACATAATCACCATCCCTGCCACTGTCTTGTCATCTGCAAACTCGATGAGCAAAAAGCTCATCGTATTTGTCTGAGTCATTGACAGAAACATTGAATTTGTCAAGGCAAGAGCAGAGGCCTGGGGTGGGGCCCTGGTGCAGGCCAACCTGACTCTGTCTCTAAATGTCTAGACAGTGAGACATGGAGGAATTGATCCACTCGTGTCAAACTCACAAAAGGGCAAAGTGTGAGTCCAAAGGTCAATTTACTATTGATATTGGGAAGTGTTTCTACCACGAAGCCTGCAACCGGCAGCCACTTTGTGGCAATTTTGGGGGTATCCATTTCTTGGTACCAAATATCTGGAAAGTAACTTCCACTCACAGGAAGCAGGGGCTGAATATGCTGTTTGCAAACCAGAAAGGAATGAATTGGTTTAAGGAACAGTTTCAAGAAGACAAGTTAGCAGGCATGGTCTTGCCTCCCTGACGTGTATAGAAACATTCTAGACACAAAGGCAATTCCAACCTGGCCTCACCCTTGAGCTGCTCGTGGTCTAATGAAGGAAAAAGTGTGTAATCAAGTTTTGTGATCAATGTAATAAGTGGAGAGGTGGAGAGAGAGGTATACAAATTGCTGTTACTACATGGGAGGTAGTAACTTTACCAAAGCGACTTTAAAAAGCTTCCCAGAAAAGGTGACATTTGAGCTGGGTCTTGAAGGAGGAAAAGGGAGTTTGCTAGAAAAAGAAAAGAGAACGGCCTTTGCAAGCACAGGGAAATGCAGGCACAAAAACATGGGCCAGAAAGAGACCTAGCAAGTCTTGGAAACAGCAAGAAATGTGAGAGTGTGGTGTAAGCAGAAAACAAACTAGAAAATCACGTGTCTTTGTCTGTTTCAAGGCTTATCAGGGTCCTAATGTGTACTGAGTATTGTGATTACCACGGTGGGGGCTGAATGGAAGAAAGTGACGCACTCCCTGCCTCAGAGAGAGTTTACCAGCTGGATAGATGTCCTCCTCTGTCAAATAAAACATAATCAGACTCCTGTTACAGGGGATTCAGTGAGATAATGTTTGTAGAGGATCCAGCACAGTGTCTGACAGGCGGTAGGTCTGCAGGGCAGACCCATAGTAGGAGTCCTCCCATTCTCCTTCTGTTTCCTGGATTTGACTTCCCATGGCATGTGGCTATTCATACGTCCGTCACTTGAGTTTGTAGCATCAGAGATATTTCTGTGGATGCAGCCACCTGCTATGATGAAGGTCATTTGGGGGTCTGGAGATACATCTTTCACCAGCCTTCTGATAGAGAGGCCCCCAACTCTAGCCAGTGTCTCTGGAAATGATCAGACTTGATCTAAAATTTCAGCATCATTGATTCTTGGTTCCCCTGGAAAGTCAACTCCAGTTTCCGCTCTGTGACTCCTTGTATCCTGTTCTGGATCTGAGCCCTGCATGATCCAGATCCCTGTCTCAGATTGAGACAGACTTTGAAAGGTGTGGGGACAGGAGTTGGACCCACCCACGGAGGACATTTCTCCCACCGTGAGTCCTGGGAGGAAGTCAGGGGCAGAGACAGAGCCCAGTGTCTGGAACAGCAGGCCGCTCACGGTGATGTGAGCACAGTACACGCCTTCGGCACCAGGGAGATCCAACAAGGGGTTAACACTGCACCCCACAGCAAAGAACAAAGGGATGTCAAGCACCCACCATGTAGCCATTAAGATATGTATTACAAAACATTTATCGAACTCCTATGTATCAGAAACAGCATCAGCTTATACACGTATAACTCACTTCTGTCCCAACCATCTTTACGCTAACCCTACAAACTGGATTCAGCTCCTGTTTCTGCAAAGGAGTCCAAGAGTCAGAGCATTTTATGGAACTTGCTATAGGCCATTCAGCTGGTAATGGAGGCGCTGGGATTTGAGCCTGGGCTTGACTTTGCCGTGACCTTTGCTTTAATATCCTTTGCGATCATAGAAATAGCTCCTCTACTTTGAACACCTAGCCTGTGCCAGACACTGAGCTCAGCACTTTCTGTACTTTCTCTCATTTTCTCCTCAGAATGAACTTCCCAGGTGGGTGTTAGAATCACTAGCCACACCTTAGAAGGAAAGTTTCCATGCCTGCCCCGGGACACATATTAGACTCAGCAGAGTTGAGTTGGGACTGTCTGACTCAAGAGTCAGCGTTTCACCCCATCCTCCTGAATAAGGGGACACAAGAGCCAGGTGTCACTCTCAAATTTCAGAAGGAGTTCTGTGGCCAGGCTACCCCTGCTGGGCATGAAAGTCCCTGGTTCCACCTGTGGGATGTGGAGGTAGCAGTAGCTGAGCCACGAGGGGTCCACCCACCCCCACCCCCCCATGCTATTGGTGCTACAGCCCAGCGCAGGTGTGACCCAGTCTGCTCCAAGCAAGCCAAGTTTCCCTCTGGTTGATTACAAAGGAGCACGTCTGCCATGGCATTTCTCGTAAATGACATGGCAAGCTTTGGTTTCACAGCTAATAAATCCTCTCTGAACAACACTCATGCCTGCTAGATACAGAATAAGGATTCTTCACTTTGTTCTCTGTAGACAAAGAATGCACAGCCACCCACCCAGTGTTCCAAGCCCCCGCTGGGAAAAGCCACAGCTCTTCCCCCAGCCCGGACCTTTCTATCTAGAACTATGAACAGAGATTCTAGTTGTTTTTTAAATCATGAATCCTTCCGAGGGCCTATCTTGGCTCTATGTTTTTTCTCACTGGACCAATTCTAGGCCACCGAGCACTGAGTGCACAGCCAATGGGGCAGCTTGGAGGCTGCTAATCACCCGCGTCATACTCTATCTGTTTACGTGGAGGGACTGGACCTTTCAGAGGCCGAAGGGACATCCAGGCTGCCAATCTGCAGAATAGCAGCAATTACGAGGCACTTGGGAAGGACCCCTTCACCTTTTTAAAATGCAGACCCATATTCAGGCATCTTGCAGTGCAAAGGATCTTTGGGGACTGTTTGAGTCCTTGATGAAAGACAAAGGAGACAGCCTCACAGCCTGGGACTCTGCTGTCCACAGCTGCAGAAGGATCAACTGCTGAAGAGCCGATGACCGCTTCCCAGTGTCGGATGCCTGACACCTTAGGAGTTTAAGACTGACAGCCTGGCCTAGTCTCTGAAGAGAAGAAGATGAATTCTGGATGCAAATCACCTGGACATTGATGGGGCTCTGGGAAAATCACTTAACCCATTATTAACATTTTTCCCCTTCATAAGAAAAGGATAATTACTTTCTATCTCAAAGGTAGGATTCAGGCCAGGTGTGGTGGCTCACACCTATAATCCTAGTGCTCTGGAAGGCTGAAGTGGTGGATTGCTTGAGCTTAGGAGTTCGAGACCAGCCTGAGCAAGAGTGAGACCCCCCCCCCATGTCTACTAAAAATAGAAAAACTAGCCAGGTGTTTTGGTGAGCACCTATAGTCCCAGCTACTTGGGAGGCTGAGGTCACTTGGGCTAAAGAGTTTGAGGTTGCTATGAGCAAGGATGATGCCACGGCACTCTACCCAGGGCCACAGAGTAAGGCTCTGTCTCAAAAATAAATAAATAAAAGTAAAAAAAGATAGAATTCAAACAACCTGCACATACAGGGCCTAGCGTAGAGCAGGCACATAAGCAGTCTTTGTGGCATTGTCCTCATCCCATAGATGATGACGATTAATGTAACCATCTTAACATTGGTGTCTAGTCTGTGCTAGACACTCCATTCCTTCTACATGCCAGACACTAAAGTCAAGTCTGAATGATAATGAAGGAGATGCCCGTCAGCTTGGTTTGTTCTCTTTGAGACCCACCTGCAGCTTGAGAGCCTCTGGCCTCATCATGAAACACCCTCTATTAGCCACAGCCAAATTAATAAGGGCTGTAGCTATATGTGTGCCATAGTTGACCATCTAAAGGTGATGTAGATCTCACCATGATGGTTCTTACAATACCCCTAGGAAGTAAATAGACCTGGTCCGATTGCCTGCATTTTATAGGATGCCAGAGGTCAGCACGAGGTATGAGACGGAAGCAAAGGGTGTGAGGGGGTGAGGCTTTCATGTGTAACAGGAGCCCCGGAACATGCTGGAACACCCCTGGGCATCATCCCCTTCCAAGGTCCCACATGCTGGGAGTTCTGCAGTGTCTCAGAGACCAATGGTAGGCTTACAAACAAACAGCTTTATGATTACTGACAAAGGAGAAAAAATGTCATAGAGTGTGGCCCAGGCACCATGTTTAACGCTTTGCTTACTGAATTTACCTGAACCTCACAACTGCCATGGTGTAGCAGGGGTCCTCAAACTTTTTAAACAGGGGGCCAGTTCACTGGCCCTCAGACCATTGGAGGGCTGGACTGTGGGCCCCAGGACGAGTCAGCTGCTAAGCAGGATAGGTAGCTGCAGCAAAAACACCCAGCGGGCCGAATAAATGTCCTAGCGGGCCGCATGTGGCCCGCGGGCTGAGTTTGAGGATGCCTGGAAGGATGAGCAGCCCCAATTACCCTCAAGTGCTAATATCTGGGAAGAAGTTTTAGTGACAAAGTATCCCCTCCACATTTTGGTTGTCACTTCATTATGACAACCTTGGGAAAGAGTGGAGAAATGAGGCTGGGGAGGTTAGGTAACTTGCCCAAAGTCACCCTCAGGGACTTCGGCCCTCCAAACCCCATGTATTCTGCTAAGTCTAACTTCTCCGCTGCTGGTCCCTCCTGGATCGAAAGAAGGGCAGCTTTATTTCCCAGAGGGGTGACGTTGGGGCTGGAGAAATGAAGTCATGGTACAGCCCCAGTGGAGTAGAGACAGGCCCTTTTCTGAGGCTGCCTTCCTGCCAGTTCATTTCCCATCACTGGTCATTTAAAAATGACCTCGCCAAGAGCCTGCTCCATAATTCAACTCACCACACGTGTTGTAGTTGGACCACTCAGCTTGTCAGAGCAGCTCTACTCACATGCTTAGAGAGCCAGAGAGTGTGGAGGGGCAGAGCACGAACCACCCAGATTGGGGCAGGGAGGAAGGAGGGGCAAGCAGAAGGGACGCCCCACAGGGACAGCCTCAGCCGTTCCCTGGGCCAGCAGACAAACCCGGCATTCATGGCAGGGCCTGCAGCTGCCAGCCCTCAGAGCCAGCTGACGCAGCTTCTGGGGTTCAGAGGCCTGATGCTCTGTGGCTAGGAATTCGCCAGAGAACAGAGGGCAGGGGGCTTCCCTGCCTGTGCGGCAAAGCTGGTGTCTAACAGAGAAAGGAAGAGGAAGAGCAGGTACAGGACGTCCACATATGTCCTGCCCATGACATGATTACAACAATCTCTGATGACTTGGCTAATGCTCAAAAGTTAGAAAGGGGGGAGGAAACTGAGGCCCTGGGGAAAGCGACTTGCCCAAGATCATGTGGCTGGAAGTGGTCTTGAATCCCAGATCTATAAGTTCCAAAGCCTCTGTGCTGTGATGACAAGGGAAGGGCACTACCCGGGCCCACTTTGTGCCCCTGGTGAGAAGACACCTGCTGTCCAGGGCTCTGCCCACTTGGCCACTGGACTGGCAGAGCTCAGTGGCCTCGTGGAGCTCCACTCTGTCCTAATCTTGTACTTTGACAAAATAGTGTGCAATGATCCCTGGGTTCTTTCCTCTTCTCTCAGTGAAGCCCAGAGAGGGGCAATGACTTGACCAAAGTGACAGCATTTGGATTGACTGAGTCATTTGTGCTCCAAGATTGGGAACAGGAGATGAGGATCAGGGGAGGCAAGGGTTGAAAAAACATAAAACGTCTTACAGAGAAAGAACTTTTTGAGCTAAGCCTAAAAGAAACATTTGATGTCATCAGATGGCAGATCGCATATAGAGAAGGACCAGGGACCAGGAGGAGAAAAGAAAATGGACAAATTTCAGAAGGTGAGAAGTAGGCTGGGAAAAATCACAAGTACTCCTGTTTGCCTGGAGGGTTCTGCAGAGAGAAAGGACAGCACAAAGTGAATTTGGTTGAGGCAAAGCCATTGTCAAATTGGACATAAGAATTGGCAATGGGAAGCCCGTGAGAGCTAGGCTTAAAAGAGAGAAACTCACAAGGAGCTCTTACAGCCAGTTTGGGGGGAAAAAATCCTTTAATTTGGAAAAAGTATTCTCCAGCTGTATTTCTCTAAATGAGGGACTTCCTATCCTTTGGAATAGAGCGGGACTGAATTTGAATCCCAGGTTCTCTTCTTAAAGTTTGTGGAGCCCTGGCTGAATTATTTAGCCTCTCTAATCCTTAACTTCATCTATAAAGTGGGGATCCTCAACGTCTCCTCCTGGGCAATTGTGAGAATGGGAAGTAATTGGTATAAAACATGTTGAGAGAGTCCAAGGCCATGGCTAGTGGCCAATGATTGTTACATAAAATGACGATGATGTGATAAAGAAGAGGAAGAAGTAGCAGAGGTGGTGGTGGCAGCACTGGAGGGAAGACAAGGAGGAAAAGAAAAAGGATTGTTCCGATGAGGCAGTCGGAGAATTCTGTTGATAGACAACGCGTACTGCAATGGGGAGACCATGGACGGGCCAGGCCCCGTCCCCACTACCCTCCTCCTTTTATCCTAGTGTCCGAAATATTTTCCTGCATTTCTGGGTAACACAACCACATGCCCTATGAGGCCCATCTAAAGTCAGTGCCGCCACTTCTAGGGACGTGCTATCATCCTTCCTGGGTCCCCTCCTTGGCATGGGCCAGTTTTGCTCATAGTCCGTGTGCCTTAGCTCTGCCTTTGAAGTTTCAAAGCCATTACCTTTCTGCTGATCCCAAGGCCCCACCCCTACCATTGGGCATCAGAACCCCAGGAGTACCACTGATGGAGACATCCCCCGGGCCCTAACCCAAATAAGATGTGAGGTCAGAGGGGTGGGGGAGAGAGAGAACTCTTCCGCAATGGGCATCAGAGCCAGAAGCCCCACCATGCTTCTGTGCTAACACCAGCCACCCATCACTCCTCCTTAACACCAATTGGCCTCGTGATTGCCTCCCCACACCCTGAGCCCACTGAGACCTCAGTCCTACTCCAACAGTTCTCAAGAAAATTGACCCTCTTGGATGGAAGTATGTGAGCAGACTCAGCCCCTACATCATCCCCTATAGATAAGCTCCAGCTTCAGGAGAGGCCCAGAGGGCCCAGAGAAGTACTTCCCCTGTATTCTTCCTGGCCTGGATTCTCTATGGCTGCAGCCTTTTGGGGGGGGCACCTTTACTGCCCCCCCCAGTCACCTCCACCTGGCAGGACACAGGGATCTTTTTCCAGGTTACACCTCACCCCCGACATCTGCCACAGACCCCACGTGAAGAAACACACACAGTCACTTTACCTTTCTCTTTTCAATTTCTGAATCATTGCACAGGCTCTGGAACCAATCTTCCCAGATCTCTAAAGTACCATCTCAGAGGATTAGAATCCCAACAGACCTCGTTCCCACACAGAGGCACATGCTGCTTTGAAATGTGCTTTGCTCTCATTTATTTCCGTCTTCTCTCCCTCAAAAACAAATCCTACAGTGTATTTAGAGTTTGCAAGGGATTTTTTAGACGTGTCCCATCATTTGATCCCCACCATCCCTGATGGACACCTGATCATGCCCATTTTACAGGTGTGGAGATCCAAAGTGTGGGGAAGTTACATAACACACCCGCTTCATGCAGGCGAGAAAAGTGGCAGAGTCCAGATGTGAAAACCAGAAGTCTCGGGGAGGAAGGGAAGCTTTTAATAAGATTCACATCAGGCCTCAAAAAGGCCAACTCATTTTTGAGCTTCTCTGAGTCCTGCTTTTCTGCTATACCCTGCTGTGGCAGAGAGGGAGTCCCAGTGGGGATTCCAGGAACCAGCTAGTTCCTGGAGGTGGATTTCCCAGTGCCAATCACAGGATTTGCTCTGTACTTTCAGAAGCTTCCTCCAGGTAGGAGGCAATGAATTCCTCCTACCCCTCCCTCCAGCCTGCTTCCAGAGATGGCCAGGATCTTTAAGCAGCCTTGCCTAGGTATTGAATGGGAAGGAACCAGGCCCTCCCTCCCAGCCTCCCCTGGGCAAGGAAAATGACCCTTAATAGATGCCTGGATCTTGCACTGGCATTTCCCATATGTTGGTTCTCTGTAGCCTGAATCTGTGTGTTCTAGGCTAATTTGTTGGAAAGCAGAGCGTGGCACGTCCGTCTTGTGGCTTGTTTTGCCAGAGCTGCTAGGCTGCCTGTTTGGTGAATTTGTTCTTTGGGCAGAGCATTGTGGGGGCAGAACATGCTGAAAGTCTCCTGCCCACTGCAAGCCAGGTGGTTCAGCCCAGCTGGATTTGCCAGCATGTGGGCTCACTCTTTTGCTCTCTGTAGGTGGCAGGGACTGAGCCTCCCATCAACCTGTCCCCAAGATGGATGTCCTCAGGGTCATGCTGCCTCACCTTGCATATGCCATCCTCAGGTGCTAGAAATAGTCCTCATCACCATCACAATGACATCACTTCTGGCCCCACATTCTTCTAGCACCTCAATCTAAGGAAGCCAGGCCTCCTTGGGTGATGGCATGCAGAAATCTGATTAATTTATTTCAAATGTGGCTCACATGGCTGAAAGCCAAAGAATTCGGGGCCAACCAGATACCTTTCCATGGTGCCCAAGCACTCCATGTGCCTTGTACTAAGAACATGCTCCCAAGAGAGGTCATAGAAGAAAAGGCTTAAATCAATAACCACCACGGGAGTGGTAGTAATCGTGCTTTAGTAGGAAGAACATTGGCTTCAGTGCCATGCAATCTGAGCTGGGGTGCCAGCTCTGCCTCCTATTAGCCATGTGACCTGGGGCAGGCTACATGATCCCATGGCCCCTCTGTTTCCTCATCTGTAACATGGAGTGATGATTCTTGCATTGCAGGGTTTTATGGAGATTAAGTGACACGACACCAGAAGAGTTCTGCACGCACTGCACAGCACGTGCTGAGTTTTTAATTAAAGACTCTTCCTGCACCTCCTGTCATCTGATCCTCATGACACTCCTGGGAGTGCGCAAGGCAGGCTGGAGTTAGCCCCCTTTGCAGCAAAGAAAAGGAAGCCTCAGGAAGTAAAGTGACTTGTCTGCGGTCACACAGCAAGGAAGGGATGTGCGAGGACTTGACATTGTCTGATTGCTACCTCTGGGTTGTTTCCAATTAGGTGACTCAGGCCCATAAATCACCTTCTTAAAGCATCTAGCTCATTCTCAAAGTGCATTCAGGTACCAGAGACATACTGTGCCTTTAACTCTTACTGGCCCTCCACCTATCAGAGTCCACTATTCCTGGGGAAGTCAAAATTAGGGTGAGGGATCCTGGTGACCCTTCTGGAGACCCTCTCAGCAATTTGGCACTTCTGGTTGGGACTCTTTCCACCTGGGGTATTTTGATTCTCTGGGACCTTTTTGCAATTATTTCCATTGTTTGACTCCCCACCAGAGATGGTCTTCACTGGGAAGCAGGAGGCCTTGATCACATGCACCTCTGCCTGGCTTTCACCATTCTGCAGAACAAGAAAGTTGCATGGTTGTGTCTGGATGGTTTAAGTTCATGTGAGCGCTACCTGAGGTGCTAGGTCCTCAGTGAGGACATTGCCCTCCCAGGCTATGCAGTGCGTGGTGCCCAGATCCCTGTCCGGGGCCTCCTTTTTGGACGTTGGTGCCATGGCAGAGAGTCCTGAGCTAAAATGGGTTAGAGAAGAGCGGAGGAGATGAAACAGCAGAAACAGAGAGAGAACCCCCATCACCAGTGAGGAGGGAGGTAAAGAAAGTGACCAAAGAAGCAGCATCCAAGTAAAGGGGAAAATGAAGCCTGCAGGGGGCAGGAAAGAAGAAAGAGGCAAAGCATGCAAAGGACCAGTAGTGAGACAGAAAGTCGAAGGTGGTGGAGGTGAAGGCAAGCAGCTCAGTAGCAAGGCTGTGAAAACGCTCTCCTTGTTTGGTCTGATTATCTAATGCTGCATAACAAATTGTCCCAAAACCTAGTGGTGTAAAACTATTGTTTATTAAGCTTATGCATTCTTTAGGTCAGGAATTCAAATAGGACACAGCAGGGAAGACTTGTCTCCCCCAGAGTCTGGGCCCTCTGCTGGAAACCTCCAGGGCTGGGAGATGGAATGATCTGAAGCTTAACCGATTAGTGGCTGATGCTGGAAGACTGCAGACAGTCAGCAGCTGGGACTGCATGGGCATCTCTTTCTCAGTTCACATGGCCTTTGCATGCTGTCTCTCCAAGATGGCAGCTTTGGGGTGCCCACACTTACCATGTGTCAGCTCAGGGTCACCGAGGTGCATGTTGACACCAGGTGGAAACCACTTAACTTTTTACCACCTAGACTCAGAAGTCATGCAGTGGCCTCCCCCTGTGTCCCACTGATGAAGGCACACTGGGTTTAAGAAGAGGGATCATAGATATCACTTCTTGATGGAGTATAATGCCACACTCTACGAAGAATATAACATGGCAGATGAGATAAATATCCACAAGTTTGTCTTAGAAAATATAATCTGCCACCTTAGCCAGCTTCCCTTCTCTGTGGTTCTGTCTCATGCTACGGCAGTCAGTTTGGATGGAAGCATAAAAGCAGACATTGGGCCTCCCCTTGAAAGGAAGGGGACTAAAGAAGAGAATACCCAAGCTTGGACAAAGCTGGTGCTTGGCACGATCCTTTAGAGAAGGATAAAGCAAGTTCCAGGAGCCTCACTGTCACGGATAAGAGCTTCGCACCCTTCTGTCTCAGCTAGGTTATTATTGTGTTTTGTGGTGGTTGCTGGCAACGGTGGCAGTCTTGTCTTTGTCAATTTCACCTAATTTAAAGATCCTTCTGAAAACCAAACCTATGTTAATGAGGCTGCAAAAGACAAAAGGAAGCTTCTGATTCTGCTCACAGCTGAGTCAGAGACAAGGAGGAGCGGGTACCCCTGATGATAAGCATGAAGGGGCAGGGATCAGAGTAAGCCCCCAATGGTGGGGCAGGGGGCAAACGCAGGACAGCCAAAAAAGCAGATGCTCCACACTACAGGTAATTCTCTGTTCAGCTTGTCTTAACTTGGCCCTGGAGCACTGTGTCTCTTGATCCAGTGAGATTCTCTTACAGGTAAAAGCAACCAAAGATCAAAGTAGAAACACCGCCAGGGAGAGGTGAAACCCAAGAGGAGCAGCGCCCTGCCCTGGCACTCTCTTCCACATCAGAATGTTCCTCAAGGGAGTTGGTCAGCTTTAACACACTTTCACTCTCTATTTCTCTCTTCTGCCTTGCCCTTCACATTTACCTCCGAGCCTCTGGCATTTTCCCTGCTCAACCCACCCCCTGAAGAATGTATTTCCTCAGAGTTCCCTGAAGGAAACTCCACAGAAGCACCAGCATGAACCACAGAGTCACAAAGAAACAACAAAACACACCCCACTACCCTGCAAAGATGCCAACTGAGCAGGCCCTGTGGACGCTCTTTGGCTGGCTGAGTTCTAGTGATTCTCGTAGCACCCAGCACACAGGTACACATTTAGGTTTGCTAAGTTCTGTAAGCACAGGGAAATGCTTAGTCCATAGAACAGCAGAAGTAACATTTGCTACCCACAGCACGTGCTGCCCAAGGGAATGTGCTCATGGCTAACATTTCTTCTTAATATTCATTAATGAAGGGTATAAGGTCCTTAAGGACCTAAAGTTCAAGTCCATTGCTGTCCAGAGCCCATAGAAATACCATAATTGGACCTTTCATGTTATATTGCATTTTTGAGGGGTCATTTCTATATTCAATAAAAAAAATGTTTATAGACTATTGCACTGTGCTAGGCCTTGATTTTTAGTGGGAAAGTAATCAGATTCAAAAACATTGTAGTGGGTGTTATAAGAGAAAATACTGTAGCTACAGAAGCAGAAGAAAGGATCCCTGATCTCAATTCCAGGGAGGAAGTATCAAAGAGGGCTTCCTGGAGGAGGTGACAGCTGAGCTGAGTTTTGAGTCATGAGTAGGAGTTGGCCAGGAGAATATGAGAAGACATGGGGAGGATGGTGCATGTGCCAGTACCCAGGTATGGGGAAGTAGGTTGCCTTCAAGGACCTGAGCTAAGCCCTGGGCATCTAGAGAGAGGGGTGGGAAGTATATAGAGAAGGGGATGAGAGTGGAGAAAAAGAGATGGTGGAAAATTCTGAATGCTGTACCCAAGAGTTTGGCCTTTCTCTAGATTACACAATCATAAAACTAGCTTAAAAATTGAGATTTCATTAGGATAAAGTCAAGGAATCAATAGGCACTAAGATTAGCTCTAAGCGTAAATGGTGATGAAGTTTTCCCAGCACTAGTCAAGAGCAGGGCTCCAGGACTGGCCCTTCCAGGCCCCCACATGGCCATGGGAGAGTCAGCGAGCTGGAAGCAAGATCAGCCTTGCCAACCTAGTTGCTGATCCTGCCCTCAGGTGCCACCTGGCTGCTCCAGCCTGCCTGAGCTGATCAACCTGAGCTGGACCTGTGGTATCTGCCTGCTCCTTCCTGCTCAGCTGGGCAGTTGTCGGGGGCCCCTCTGGACCAGTCCTATCATGCCAGTGCCCTTGTTCCTGACATTCCCCTGCAACCAAACCTTACCTCAATCGGATATGTTTTTGCTTCTCATGTGACTACTCTGAGCTACTGTGCTTGCTACCTGGTGACGGCTGGCTGGATATCTTAGAAATACGGGCAATGAAATAATAAAGGGATAAAAGAGGATTTGGGGGAAATCTTCAGGCCCAGCCTGTTGTTACAGTTAATAACCAGGGAGGAGAAGTGATTTCTCCAAGAAAAAAGACTCATCTGAGGGACTTCTAAGTCTCAGGCCAGGGAACAGCTCAAGGATAGCCTCCTCTGGTGAAAGAAACTGACAGGCTGACAAACACAGTGAGTAACAGACACTCACGACTTGAACTTAGGATTATTTTTAGACAACGCCCCAGAACTGCATAATGAATTGAATCTCTAAAGTGAGATGTGTTCAGTCACTCAGTGGCACTACCCAAGTACCCCCCACGTCGGACTCCACAGGAAACACTAGGAAGCCAAAAAGGAAAAAAAAGACCTAGTTCCCGAACCGAGGAGCCCGCATCAGAATGAAAGAGGCAGATGACAAATGCAGTAATTATGTGGCACGTAAAGAACTCAAACAGGGCTGAGCAGCAGGTGCTGAGGGGGCACAGAGCAGGACCTCCTGTGCCAGGGAGGTACCCACACTAGGCGCTGAAGAGTGGGTGGGAATTAGGAAAGGGGGACACACAGGACGGGGCCGGGGGTGGGAAGTTCCATGTCTACAAAGTTGGAGACCTCCGAAAATGTTTATGAAACCGTGGTCACACAGAAGCAGAGGAGTGATGACAAAGGGCTCTGTCACAATGGTGTGTCCAGGAAGGGCCTCACATCCATGTGAAAGAGCTTGGCGTTGACCCCGTAGGCCTGTGGCTGAGTTTTAAGCAAGAGGAGGAGAGTGGCCTGCTCCGATGTGGGTCTTAGGAAGAAAGATCACCCTCGATACTTGACTAGGAAGTTAGGTTGGAGGCAGCGAAACTTACTAGGAGGGCTGCGCGGTATTCAGATGCTGTAAGGAACGGGTCTTTGTGGGTAAGCCATTGCTTAGCTCCCGAAAACTGCTGTGAAACTTCTGCAAAGACACCAAGAAAAATTTGCAGAATCATAGGATTTGGTTTGCAAGTCTCCTTTTGACCCATCTTGAGTCATCAAAAAGTTATCTCATTTCTGAAAACGATGTAGTGAATTACGGATCATCGAGTCCAACTCTCCTTCATCAGAATGAGAAACTGAGGCCCAGAGGAGGGGAGAGGCTTGTCCAGGGTCACTCAGTCATCCTATCCAAGGTCACTCAGTTATGGCGCTTTTCCTCCAAGTGGCCCCTCCACCTAAAACCAGAAAAGCTCTTTCCAGTGCTGCAGAAAGAGCCCCAGACTGTGAGTTCCCATCTGGCCCTTCTCCTTGTTCACAGAGTGTCAACAAGTCACTGTCCCTCCCTGAGCCTCAGTTTCTCCAGATGCCAAAGGAGAGCACTGGACCGGAAAGATCTCTGTGATTACTTCCAGATCTGACACGTGATGTGTCCATTATCTCATGAGGAAAGAAAGCTAAAATCCAAAGCAGCCTCCCCCAGACTGTCTCCAGCCACTCGCTAAAGGAGGCTGGTGGCAGGTGGTGCCCAAAGCCCAGGTGTCTGCCCCAGAAAAGGGTGGCGGGAGGCAGGGAGTGGCATTAACATTCCCCCAACGCACGCACGCCCGGAAGCTTGGAGGGCCCAGATGGGAGGCAAACAAGCGAACCCTCTGACGTGGGCAGAGCCGTGGATCACCTTAGAGCGCCAGTGCTGCTCCCTGTTGCCGTGGCAACTTTTCTCTGGCTTCTCATTTCCCAACACGCAGCCCCCGGAGTGGGGCCCCACTGATGACCTACCGGTGGGGACCAGATAGACCCGTGTGGATGGTGGAGAGACACAGCATTGGTGATGAATGGCCGGGGCCACACAGCTCAAAATGCAGGGCTGGGACTCTGACCCAGGTGTGTCCAGCTGCTGTCTTCCCCCCTCTACAAATGCTGCCTCCCAGCCGAGCTTGGGAAGAGGTGGGATCAGAGAGGAGGATTTTTTTTGACATTACAACTCACCCTGGTATAATAAAAACGCAATTTTTCTCTAACATCATTTGTAGCGGACAACAGAGAAGCCCCTGCCTCCTACTCCACAATGAACTTGCCTTGTGACCTTGGGCTGGTCACTTAACCTTTCCGGGCTGTGCCTTCCAAAACTGTAAAATGGAGCTAATGATTCAGTTTGGAGGAAGCAGGCTCTCTCCTGCTCCACCCGGTGCCTGGGGCTCTATGAGTGAGTCAATTGAGACATTTAAAGAGTCTCTGCTTGGGAAATGACAGTCTTTTGAAATGTAAAGGTTTACTAGTGATGTCATTCCCCCTCTTAAATGCATTAATTGTGCAGTTAAGAGCTGACTTTCTGGGCATTTCTTCCTTTATAGGAAAAAAAGTACTTTAGAGGCTCATATATTTGGCAACTGACAATTTTAAACCAGGAGGAAGTAGAAGCAAAGCATTTCTAAAATTATTATTAAAGTCATTAAGAGGATTTTTCCTATCAGACATCAATTTACACATCGATACAGTTTTAGGAAGACATCTATTTGTGTAAGGTGGACAATTCCAAAGCTGATATGTCACCCCCTTGGAATAGTATCAAATCATTCCCCCTCCCCCGCCTCCCTCCTGCCCTCCTCTCCCTCCCGTCCTTTACGTATTCAGTGGATGCTCAGATGGTGCCCACTCTGGTGATTATTACCCAAATGCACCTGTTCCATGTGTGATGGGGATACAGTGGCACCACACAAGGTCCCTGCCCTGCAGGCACACACCATCCAGAGGAGACAGTGCAGGAGTAGGTCCTGCCCATCCTTTGTCTTTGCAACCTTCCATAATGAAATAGTACTTCCATTTCAGAGGTGAGGTACTGACATTCTCCAGTTAAAGTGCCCTCTTATCTGCCAGGTCTTTGCTATCACCCCATTTGGACTCCTGGCCTTCCCTCACGTGTTCCCCAACATGCCCTGCAGACCTGACCCTCCTGGTTTCAGACTGAAAGACCTATAGTAGCCAGCTAGACTCTACTCCAAAGCCTGTGATTATGAAATTTCAGGAGATGAAATGGCAGACACTGAGCCCAACACACACACACGCACACACCCCAGCTCCTTCCTTACCTTTCTCTCCCATCTGACTGTATTATAATGTCACCACTTCTCTGCTTATCCAGACCCCTCCCCTCCAACTGTTTCTTAAGCCCTGGTCTCTGAACCACTGGGCCATTTACAGAAATGCTTCAGGGAGTGCAAGAATCCCTATAGTTTCCTGCAAAAACTTTGGTTCAATGAGAACAAGTACATTTTGAGAGGGAAGGGGTTAGATCATTCATCAGATTCCCCAAAGGGGTCAGAGCCCCTATAATTTTGGAAATTACCACATGGGTCCCCTCATTGTTCCTCTTTCCTCTTGCTACCACCTAGTTCTACTAACTGAGGCTTAACGCGTAGCAAAACTAGCGCTGACCTCTAAATCCCCCTCTTAATGAAATTTTTTTAGAAGAGAAAAGGACAAATAAAGTAGTGGAGGGACTATAAACCCAAGTGAAGGTTAAGAAGGAGAAAAGACTCAAGTAGATACAGACCTACTGGAGATGCTGGCTACAAAGGGAAGCCAAGTGGCAGGAGTTAGAAGGGAAAGATATTATTACTGTAGCACGAGCAGGGACTGTTCTAAATGTCTTACTCTGAGATTCACAAATTGCAGAGTCCCTGGGGTGATGAAAAGAGCTCTGGACTTGGAAACCGGAGGCTTGGCAGCTACACTGGATTCTGCTACTCATCACCAGTACAACCCTGGGAAAGCCTCTCCAAACCTCAGTTACTTCACCTGTAAAATGGGGATATGGTTCTGGCCCCTTCCACAGTTGTCACGGAACTCAGATACGATGCTGGGAATTATTACAAGTAGGGCAATTGCAACCACATGGGTCACACTGACAGATCCCAACGTTTAAAAACCAGACTTGTAAAGTTTTGTCGTTGTTGATGTCTCCTGCCTCTGCATGC
>NW_003852507.1:5149418-5150997 GCF_000181295.1 Otolemur garnettii | reverse complement strand
ATTCCTGGGCGACCTTGCCCAGGAGGGCAGTAGGGAGTTTACATTAGCCTTTTCATTTCCAAATGAAATTACATTAACTTCTTCATTCCCAAATGGAGTTACATTAACCTTTTCAGCAGCTGAAAACCGTATATTCCCTTCCCATTCTCCCGCTGTTTCCTAGCTTGTCATGCATTCTTTCCAAAAATCAGGACTTTTTTAAAATGCTGCAGGACGCGGGACAAATTGTTCAAAATTGGGACTGTCCCGCCAAAAGCGGGATGTCTGGTTACCTTACACTCCCCTCACTCTGCCCCAGTTGCTTCTCGATGGTCTCAGCCTTCCTACCAAGACTTTTAGATTTGTCCTTCATGCCATTGCTCTTTCTCTCCACCATCCTGGAGACCTGGAGTCTCCTTATCTACATATTCTCCTAGCCTTTTCCTCCCAGAATTTTGCAATCACTAGTGACCACCCCTCCCCAGTCCCCAAGGGCTGAGGACCCAAGGGTCCCAGGTCTCCTTGTGCAGGCAGAAACTCAGACCAGAGATCTGAAAGCACTCAGAACCCTGTATAGGGGCTTGCACACCCAGGGCTGGACTGCTGTCCTCTTGATGGGCTTGGGGCAATGCTGAGATTAAGGGACACGCGAGTGAGGAGAAAGTCCCTGGTGATAGTGGAGCTGGTTAAAAGCAAAGGACTTCCTCTTTCCCCCTATACCTAGGAGACAAGCTCTGGTTAGGGCTCCACCTGCACACAGGTGAAAAATATATTTATACTCCAGAGAAGCAAGCAGCCATAGATCTTCTATATGGGAAGCAGTTTCCCTTTTATTTCAACAACATGAAATGGGGCCCAGCCAATGAGCCAGAGTGAGAAAGAGATCAATGCAGGATTGTAAAATGGCCGAAGCTAAAAGCTCCATTTAATAAAACCTGAGGAATAAAATCACTGAGAGCAGGTTACTGCCTTGTGCTTTGAAAAGAGAAATTGCATATTGGAAAATTGGAAAACTGTACAAGGAAAGAGCTTAGGGTCTTTTGCCCAGAGGTGGGGAGGTGGGCTACAGGCGGAGGCAAAGAGCTGCTCTCAGAGATGATGCTGGAGCCCATTCAGGGAATGAGCTGTGTACATTGTCATTCTTTCCACAGAAATTTATTGAGCACCTGCTGTGGGCAAGATGGCCACTGGACTTCCCAGAGAGGCAGGTTTAACTTTACCACTGTTCCCTGCGCAGGGCTTGCAAACCTTCAGTCATTCACATTCTTCCCTCACAATGGTCGCCATTCCTGCAAGCTGACTGTTCTCTTATTTATTCAATCATTTATTTTGAATTGACTTGGTTTTGAAATGTAAATGCCAACATGAGCCTTATTCATGCAATCGCAAGTCGGAAGTCTTGGCTGTATTTTCTCTAGTATATACTAAAATAAATAGATAATCTTAGAGTCATGCTGGTCTAAGTTAATGCCATCGAAAGTTCCCTGCGATCAGTGACACGTGTGTCCATGCTGGGACATGCACCTGGCAGAGGGGATGTGTTGGGGAGAAAGAAGTCAGTTTAGCTTCCTGTAACTGAAAACCCCAAAGAACTGGCTTA
>NW_003852507.1:5146725-5147476 GCF_000181295.1 Otolemur garnettii | reverse complement strand
TGGCTGTATTCCAATAAAACTTTTCACATCCTGGAAAATACTATTTGACTTCTGATTTTTTTTTCAAGTATTTAAAAATGTTAAGCCCATTCTTAGCTCACAGGCTGTACAAAAACAGGTGGTGAGCCACATTTGGCTGCGTGCCACAGATTGCCGACCCCAGATCCAGAATATATATGGTTGTCAAACTTCAGCGTGCATACCAACTACCTGGGATCCTGGTTAAAAATACAGATTGCCAGATTTTGCAGCCAAGGAGTCTATTTCAGTAGGGATGGGTTGAGGCTTAGGAATCTTAATTTTTAGAAAGCAAGTGATTCTGCTTCAAGTCATCCTGAGATCACACTTTAAGCAACTAATCATATTAAATAGGGGAGGGTTAGGCTGCTGTGACAAATGAGCCCCCAAATTCAGGTGGCTTAACACGGTGGAAGTTTATTACATAAAGTCCTACCTGCGTAGCTGCTCAATTCACAGGTGACTCTACACCACATACATACTCAGGGCTCCAGGGTCCCATGACTTCCAGAGTCACGTTGAATGTTGACATTCCTTAAGTAGGAGGGAGAGCAAGCATCAGGAATAGGGTAGGTGGAAGGTTTACGTGGGCCAGGCCTGGAAGAAATAAACACTGCTCCCCCTCCATTGCAATGGAGAGAAACTGGAGACAAGGCCTTACCCCACTACAGAGAAGGCACCAAATGGGGTCTGGATGGGTGCCCAGGAAGAAGAGGAGAATCTCAATTTGGGT
>NW_003852507.1:5143375-5145875 GCF_000181295.1 Otolemur garnettii | reverse complement strand
TAAGAAAAGAAGGCCCACCGAGGCCAGGACACCCTGGAGAGACCTTGCTCTGTGACAGTCTTAATATGGTAGCATCAGTGAGCAACAGAAACATCCCCCACCCCCAAGCAACTCTTTGAATCCCTGCGCTGCATTGAGCCCTCTGATTGCAGTGCTGAAGAATAATAGCTCATTTCCCAAAGACCTAATTACATAATGAGGCCTTCACGCTCCTCGGGACTGTGGAGCTTCTTCCAAATCATACAGCCAGGTGCTGGCCCTGAACACACTGGGTTGGGGGCCTCATTTGAATACTATTAAACAGGAAGTTAACACACTCTGTGAACAAAAGTGCTATCTACAGGGATGAACTTTCTAGCCCCTCAACCGGGTGACATGCAGCACAGCCCAATTGTGGGGGAGATCAGCCAGTGAGCCTAGGAATGCAAATGGTGCCCACGTCATTGGGGAGGCTCCCACACTTCTGGTCCCAGCGTCGGCCCACCCAGCCCTGGGGCCTTTCCCCCTCTGTAGCTTCTGAAGCTGGAGGTGGTGCAGAGATGGGAGAGCCCTAGGCCACAGATCTAAAACCTAGTCCCTCTGCTGACTGGCTCTGTGCACTTCCTCAAGTCACTGAATTATCCTGAGCCCTATTTTAAAAACTGGTATGATGATCCATGCCCCATAACACTGTTCTGAAGCTCAGTAGAAAATAAGTTTTTAAAGTGCCTGGCCCATCGCCTCCTCTGATGAGGCCAGGTCTCAGACAGGGACCAGCATCATCACTCACCTCCACCACACTCTGCACTCCTGCCAGGGCAAGTCAGTGAACCATGTGGAATTCTCCGACCTTCACACTGTTTCCCTGCCTGAAACGCTTTTGAAGCTTATCCCCTATTCCCAGTTTACTCCTACTTATCCAGCAGTCTCATACAAGTCACTTCCCCCAGGAAGCTTTCCCTGACCACTACCCCCAGCCCCAGCTCTAGGTTACGTTCTCCTTCTCTGAGATTCCCTCACCCTGATCTTTCCTAGCTTAGCATTGATGGCATTAACCCAACTCCCCTTACACTGTAAACTCTGAGCAAACAGGAAACTTGCCTGCCTTGTTCACAGCTATAGGCTCATTGCCTGCCAATTAATAGATGTATGAAAAGTGTTGAATGAATGAATGAATCTTATCAGGGCTCAGGCTGTGACTGAGATAAATTCAGTCTAATTCAGAAAACATTTGTGAATCTTCTACTGTTTATCAAAGGGTTGTTATGGAAGCAGAGGAAACCAAGACAGATAAAACACAGTCCCCACATTCAAATAATTTACAGTCTTAAAACTGTGTGTTTAAGAAATGCAAAGGGGAGGGAAAAGCCTAGGTCTTTAAAACCCCTTCCACTCAAGTACCCCCATAAAAATCCTGCCCCAGGAAATTTCTCAGGACACCCTGCAATGGAAACCCAGGCACCACTTGACAGCTTTTTACTCACATGGGCTTTGACCCCAAAGGGCTGCTCTGAATATGCTTCTCAAATTTCCATACAGGGTCTTTGGTGCTTTTTGGTGCTTTTTGCTTTATCTACCACCAGTTAGAACTCTGGATACACACATACACACAGGACAACTCCCTGTCCCCAACCAAGATGAACAAGACACCTGCAGGCTGCTCCCATCTGTTACAGGTAATATGTGCACATCGGCGCCCATTCTGCAGATGGGCACCCAGCACCTGCTCCACACTATACATACACACGTGTGGGGAGAGAGCAGTGGTCCTCAGTAGTCATCCCAGGAGGTTGACAAGCTGAGTGTGTCATCAGGGGAGCTGACGAGGCAGGAGGGCCAGGAGAAGTGACATTTGAGTTGAGACTGGAAGGAGGAGTCAGGCCCACCAGGCCTACAGGAAAGCCGGGGAGAGACTGTCCCAATGGAGGACCAACCAGGCCTCGTGCTGGGGAGTGGGGGAAAGAACCAGGGCACTTAGAAGGGCTGCACTGTTGGGAAACAGAGGGCGATGGGGAGACCTTATAAAGCTGTTCTGAAGCCTCAATAGAAAAGATAGAGAATATGCAGAGGGATAAACTGAAAGACCAGCATTGACCATCATGGGGAAAGATCTGGAAGAACCCATGATACACATGGTAAGTACAACTGAAGGAGACCTTGTCCATGGTCAGAGTGACTGTGAAGAGCAAGTAATTACAGGTGAATTTAACTGACTACGTCACTCTATTATAAGGCCCAAAGAACTAAGGTCCGTAAAAAGTGATCCAAGACCTGTTGCTGATTGGTCATAGTGGCTCACACCTATAATCCTAGCACTGTGGGAGGCCAGTGCAGGTGGATTGCTTGGATTTTGAGACCAGCCCGAGCAAGAGCAAGATCATATCTCTACTAAAACTAGCTAGGTGTTGTGGTGGGGGGCCTGTAGTCTCAGCTACTCAGGAGACTGAGGTGAGAGGATTATTCAAACCCAGGAGTTCGAGGTTGCTGTGAGCTATGATGCCACAGCACTCTACCCAGGGCA
>NW_003852507.1:5139525-5142857 GCF_000181295.1 Otolemur garnettii | reverse complement strand
GAGGAAGGGTTCACGGTGGGAGGGGGGGTGAGTGAAGGCCTGTCTGGAACCTTAAACTGCATGCTCGTGGTTGGTCAGGCAAAGAATTGAAACCCACAGCACCGTCAAACAACAAACACTAGAACAGAAAAGGGGGGGCGGGACAAGCTCCTGCTAGGACCACTCCCTGTTACACAGCCACCTCTCATAGGAAAAAGGACCGAGAAAAGCTTTGGTTACCACCAGCCTTTCAGGCTACAGACCACCAGCCCTCTGAAAAGTGCCCTTCAACACACACCAGGGAATATCCCAGCCAGAGCCTCTCAATCGCTACCTCTCTTCCAAGCAGATGGGAAAACCAGGATGAAATAAAAGAAGACACGCACTACACCAAGGCTTTCTGAGTTTATTGAAAGACACAGAAAAGCTCTAAATGTTAAGACAAAGCTCAACAGTGGATTGGTGGTGGACCCAGCTCACCACCCCCTACTCAAACTCTCACTTCTTACGTATTCTACAAACTACATTCATCTCCTGTGACATTCTTTTTTTAATCTTTATTTTTCATCTTCACTGCTCCCTGTGGGGTGCTCAGTACCAGTACCCTCTGACCTGTGGTTCCACCTGCCTTTGGATAAGTTTCTCCCTATGTTGAAATACCAATTTCCTCTTGCTCAACCACTCTGTACTTAGCTTTGTTAATTTTTAAGTGTTTCCATCCAGGGCTGCTTCCTCCTTTTCAAAGGTCCCCCCCCCACCCCGCTTCATGAGGACCTGGTGAGCCATGAGGTGCACCTGAGTTGGACACGTGAGGTGGGCTGAGGCCAGGGGGCGGGCAGCGGGCCAGGCAGGAAGGGTGTGGCAGAATTTCCTCCAGTCTTGTGAAGTCCTCTCTGGAAACAGTTGGGAGGGGGGTAGGATGACGCAGAGCCCAGGCTCCGTTGCAGGGCTCTATTGAACACAGAATTAGGTAGACGATCACGGAAATACAGGAGGATGGGTTCAGAAGGGCCCTGGGAAGTCATCTTCTCTCAATGTTCCTGTCACACAGAAGCAAGGGAGGTACATTAATCAGCGATGACCTCATGGTCAGGGAACCCTGCAGCACGAGGCAAGAAGCACCTCCACCCCCACCCCTCCAGCAGGACAGCAGCCTGGGGGGACCATGGGCAGACCCCAGAGGGGCTAACTGGCCACTGTTGAGATTCCCAGCCTGTTGCTCCTGAGGAGAGGGAAGAGTGGGCTGGCAGGAAAGAGGGGGGGCTTGGTTCTGGGCATGTTGATTTTGAAGATGTCCAGGTAGAAGTGAAGTTGGAGACTCAGATGCAGAAAATGGGAAGTTTTGGCTGTAGATAGAGACTGGGGAGCCATCCTCAGCTGCAGTGGGAGTAGGGGCACTAATCCAGGGAGTGGAAAGAGGAGATATGGGCATGGGGTCCTGGGCAGGCAGGAGGAAGACAGTTAAAAAACTGAACCATCATCCACGCTGCTCCTGCTCACACAGACTCTTGGCTGGTAGACAGTGGACCCAAATCCCAGGTTCCCGCTTCCCCTATCGGCACCGCCCCCAGCACACCCTGCCACCCCTATGTGACTCTTCCTCCCCTGCTCTGAGTGCGGGGATAAAGGAAACCTTCAAAAAGGCTCTAAATTGCCCAGGGATCATAAATACAGGTGCCAACCCTCCTGAGACTTTAATTTGCCCTGAAAATTTTCTCTAGAAGTTAAGTTTCATTCTAAACGTATTTCAACAGGTTTCTCAATCAAGCATTTTGTAATCACAGGAACGGCTTGGAGGTGGGGGGAATACAGGCCCTGAGTACAGTTCTGACAAAAGGCTCATTTGGAGAGAGGGTCCCAAGGAGAAAAGTACCCAGTGGGCTCTGTGCTTGGGCCCATGTAAACAGGGACAATGCTGATGAGAGGAGAGTGGGAAGTCATTAGGCCTATGGAGAAACACTTCCCGCAAGACCTCACATGTCCTGGGTGGCTTCTTAGGGCAGCCCAAGAAGAGATGAGCATCTGGCTTGTGGTCCACTTGGACCCTCTTACCCATCCATTTGCAATGGGGAGGGTCCCAGTGCTGAGGCCTGGAGCTGTTCCAGTCAGTTAGTCTCCGAGTAAACAGTGGGCCATTGGGCAGGAGACCAAGATTTGAATCCAGGGCTTTCTGACTTAGTGTTATGCTGCTTTCAATGCTACAAGTAGAGGGTCCAGATATTAATCTAAGAACAAGGAGAGTAAGAATTAGCTGACCCTCTGTGAGAGTTAAGACAGAATAGAGACAGGAGACAAATGAAAACAGGACGATACTGTGGAATCCCCAAATCAAACTGTCAGAATTGAAAGAGATCTTATTTCCTGGAGATCATACTAAGAAGATTCACGGAATTTGCGGGGGGAACCTCCAATATTATGATGCTATCTCCTATAAGTGAGCGTTTTGTGTGTGGGGGAGAAGCTATAAGGTTATCATCACATTCTTAGTTTTCCATGACATACAGAAGGTTAGGAGTGGCAAGGTCCTAAGACGCAGAGATTCATGATTAAGTATTTTTTGAGGCTGTTTTTTGCTGTTGGCCAGCCCAGCAGAGAGGCGATACCTATCCCAGTGTGCATGAGCTAGTGATAAAGCAAGACATGGGTGGCCTGCGGTGCTGATCTCAGATGGCACGTTCTTAGGAATCTGTGTGTTTGGGACACAGCATCTTAACATGAGGATGAGAATCAGAACCAGGCAGAACCCAAGAAGACCCCATGAAGAAGGTGGGTTTTCAGCTAGACTTTGAAGAATGAATAAGATTTGGGCAAATTTGCAGCTCAGTCTTTCTGGGGACACTACCATAGCACGAAGAGGTTGGAGGGCTTTAACCACTAAAATCTAATAAAAGAAGTTCCAATTCCCAGAACACACTAGCTTAATGAATAGACATTTTGTCGGTATTGAGGTAGAGTATTTTTTGTTCATAAATTGTTCTTAAGCTTTGGGTGCCTGCTACCACTTGTCTGCTAGTGAGAACTGTGGGTGACATGGAGAATGAACTAAGTGGAAATAAATGCTAATGGGAAGCCAGGAATGTGTTTTCTTCAAAATATTTTATGTGAGATTATTTTGCTTTTGAGTTGCAGAGACCTGTGTACATATATAATATGGCAGGATTTCCTGCTAGAAAAATCGTTTCTGGTATGAGTGAATGAATTAAATACGTCAATATTTCACGGCATTTCACAAAGAAAACTGAGACTTCGAGGCTCTCTGCTTTCTAAACCACTTTGAAAAGCAGTGGGATAGATTGGGGTTGTGGGGAGACAGAGTGCATGCTGGGTGAGGGGAGACAGAGTGCATTCTGGGT
>NW_003852507.1:5112647-5138494 GCF_000181295.1 Otolemur garnettii | reverse complement strand
GTGGATGTGGAGAGAAGGGAACACTTTCACATGGTTAGTGGGATTGCAAACTAATATAGCCTCTTTGGAAAGAAGTATGGAGAATCCTCAAAGAACTAAAAATAGACCTTTCATTTGATCCTGAAATCCCCTTACTAGATATCTACCTAGAAGGAGAAAAAAATCATTGTTTTCCATAAGGTCATTTGCACTAGAATGTTTATCACAGCTCAATTCACAATCGCCAAGGTGTGGAATCAACCCAAGTGCCCATCAACACACAAATGGATTAATAAACTGTGGTATATGTATGTTGTGGAATACTATTCAGCAGTTAAAAAAGATGGAGATTTTACATGTTTTGTATTAACCTGGATGGAGTTGGAGAACATTCTACTTAGTAAAACATGATAAGAATGGAAAAGCAAGTATCCAATGTACTCAATACTAATATGAAACCAGTTGATGAACAAATACATGCCCACACAAAAGAAAACACCGTTAAACTCAAGAGGGGGGAAGGAGGTAGGAGGGAGGGGAGAGAGGGAAAGAGGGAGGGGATGTGGCAAGTTATCCCCTAACAGGTACAATGTAAAGAAGGGTACGTGGCACTCTCCTGGGTGAAGGGCACAACTACAACTTGGACTTCACCTGATAAAAGTAAACAATGTAACCTAATCATCTATACCCTTAGATTAACCTGAAATAAAATAAAGTAAAATAAAATTTTAAAAACCCACCCTCTTGACCCCACTGTGAACCTCAGGAGAGAAGAAACCAGCTTGAACCCACCTTCTCCCAAGGGACCCTCAGGCCCACACATCTGGCTGGCTGGGGTCCCTGTCACAGCCCACACCCCTGGGTGTCCGTCATCACAGAGCCCCACGCCCTCACTGCTCTGCTCATGCCCGAATCTTACTCAATTTCCTAACCCTCCCCGCCCTTCTGTTGTGCCCTCCTGAGCTCGTGTTCTGGTGGCAGCAAACACCGCAACAGCTACAGCCCTTCCCTGACATCCCCCTCACCTTCTTGTCCTAACTGAAGCCCCTTCCACACAATAGTGTCACCTGCACCTCTTGAGTGAAGCTGTTGGTCTCATTCACCTGTAATTCAAGCCTGAAGCGAGGTAGCTGTTTTCCTCTTTCCTCCCACTCGCTGAACCACACCTCTCCCCCACCCACTGAGCATTCACGCATATGTGCGCGCACACACACACACACAGAGTTCCTTGGAAATTAGTGTCATCAGCCTTCACCACCTAGGTCTCCTCATCCCTGCTACCTTGGCCAGATCCCCATTCACCTATCTCGTAAGGGTCTAACTCCCTCGTCACTCACACGGACTTCCAAATCCACAGGGAAGGTCCATCCGTGCCTTGGTCTCTCGGTTGCTTGATCGCGTTTCCTCCAACCATCCGTTTCCTCCACTCTCCCTCAGCCACTCAACTCCATGGTCGCAATTTTGACCTTAGCATTGCCAATGACTGCACCCCCTTTGTAAAATCTTGACTGTCAGTATCCACTCTGATGACGACTTCTTGTCTTACCAGCCCAGTGCTTGTGCCGCAACACTTCTGTGACTCATCAGGGCTTCTAAAGTGATGACCTTGTACTTCTCATCCCCAGTATCCTCCCAGCTTTCCTGGACCACATGCTTCATCCTTGTAACCACTCTCTAGCAAACACCCTGCGTTCCCTTCCCACCTCTACCTCTTCTCACCTCACAAAGCCTGATTAGATCTGACTCGCTATCTGCTGGGAGTTGCCCGAGAAAAACTCACACTCATACGTCTAACTTTAAATTCACAGCCAGGAGTCTCCAATGGGCACTTGGTGCTGCCTGGTAATTCCACCACACTCTCTTCCTCATGGGTTCACTTCCCTACTCTTTTAAATGATGCTTCTGCAGCTTTTATTCTCTACTCCAAACTCCTTTCTCCCCAAAGACTCACATACCTACTCCCAGACAACTGCCACAGTCCTTACTGAATACTTGAATGGAACTGGAGAGACACTCTCTAAGATTTCCCACACTCAGAGGTGCTTGTCTGAGCCCGTGCTGTCTGCCTGTCCTCTCATTTCAATGGACAGAGTGTCCTTGCTCCTCTCAAAAGCCACCCTCCTCGTGTGCTTTGTAGCCCATTCCTCTTTCCTTCCCAAAGAGCTTGCTTCTGCAGTTCTACCTCCTATACGCCATCCTTTCCTCCCTTCCTCTGTAATCATCTCCTTCAATATACAAACAGGTTCCCAAATCTTCTATCAGAAGCACGTGCACTCCGTTTAATTCTTCAGCCACTGCTCCAGGTTCCCTTCATAGCAGTGTAGCAGGTAACTGATGCAGACAGGAGACGCCAGGTTTATTCTGGCCCGGGGCCGGGGGTGGGGGGGGTGGGGGGTAACTCCAAACACAAGTATGTCTCCAAAACCGAGCCTCCCCCCGCACCTCCCGACTCAGTCTCTTGCCTCTCTTTCATCCACTTTTCAGGACAGGAGTGCATGTGAGTGTCATAAATCAGAGACATGACATCATCCTCAAGGTCCTGGGCTCAAAGGGGAAGGTCAGATTCATCCGCGTCCTTGAGACCGGTCGGACCACCTGCCCTCAAAGGTGAGGGAAGTCCAGGGAAGTTACTAGGTTACAATCTAGGCCCCACGTATGTCAAGGAAGAAACATACAGACAACAGAAATGCCTGCGGCTTGGCTGAGGCCTACACAGGGCGGCTCGGACAGATTCTTTTAGTTCTGCTTTTACTTTCTTGCCTCAGCAGAACTTCCTTCAAGAGAAGGTGCCCTGGCCTGTCTGTGTGTCCACCTCACAGTCCTCTTTCCTGGAATGCTTCCTCCCTGGCTTTGGGCTCTTTCAGATCCACTCCCACACCCCTGGCTGCTCCATCCTGCTCTTTTGCGCAAGTCCCCCCTTCTTTGCTGAAACTCCAAATATTGGAGAGCCTCCGGGCTCTGACTGCAGCCTCTTGCTCTTCTTTATCTGCGTTCCTTTTGCTTGGTAATCTATATGCAAACGACTCCCACGCCTAGATTTCCAGCTTTAATCACTTCTCAGAGCTCAAGTTGCAAATATCCAATGGCTCGCTTGATATCTCCGCATGGATGCCTAATGTGTAGCCCGAACTCAACGTGGCCAGAGCAAAACTCTTGAACGCCAAACATTCCAGGCCCTACCGGACATGTACATGTGCACACACACACACACACACACACACACAGAGAGAGAGAAATTATTTCCCCCTGATTCTTTCCCATCTGAGAAAGTGCCATCACTGTTCACCCTGGTCCATGCCCAGTGCTTTGAGGTTGCCCTTCCTCCTTTCTATCTCTCTACCCTCTTCCCCAGCCAATCCATCCACAAAGACCATTGACTCCGAATACACTGCAAAGTGTACATCCCTGTCTCCATGTTCCCATCTGTTCTGTTAACACCTTACTGCAAGCCACCACCACTTCTGGTCATGCCACTGGAATAACCTCCTACCTCATCGCTGGCTTCCATTCTTGGTCTTCCTGGTCTCCATGCAAGAGTGAAAGATACTTTACAGACTGCTTTAATGCATATGTCAGATCACATCACTCCCCTGCTGAAACCTACCTGTTGCACTCGGAACAGAATCCAAATTCTTTCCCCTGAGATAATAACGTTTCAGGCTTTGCTTTCCTCCCCAGCTCCATTTGTGCCCCTCTTCCCCCTGGTTCACTACTGGAGTCTCATTCCACCTCCACTCCTCTACACCTGCTTCTCTTTTTGTTTGGGGTTCCCTCTCTCCCTGGTCTGACCACCCAATCAAAGGTAGCCACCCAGTAGATTCTGAGCACATCACTCAGCTCTAAAGCTCTGTTCCATATTTCCCAGCCACGTGTTTATTTTTCATGTGTTTGTGGATCCTCTTGTCTTACTGGACCATAATGTACGTGAGACCTTGTCTTGCCCATTGCCGTATTCTCGGAGCCCAAACTCAGGAAAAGCTCAATAGATATTTGTTGAAGGAATACAAGGAAGAATATTACTAAGGGGAAAAAACCTCTTATCTCTGGCATCTCAAGGGCCATAGGTGGCCTACTCTAAAGAACAGATTCTTTTTAAGAACTGGAGCAGCTTGCTGCATTCCAATGCAAATGGACACTTCCTAAAGTACAAAGGAGCCTTATCTATACATGACAGCACTTTGGTAGTCAGGAGTCCTGGTGCTATAGAAATTGGAAAGTTTTTTTAAAAATTTTTTGGGGTTTTAGGGGTTTTTTCCCTTTAAAATGCTCTTTGGGGTTGCTAATTCGAGCTACTGTCCTCAGCCCCAAAGAATAAAGGTTTGCTACATAAACAGTGGCATGACTCTCCTCAGCTAACAATTTATATTCATTCATCCAGCAGTAAATGTTGGCACCTGTATGTGCCAAGTAACAAGAACTTGAAGCTGAGACATGGCCTCTGTCCTCAAAGAGTGCCTGGTTCACTCACTAGTCACAGATAAATACATCCCTCCAGTAGAGAGTTAGTGACGATAAAAAGTGTGTGAACAGGCTTAGGCAGGAGGAGAGAGCACAGAGAGACCTGCTATAGTCAAGGAATCCCCGTGAAAACTGGGCCCATTCAATCTCATTTAACCTCTGTCCTAGTCCATAAAACAGGGAATTTTTTTAACCCCAATTTACAGACAAGGAAACTGAGAGCCAGAGAGAATACATCTTTAGCACAGGTTATTTTAATGGCAAGTGGCCAGATCAGGATTCTGACTCAGTCCTTCTAACCAAGCGCCTTCCCTGCCAGCAGTTGCCTCCAGCTGTTGTGCCCCAGGAACCTACTATTGCTCCAGCCCTCCCTGGTGCCCTCTTCTTTATCTCTGTAGCCAGACCGAAGCTCCCTGGCAGGGTGGCCTTTGCTGCTTTCTGAGGATGTAGAAGCCCAGAGCAGAGAAAAAAGACAGAATGCAGCAAAGGCCGCCCTGTCGGGGAGCTTCAGTCTAGCCATGGGGTGAAGGGCACAGCATTTTGAGCCTGCCAGGTAACACTGACAGTGACCCCCAGCTGCAGGCCTGCTGGAGGCTGGGTTCTTCTGCAGGAAGAGTCCTCACTGCCCGGCCCCAGACATCCCTGCCACTGACCACCTGGCACCCACCCCACATGCTTCAGGGAGGAGCCAGCCTCCTTCTCTAGCAGCCAGTCCAGAGAGTTACTCAACATTTTTGCAGAGAACCCACTCTGTGTTGAGCTTTAAGGGGTGGGGGATGGGGAACTACAAAGGTGATTGAGATGTGGTCTCTGCCTGGAAGCATTAATTATCTGCTAGGGAGGCTGGACATCTAACCCAATTTTGACACCATCATGTGCTAAGTGCTTTCATGAGGATGAAACGGGTTCCAGGAGAGAACAGGCTGGAGCACAGACTCAGCCTGGAGGAATCTGGGAAGGCTTCAAAGAGGAGCTGTAGGCAAATCCATTGAAGAATGGAGAACATTTGCAAGACAGAGGACAGCATGAAGGACAGTACAGGTGCATGGGGCAAAGTGTGGGCAAAGGCACAGTGGCTCTTCAGAGGCCTCCACAGGAATCCACCCATGACCTTCACAAGATCACATCTGTGTGAGCACATGGGGGACAGTGGAAGTGATGGTATGAGGAGAGGGGCCCGGGAGGGTTCAGGATTAGGCAAGGCTGAGCCCGTGGGCCATGGGGGGGCGATGGACACAGACTGTTGAGACTGGGGAATGCAAGGCTGAAGCTGAATGTCTTTCATGCACAAAAGGCTTTGTGATACCAGCAGCCACATCCATGCCTCAGTCAGAAGAGATGGCTTGAGGACGTACAAGCATGGAGCAGAGAAAGGAGACAGAAAGCAGCAGAGGCCGCCCCTGTCGAGGAGCTTCCGTCTGGCTAGAGAGATAAGATTCAGACACCTGAGAAAATCAGCCATGAGATGAGGCCGTCGATGACAAGTGTCAGGAAGAAGCTTGGGCCCTAGGCAGCTGATGGCCAGAGAAGAATGAATGTCCAGGGAAGCCGAACAGTTTCTTGGGGAAGACAATAGAATCTGTTATGAAGCACAGGTGTGTACGGGAGAGGACGAGGAGAGGGAACAGGGGTCCAAGTGGGTGAAGGATAAATGGGCTTCACTGGGGAGGGCTTCCCAGAGGAGGGGCCCTTGCAGCCAGCCTGGTCCAGCCCTGGACGTCTGTGCAGGCTCAGCTGGCCCTGAGTGGACAGGACCTGTCTGCAAGTCTGGCCCTTCTGAGGCATCCACACAGCCTTTTGTCTGACTGGCTCTGCCCTCTTTACTGTCCCAACTCAGACCACCGCCCCTTGGTCCCCTGGGTACTAAACTTAGCCTTCCTCTTACCCCTCAGACCTGGTGCTTGAAGCTACTTATGGATCCTGACCTTGACTTGGCTAAAATTTGCACATGTCCCTTAGATATATACACTGCTAGTCCTTCTGAATAGCCCCTCAGGCCCATCCCCTCCAGACCCAAAACCCTGCCCTGTCCACCTGGCTCCATCCTGGCCCCCAAGAAGGGGGGTGATGAGGCAGCGCCCTAGGTATGAACCACTGGGCAGGCCCTATCTGCAAGTAAGGAGGAGGTTCGATGGGGAGATCTGGACAGGATTTGAGCTTTGCCCAAAAGCTCTGCCATCCTTGGATAAGTAGAAGTGATTGTACCAGGCTGCACATGTCCCGGAAAGTCACCTCCACATCCTCACAGCCCCCAAACCAGCGCTGTGGCTTTCCTGGCCCAAGCAGCCTGGGTAAGATTAATCATCACAGTCCTAATGTGGATTGAATCAGTCAACGGAGAGGAGGATAGTCATTTGATTCCCCCAGGAGCGGTGGACTGTAGAGAGGGCAAGAACAGGGGCCCTGACAATGTCAGGTAAAAAGAGCACACACACATGTAACCATAGCCATACACACGCGTGTGTACATGTGAGCACAGACAAGACACAAACACACAAGAATCACAAAAGACAGGCATGCACACAGCTGCACAAATGTGACAATCAACATGCCCCACACAGGTGCACACACCTTGCCACAAAATGCCACTTGCAGTTTGAAACCCTAGCCCCTGAGTAAGAATTTCACAGGCTGCCCTTTCTCCTTCGCTAACAGGAGGCCTCCAAGTAAGGACCTTCTTCCTTCTGTGTATGCGAGTGTTGCTGGTTAGGAAGGTTTTTTTAAGAGACAGGGTCTCGCTTTGTCACTCAGGCTGAAGTACAGAGGCATGATCCCAGCTGGCTGTAACCTTGAACTTCTCAGCCCAAGCAATCCTTCTACCTCCTGAGTAGCTAGGACTGTGGGGGTGTGCCACTACTCTCTGCTTTATTTTTCAATTGGTAGAGATGGGGTCTTGCTATGTTGCTCAGGCTGGGCTCAAGCAATCGTCCCACCTTGGCCTCCTAAAGTGCTGGGATTACAAATAGGAGCCACTGCTGAAAAATTGACGCCGTCTTCCACTAATATCACCTGCCACTTAATGGTGGTGTGAATTGATCTCTGTTTATTCACAGTGCATTTTCTTCCGCTAAGCAACATTAAGTTTGAATCAAAATATGAGACTACCATGTAATTATTCATGGTATGACTTCCCTTTTGTTGCATTTTTTCCCCTATTTATTCGCTTGGGAGTGGGTAGGGATCATTCCTCTTGAGAGATAATCAGTCTGAGAATGGAAAGGAGCATTATCTGTCAGGGCAAGCCTTCAACCCACCTCCCTCTGAGTCCACTCTGGCTTTTTCCAAAAACCACTAAGCATTTCTTTGTAGAGGATGTTCGATTAGATACCCACAACCCAATTTAGAGTCGGGCATCCAGGCATTGCCCAAAATGTGCTTGGTCAAATCCTAACTGACCTCTCTGGGCCTCACCTTCCTTCTGAGTCAGTGGTTCTCAACCTGTGGGTCGCGACCCCTTTGTAACAATACATCGCCGCATTAGGAAGGTTGAGAACCACTTAGAATCTAAGTGAAAGGAAGATTAGACTACAATTAAGGTGACCATACATACACAGGGGATAAATATTGCTGAGCAACAATCCAAACCAGAGATCAGATAGTAAATATTCCACGCTTTGCAGGTCATAGGTGGGGTCTGTTGCAACTACTCAGCTCTGACATTTTGTTTCAAAGCAGCGGTAGATAACCCATAAACAAATGGGCATCACTGTGTTCCAATAAAGCTTTATTGACAAAAACAGGCATAGTTTACCAACACCTTATTTAAACTATCATAAATTCCTTTCATTCTCAAAGTAACCTAGATTGGATGATGCAATTATGTGATCACCTTATTTATAAGAGTTTCTCCATGGGCAATTCTGGCACACCCACATCAGAACTATCTGGAATTAGTCTGTGTGCATATTAAACATACAGATTCCAGGTTTCCCAATCCTGACCTACCAAATCAGAATCTTGGGGATGGGGCCTGGGAATCTGGAGGCCTAATAAGCTTTCCTCAGGTGATTCTGATACACACTAGCATTTGATTACTACTGGATTGGATGAACTTAAGAGATCCCTTCAAATCCAACATTTGAAGAAATCCATCCTTGATTTGGAAAGCTCTTTAGGACAGGGTATTAGCTCTTCCCCATGCATTGCATTTTAAACAATGTTTCTTCCCTGCATTCATATGATTTTCTCAAGTCAAGGCCTGGGGCGAGGTATCTGAGGTACACAGGACACCATATTTAAGGAGGCACTAACTCTTAGGGCCACTCAAGGGCAAGCTCAGCAGCTGAGAGTGAGTTCCTCCTTAAAAGATCCTCCCTGGACACCCTCTCCTGCCCTGGCCTGTGCATGCATACACATATGCACATACTCATTCATTCACACACCAGCACAAGCTCACACCCCCACCACTGTGCCATAACACACGTATCCTCACATATGCAGAGCCAGTTTCATGGGTCAGGAGCCCCTTCTGTGATCCTAATCTGAGGATCATGGACATCTTCCTCCCTGGACTATTATCGATTTACTTGAAATCCCCTATCAGATATTTATCCCTTCAAATCTTAGAAAAGTTTCCCTCCAATGTCATCTCTCGGAAAACCCAGGTATGCCTGGGGAGGGCCAGACCTGAAATTTAAGTATCTGTCTAAGCTAATATTAACAAACCTCAAGGCCCATGGGAAGAAAAAAGATGGAAGAATGAGCTGAGGCAGTCATTCAATAAGCATTTACTGAGCACTTGCCGGGTGCTAAGCACTGGCCTAGGAGCTAGAAAAAGAACCAATATCCAAAATTTATGGTAGATTCATAGTTAAGAACTTTCTTAAATCTCTAGGTGAGGTGAGCAGCACAAAAATAATTACATCTCTACCTTGCATCTGAGGAAACCAGCACTCTGGCAGGTTAAGAGACTGGGCCCTGATAAAGTGCCCCCCTCAGATCTCCTGGGGTGGTCTTTTCCCTCTTGGCCCACTTCAGCCTCCATGCATAGCCCCGGGGGAGCTGAAGGTGGTTTCCCAACCCAGTTGGCAGCCTAACTTAGCAGCATAAGCCTTCATAAAATACAGCACACAGAGTTCAAAGGTGACCTGTTTTTTTCCTGCTCTCTGATTTCTGATGCTGCTGACATTTCCATATTTGTGGCATTTGATTATGTGTTGGGCATTTAAGATGCATTTATAATATTAACCTTTTTAGAGGGGCCGCTTTTAAAGCGGTTATCCTTGCCTGCTTAAAATGCAACTCTGAGCGTTACCTGTAATTCTAGCAGCTGGAGTTAATGAATCAACGCCATGAGATGCAGGAGTGTGTGGGAGGTGAGGGGAAAGGGGAGTGTTAATTTCGCTAACGGATGACCTACAGAAAAATATCAGATATCCATCCAAGTGTCACCACTGCCAAATTTGGCTCTATCTCTTCTTGCCACAGTTAAAAAGATGTCAAAGACTCACAGCTCCTACCGCCCTGGGATGTTGGGAGCTGGGGAGTCATCACAGCCTTGGCTTTGTACAAGATGAGAAAGAGGAGGGAGCCCCAGAGAGAGGACTTCACCCCCACTCCAATTCAGTCTTTCATGGATGCCAAAGTGGTTTCTTAAAATATCAATTGTATACTCTGAATGAACTTTTCCGAGGGGCCATCAGAGGTCAGCAAATTCTGGCCCATGGGCCAAATCCCACTATGTCTGTCTCTGTAAATAAAGTTTTATTGGAACACAACCACACCCACTCATTTGCATATGGACAATGGCTGCTTTTGCTCTATAAGAGGACAACTGAGTAGAACACATGGACCAGAGAATCAAAAATATTTACAGAAAGTTTGCTGACCCTAGACCTGTAAGATTGAAACTTCAGTCTACTGAACATAAGATCCAAGATCTTGCAAGGCCCAGCTTCATCCGTGCCAACCCCACCCCCAACACCCTGTGTTCTGGCCCACTGTTTCTCAACCTCTTCTTCATTATGGCCCCTACAGAGGCTTTGTTTTTTCTTCTCCTTTATTAATTTGGGAAAAATTTTATTGTGGTTTTTTAAAAACATGGCATGAAATTTACCATTTTAATGATTTCTATGTTGACAGTTCTATACTGATAACGGCACATTATTGTGCAACCAATCTCCAGAACATTTTCATCACCCCACACTGAAACTCTGTGCCCATTAAACAAAAGCTTCCCATTTCCCTCCCTCCAGTCCCTGGTGACTCCCATTCTACTTTCTGTCTCCGTGACTCTGACCGCTCTGGATCCCTCATGTAAGTGGAACCACACAGTACTTTTCTTTCTGTGACTGGTTTATTTCAGTTAGGGTACAATTCTTTTTATTATCATGTAATATTATTGCATTTTCATTTCAATATTAATTAAGGGGGTACGAGTTATTTCTGTCCCTTGGATAGCTTGTACAATGCTTAAGTCACAGTTTTTGATGTGCCTACCACCAGAATAGGGTTGGTTGTACCCAATAGGTAAGCTTATATCCTGCACCTTCCCTCCCCCCTTCTTGATTGCTCATGCCTTTTACATCTGCAGTCCTCAACCCTCAGGCGGCAGCCTGGTCCTGGTCTATGACCTGTTAGGAACCAGGACCACTCCCCATTGCTCGCATCACCACCTGAGCTGTGCCTTCCATCCCACCTACCCCACAGCCCCCTCTTCCATGGAAAAGTCGTCTTCCATGAAACCAGTCCCTGGTCCTAAAAAGGTTGGGGACCACTGCTTTACCTCACTTTGTGCGCATGTGTACCCACCTATGAGCACTCACTTATTACGGAGAATATACAGTGTTTGGTTTTCCATTCCTGAGATACTTTGCGTAGGATACTGGTCTCCAGTTCCCCCCATGTTGCTGAAAGTGACATTATATCATTCCTTTTTACCATTGAGTAGTACTCTGAGGTGTACAAGGGCTGTCTGGGAAGTGTCCAACCAGGTAACTATGAACAATAGTATTGACCATGGCTGGATACTTTCTGGATAGCCCTCATATATAGACCACGTCTTCTTCATCCACTCATGATGTGAAAGGCACTTAGGCTGATTCCACATCTTTGCAATTGTGCATTGTGCTGCAAAAAGTAGTATTCTTAAGGTTCATTCACACTGTAGCCTTTTAAGACACTTTCTCCCTCTTATACAGCAAAAAAAAAAAAAAAAAAATTAATATCACAGATAGAACACACACCTGTTTGTGTACAAAGATCCTTTGGAGACCCACAGACCACTGAAACATCTAAGATCATGTGCCCTCGTGTTCAAAAAGCAATTTTTGTCCTGGTAGCAGTTATCCCTCCTGTTGGAGATGCACGTCTTGGCCTCCCATCTGTGGCCATCGCGGCACACACGCCCTGTTCCTTCTCAGCCTATGATCCGCGAGCTGCTCCATCTGCTTGGTATTACCGTCCCCCTATTCCTTCAAAACCCCAGCTGGATATCACCTCCTCTAGGAGCCACCCCAGGACTCCCCAATTTACACCTTTCCTCCTTCCAGGCCAATCTACACTTACCCCAGGGCACTGCAAACTTCCCTGTCTCACCCAGCACCCCACGAGATCCCAGTGGAAAAGGACATCGCCAGCCTCTTTGCCTTTCCCGAGCATCTAGGAAGGAACACCGCCATTCTCTTTGCTTAGCCCAGAGCCAGGGGCAGAGCAGACACCTAATGATGTTTGCCAGATCCATTATCTTATTTAATCTTCACAAGAATGCCGACAGCATTGCTAGCCCCTTCCAACGGTCCAGGAAACTGAGGCTCAGAGAAGTAAAGTAAGTTGCCCCCAGGCACGTGGCTTGGAGGAAGCCGAACAAGAACTTGGGAGTTAAAATCTGGATTCTGTCATCACGATCACGTGCAAGCGGGTGAGGACATTCCCCACAGCCTCAGTTTCCACATTTGCCAAATGTAGGATGCACATCAGTGAGCTGATGTATATAAGGTAGCCCCAACAGGACTCAACAAGTGACAGCCATCGTCACCCGTTAATTAGTGGAGCTGGGCTTTGAACTTAGGTCTGTTAGACTGCAGAGTCCAAGCAGTGTCTACCTGTCACTGCTACCACTGGAGAGCCAATGTGCTTGCATACAGAGGACACTGAGTCAGGGCCTGACACACACCCTAGGCCCACTGTGTCCCAAGGCCCTCGGGAGCACAAAGTCAGCACGAGACAGTGCTCAGAGAGCCCAAATTAGAAGAAAGGGAACTGGAGATTCTCAGGAGATATTTTCATCCAGTCCAGGCAGCCCGATGAATCACCTTCTGTGCTCTAGGAATATTTCTGTCTCAAGAAGCAAGGCCATTTGTGTCATTCAGAGCTTTCCGGCTCCTCTGTGCTGGGAGCACACTGACAATTCTGCCCCCCACTTCCTTTCTATCCGTCAGCAGAAGCCCCACCACCTCCTGTCTGACAGGCTACACCACAGCTGAATCAGTCGACTCTAGCCAGGGAGAGAGGAAGGCTAGCTCACCGACAGAAGCTTGGAAACACTGATCACTGCCAGTCACACGCAGCCCTGGGCAACTCGTTTAACCTCCCTGGGCTTTGCAGGCTCCTTGTGTAGAGCGGGACTAATGATGCCCTCCCCACACAGCCACTGTGCGGGGCAGCAGGGGACCTGGGCTCTCTGTGAGTCCCCTTGCCCGCAGTAGCCACTCATCAGTTCAGTCCCCTCCCCTAGGACCTGGAAAAGGGTGAGGAGAGGGAGGCACTTGCTCAGGTACGAAAAATTTCAGTGACCAAGATATGGAATATTTTAATGAAGGGCTTTGGAAAAAAATCAAAATGAATGTCAAAAAATCCGATGAACGTGATCTAAGTTTATAATAAAGACGGGATCAGTATTAGCGAACAAGCGGCAGACCAAGGAGGCAGAGACCGCCAGGTCTGTGTCTCTCCAAGACCACTCCTGCCCTGCCACCTGCCCCACACACCTGAGGTGGCAGTGCCCAATGGGAGGATAGAGGGAGGGGCACCGTGAGGAGAATTAGTCATGGAGACCAGCCCCATGGTTTGGGGAGTCGTCGGGAAACATGGGCAGGCTCCAGTGTAGCCCTGGGAAAGAAACTGCTGGCTGGGGCTCGGCCACACCTGATGCCTGCCCTGGAAATCCCAGGCCCAGCAGCTCTGAGCCAGCAGGACCCCAGCGCTCTGTGCTCCCACTGCTGGGATCCCAGACTTCCGACCCTGGCTTTCTAGGCAGCCTCCTCCCTCCAGAGGCGCTGGCTTCCTGGTTCCCAGGCCCCACCAGCCTGAACTCCAGGCCCTGTCCCAGATTCGGCTCTGAGGATCTTTTCCCATTGCCACAACCAGTCCACCCTGACCATCTCACCACTGCTTCATGTCTGGTATGCACACTCGTCACAGTCTGCCCACAGGCGGCGACTCTACCCATCCCTCTCTCTCCAACCGGTGTGCTCCACGCTGCCTCAACAACCTCAGTCTGGCTGGCGCCAGAACACCCCTGGCACTTTCGTGCCTCAGTGCCTTGGTTTAGGCCAATCCTTCTACCCTCTTCCTATTCTCTTTCTGTCATCAAATTCTTAATCACTGCCAATGCCACACTCAAACGTCACTTCCATTCAAATGAGACCCTGTGCCTTCGTCCCTCCTGCTCCTGAGTCCATTGTCTCTGTGCAGCACTTGTGCATGGGGGAGGGGACCGGAAGTCTCTGCGGGTTCCTTGAGTGTAGGGACTAGATGAGGCCCTGAGACTGAACGTGGCACAGGTGCTTCCTAAGTGTTTGACCACTGATTCTGACCTTGAACATGCTCATGGCCACACACATGTGGCTGTAGCATCTCAGCTGTGCACCCTCTTTATTTGGACCTACTTCTGCCACCCCTTTGGTGACCCCATTGGTAGACACTTGGAATGGCTCTTTCCCTTGGCAGCCCCTCAGAAGTATAGGATCTCCTGTTTGTCCACCATGTTTGTGGCTTCACTGGGCCACCCTTCTACATCTTGAGATTCAGCCTGCAGTGGTGGAAAATGCCTAGAATTTGAAGTCCATCACAGTTGGCATTAAAACTCAACTCCCACCCTTAACAATGTCCGTTGCATTGCCTGTGCTACTTAGATTATCTAAGTCACATTTTCTTCAACCCAAAATGAGAGTACGTTTTCCCATCCACTATTTTGTGGGAGTTAGCTTGAAGGGAATATATATAAATGACATGACACCCTGACACATAGTAGGTGCTTCAGCAATGCTAGCCTTCATTATTACTATCACTTTGTTTTCCTTTTAGTTGGAACGAGGCCTGTCTATCTGTCACTATGCCCTCAGTCTATTTTCAGCTTTCCATGAACTCAGTTTTCTGGGGGATTTAAGTGCCTGACAATTATCATTCTGCCTGGACCCTAGTGCTCATATTAGTCTAAATGCTGGCATTTATATTTTCCTATTACTGTACATTCTCACAATTTAATGTACAGAGGGATAATAGACCTGTCACTTTTTAATCCAGCTGCCAAGCTTGGCCCACATTCCGCTGGTTTACAGAGTTTGAGAACTAGCATGTAACTGGCAGGCTTGTCAGCCCCAAGTTTGCAAAGTGATGAGTCAATCCTGGCTTATTGTTATTATCGCCTAATAGCGTACACTGTATTATTCTATAATTACTCTGTGAGCCACGCTGACAGCGTGCATGTTTGCAGCCCGCCTGAGTTATTCTCCATCTTCCACTGTCAGTATCATCAGTCTCGCGCTTGCCTGTAGGAAGGCTATCCCTGTCACCTGTTGAATACACAGGACCCTTTGTCCGTTCTTGTCAGGAGAGGATGATACATGAGCCATCATGGCCTTGGGTTGAGTTGCTCATGTTGGAAGGAGGAACAGTTGTTTGCATTCTAAATAATCCCTACCAAATATTCTGCCCCTCTCTCTCCTCCTCCATGAAGACTACAGATACCCCCTTTCTATAAGAATGCCCTCTTGGGTTAAACTGCCTCTGAACTTCGGGAACACACATTATTGAGGGGATCTATCAGGACAGGTTAGATGACTGTGTGATAGGAGGATAGTTGGTCAGAGCTAGGAGCCAGCTCGATATCGAGGTTTTCTATCTTACAGGGAATTCTTACCACATCTGTAGCTTCTGCAGAGGGAAACAGGAGAAGAGGAGGCAGATAGTATCACACCATGAAAATGCATGTGCTTTAGGGCCAAGCAGATGTGAATGCATACCCCATAGGTGCCCCATCCTCCTTTAGTGACTTTCTTCCCCTCTCCAAGTCTCAGTTTCCTCATCTGTGAAATGGGTACATTAACACCTTTCTGGTGAGGTGCTGAGGCTGATGCACCCCCTTCCAAGCTTATTCTGGAATAAGTAGAGGTGATGAGATCCCTTTTGGGGACATGTAGACTCTAAAAGTCCCCAGAGTTCCACACTTGGTGCCCTGAGACAGGACTCTGCTGCTGAGGGGATTAGAAAATAGTTGTGCTTCTCAGACACTTAATTTTAGACTTAGAGCCACTGAGCAGCCCCCTTGTCCTGTCCCTTCCTGAGGGTGGTGAATACATCCATTTTGCAGCCCCAGGCCGAAGAAAGAGTTTGTTGTGCCAACACCAATGAAGAGGCATCGTCCTCACAAACCAGCTTTTTGTTTAAGGAACAGCCCCAGTCCGGGGCCCTAGGAAAAGACTTTCCAAATTTGTCAGAAATGATGCATCAGTGTACAAAATGCAAATCTGCCCCTGGCAGGACAGGCGCCTTTATACCCATAATCCTCCTCTTTCCTCCCATCTCCCCTCCCCCAGGAGCCTGTGGGCAGAGCCAAATGGTTTTCTACTAATAGGCAACAGCAGAAACTCTTTAACTGCTTTTTAAAGTTTTCTTGTTCATAACATTATTTATCATCATAAAGTCTATTTTATTATGAGAGGAATATGTACTCACTCATTTCATAAAACACAGAAGGTAGGAAAAAAAAAAAGAAGGAGAAAAATTGCCCCTCATCTTATCACCATAACTACTTCAAACTCCGTACAGTTTCTTGCTGTTATTCTGTGGGGCTGAGATAATTTTACTTACTTATAATTCTGCCTAAGCAGTTTTGAGTCTTGCTCTTTCTCTTTCTTAGTTTGACATAAAACGTCCTCTTTGTGATAACTCCCTGATAATCGTTTAAAATGGCTGCATGCTTCCCCGCTGCCCCTGGAATCATTACATGAGAAATGAACATCTGGGTTGTGTCCAATTATTTTATAGTCTAAATAAGGCCCTGATAAGCACCTGTGGGCATGAAACTTCCTCCGCATTTCAAATTGTTTTCTTAGAAAATTGCTTGGTCAAAGGAAATGAATATTTTTGATGTCTCCTGATCTGTGTCATCAAATGGCTTCTTTGAGACATTTCGCTTTCTAAAAACAAAGAAAGAAGGGGATGCAGAAAGATGACTGATCTCTGGTCACCCTGCCAAAGTGACATTCCCCGAGGCCAGCCCCTGCCTCAGGAGGCAGCGGGCACTGGGAGATGAGAGATGGGTTACTGGAGATTGAACAGGCTACCTAGAGATAGCAAGATCGATTGGTGCCTATGAGGACACATAAACACATTGAGGGAAGGTGTCTCCTGTGCCTGACTCTATAATTTCTGTGTGAGTCTGAGACCTTAGGAAAGGAAACAAGAGCCAGAAAGAGTTATTTAAAGTGGTGGTGTCCAATATAATAGCCACTAGCCACATGTGGCTCTGGAGTACTCGAAATGTGACCCATCTGAGTGAAGGTGTGCTGTGGCCAGGTGCGGTGGCTCATGTCTATAATTCTGGCACTACGGAGGTAGGACCCCTCGGGGCCCAGAGTTCTAGACACACCTGGACAACACAATGAGAAATTGTCTTCACAAAAAATTGAGAAACTGGCCAGTTACTTACCTTTTCTAAAGCTCTGTTTTCTCATCTATATAATATGGCTAACAATAAGGTTGTTGCAAGAACTAATTGGTATTATCCATGTAGAAGTACCTGGTGTACTATCAGTATACGGAAAATGCATCATCAATATTAGTGACTCTTTTTAACATAACGGGCTATGGATTATTGCTATGTGGCCTAACAAAAGGCTACCTTTGATTCATGAGGCTGCGACAGGAGGATTGCTTGAGCCCCTGGAATTCCAGGCTGAAGTGAGCTGTGATCTTGCACCACTGCACTCCAGCCTGGGTGACAGAGCAAAACCCTGTCTCGAAAAATGCCATACTGATAGAAAAAAAAAAAAGTCAGATTTCTAAGACTTACTACCGAAAATAAAAATTTAATGTGTCTTGGTGATTATTTTTATGTTTATAACACATTAAAATGATACTATTTTGTCTATATTGGGTTAGATAAAAGATGCTTTGAAAACTAATTTCACTTGTTTCTTTTTACTTTTAAAGAAAATAGGGTCTCTAGAAAATGTGCGATCACACGTGTTTCTCACGCTGTATTTCTGCTGGACAGGGCTGGCAGTAGGTGGCTCTAGCATGAGCCTCCCTGGCACCAAGAAGGGAGCCAGAGGCCAAGGTGAGTCTCCTCACAGCACACCCAGGGGCTTACAGAACGCAGACACTGCCTGGTCAACAAGGCATCATCATTTTTTTTCAAGGCTACATATTCTTCTTAGTAAAGTATCTCAAGAATGGAAGAAAGAGTATCCGATGTACTCAGTACTATTATGAAACTAATATATAATCACCCGCACTTTCATATGAAAGAGAAAACACAACTATAGTCCAGGATGAAGGAGGGGAGAAGAGGGGGAGGGGAGGGAGGAGGTTGGGTGGAGAGAGGGCAATCGGTGGGACCTCACCTATGGTGTCTATCTCAAGGGTACATGTCAAATCTATTAAGAGTAGAGTATCAATGTCTTAACACAATAATTAAGTAAGTGAGGTGAAGGCTATGTTAACCAGTTTGATGTAAGCATTCCAAATTGTATATGAAATCAGCACATTGTACCCCATAAATGCATTCATGTACACAGTTATGATTTAATTAAAAAAATAAGAGGGAGAAAAAAAAAAGAATAGCTTACAACACAAACTCCCAAATGCAGATGCTGGTGCAGATGTAGAGAGAAGTGAACACCTTTACAGTGTTGGTGAGGTTGCGAACTAATACAGCCTCTTTGGAAAGAAGTAGGGAGAGTCCTCAAAGAACTTAAATTAGACCTCCCATTTGATCCCACAATCCCACTGCTAGGCATCTACCCAGAAGAAAAAATAGCATCTTATCATGAAGCCATCTGCACTCGATTATTGCAGCTCAGTTTACAATCACCAAGACGTGGAAACCACCCCAGTGCCCATCAACTCATGGACGGAGTGATAAACTCCGGAGTGGTATATGTATACTGTGGAATACTACCCAGCCATAAAAAGATGGAGACTTTACATCTTTTATATTAACCTGGGTAGAGTTAGGAAACATTCTTTTTAGTCAAGTATCACAAGAATGGAAAAGCAAGTATCCAGTGGATTCAACAGTAACAGGAAGTCTGTAGACCAACTAATACACATCCCCACACGACAAAAAGTCAATGTAATTCCAGTTGAGGGGAGGGGGGAGGAAGAAAGGGGGAGAAGGGAATGGGATGGGTGTGGTCCTACCTAAGGGGCGCATGTGAGGATAGAGGGCGCATCTCCTCGGAGTGAGACACAACTATCATAGGGACTTTTCCTAACAAATGCAAAACCCAAACAAAACAAACCCCCACAAAGTTTAAGACTTCTCTATGATAAAAACATACCCTTTGCCTGTTTAAAAAAAAAAAAAAAAAGGCATCATCACGAAGTAGTAAAGAATCCCCTGCTGGTGAGACAGCAGATTTTTCACCCTGACTGTGCATCAGAATCACCTGATGACCTGTCAAAAATAGTCACAAATATTCTATGCTGTAGGACCCAGAGACTCTGATTTAACCAGTCTATGGAAGGGCGTGATGAACTATTTTTCAAAAAGTTCTTCAGGTGATCGTCACATGTGGCCTAAGTTATAAACTGTTGTCTTAATGGCAGGTGCCTGGTTTGGATCTCGGCTCCATCCCCTGCTAGCAGGATGCCTAGAGCAGTTACCTCCCCTTTCTAAAGCTCTGTTTTCTCATCTATATGATATGGGTAACAATAAGGTTGTTGCAAGAACTAAATAGTATTATCCATGTAGAAGTACGCAGCGCACTATCAGGTATACAGAAAATGCATAATAAATATTAGTGACTCTTTGGAACACAATGAGTTATGGATTACTGCTACGTGGCCTAACAAAAGGCTGCCTTTGTTCATGAGTCAATATAGATCTGTGCAGGAGTGCAGACCCAAAAAAGGTGGCAGATGAAATCCGCACCTGCTTTCATCTGAGTCTTTCAGTTCAGTGCCTTTGGTGTTTTAGAAACTAATTATCCAGAAGAAACTGAGGCAACACCCAGCAGAGTAAACAGGAAATGGCTGTGACTTAAAAGGCATGAAATAGCTGTGATTTTCAAAATAAAATCGAGTAGACGGAAAATTCTGACTCCACCTGCGGAGAAGTCTTTAATGAACATCTTAACCTCTCTGAGCCTTGGATTCCTTATCGGGACAATGATCATAATAGTGTCCACTTTAATAGTACTGTCCAAAGAATTCCATGAGATCACCCACCAGACATACGCAGGACAATCCCCAGAACTTACCTGGAGCTCAGTGAAGGTTTGTCTCTCCCCTCTGGTTTCTGTCCTCAACTGCCTATGAGTGAGCCCTGGCACATGCACAGAGGCTCTCCAAACTTCAGGATCCCCATTGATAGAAGGAAGATGCCAGCTCCCCAGGTCCCCTGGAGGTCTGTCCTTATGAGTCAGTCCTTATGAACTAGAACACGCCACCAAGAAGGAAAAAACTGACAATGCAGAGAAAGGAACAGAAGCAGCAAGAACGTGGGATGCAGGAAAGGACAGCGGCAGAGACAGGCAGAAGAAGGGCCATAGGAACAGCCTGGGGGTAGGGTCGCAGAGAGAGGTCCACATGCTGGGACCATCCCTATTAGTAGTCAGTTACTCTCCCTGTCTTGTGCTTTTATACATTTATATAAAATATTGGACCTCTGGGTCCAAGAATGTGACTGTGTGGGCTCCAATTTCCAGGTCTGTAGGATAAAGCCCATGCACCGTGCCTGGGGCGTCAGAAGGACTCATTACGGTGAGTGTCTGGGTGCAGACTCTGGCGTAACAAACAGCCTTTGTTCTTCTGAGTCCAGTTTGTCACCAACTCTGTGGAATGCTGGCCTCCCCTCAGTACTGCCAGACACCAGAGGCCGAGGCATTCGAGGAGTACGGAGTGAGCTGAGAAAATTAGGAGGGAGTAGTTGTCTAGTTCCAGATGCCCCTCCCAGCAGACGCACCAAGGGGGCCGGGGTGAGGAGCTCAGAGCAACCTAAACGCCTCAGCCCCAGGAAGACAGAGCTCCTCCCCTCAGAATGGGTGGTGCTGACTTCAGTAGCAGGGGAGTCTGGCTTATAACCTTGGAGATATGGTTAGCTGGGTCCACCACTGCTACTTGTCACAGATTAAGAATGAATATAATAAACACAAGAGAGGGAAAGTACCTGACCTCAGGCCATAAAGCAACCCAAGAGCAGAACTGTGATGAGAGCCCAGCCCCCTTTCCTACTCACACAGGTGGGACTTCTAGGAACACATCTTCCACCTGAAGCACAGCAGGCGAGAGGGCAGTGCCTCCCCCTCCTCCCCCAGGGATGTTTCTCCCCCTCACTGTTGAAGGGGAGTAGAGGGCGGGTCCAATCACCTGCATGCGTGTGTGTCTTGACAGTTCCACCTGCTCTCTCTGCTCCCCTAGTACCTCTCCTCCTCACAAACTTATAAGACCATGATGACAAGCACCATGGTGAAGAAGGAAAAAAATGGAACTCAAAGAGGTTACGTATCTTGCCCAAGGTCAGGGGAAAGCCATCAAGGACAGAACCCAGATTTGAATGTCTCCCAAGTTTGTACGTAAAGTGTAAATACTCCTTACAGAGGTCACATAGTTCCAACTAAGATATAAGGGGACACCAATTCCCCTTGTCCTTGTACTGGCAACAGGATATCTTGGCTGTGTGATGACCTTTTTAACCTCAGCCAAGCCACTTCTGAAATTGTGGGGCCCTAATTATCTCATTTGTAAAATGGGAAGTCAGACCAGCTGTGAGTCTGAGTCTGGGTCCTACGCCCATTAGCTCAGGCCTCCTTATGCCCTGCAGGCTGTTATTCTCATTAACCCAATAGCCCTACAGCTAATGACTTTCTCAGCCAAGGAGAAATTGACAGTCTAATCACATTACTAGCTACCCCTTTGTTAGCACCATCTCCCTGTGTATGTATGTATCCCTGGTCCTGAAATATCCTGCAAAGTGAGTCTTAATACCTTCTTTCCATTGATAAGAAAACTGAGACCCTGAGAGAGTGAGGGATCTTCCCAATACCGCACCACTGGTAAGTGACACACTAGGGTTCAAACCTACAGCTACTCTATCAACCACTCGATGCTGTCTTTGACCTTATAAGCTAAACTTTCCTGCCATTATTTCTCTTTGAACACTGAGCTTTTTACTGCCTCTTAGAGAGATTTATTCTTAAATAACGAAAGCTTTTGGCTAGGCAGCTTTACTGGGTGGAAATCGGTTCCACCCAGATTTCCCAGCAGAATCATCCCCAGCTCCAGGAAAGGGGAAAATATAGCAAGAGGGAAAAGGTGTTTGAAAACATTCAGATTCACATAATCACTATTTTTAGCAGGGTGTCCCCTGGAGACTAATTATATACATACATATATATATATATATATATATATACATATAGCAACTGGTTAGTATCACAGGGTTTGCTGAATCTCTATTTTAAAAACTTTATAAACAACAACTGTGCTGAAGAAGAGATAAAGTGGAGATAAGGCTTTTATTTTTTAGCTCATTGGCCTGATTTTTTTTCCTCGCTGCCTGAAAAAGGGGAGAGGGGAGACGGGAAGATAAGAGAGCCAAGGAGAGGAAATCCCAAAGGAAGGCGATTTGGGAATTCTTTAAAGGCTGGGGGGAGGAGAAAACAAGATCATATGTGCCCCCCTGAAGAGGTTGTGTCTCAACTGCAGAAACCTAGTCACCAGAAGCTTAGCTAGTGCAGGGTGGGGGTAGGTATTAAGATGCACGGCAGTCTGGTTATCCCAGAAGAGGGAAGGCAGGCTGAAGGGGAAAGGGGACAGAGAGAATGGGAGGAAGCACAATGACTGCAGAATTCCCTCACAATCCTGGGTGGTTTCAACCCAGCTTGGGGGTTCTCAGCCTGCCTGGCTTCCTTCATCAGCCCAACGCGTCCATCAGCACCACGGCCAGCTCCCTGCTCCATCTCTCAGCTGTTGCCTGAACCCAGACTTAATTCACCATGCCAGGAACAACCAGGTGCTTTTTGTAACATGGCAAATGTCACTTCGAGTGCCTTTTCTTCAATTCAGGACTCACTTCTTTTGGTTACCCTCCCCATCAATTTCCTATGGCTGCTAAACAATAGAAATATTTTCTCCCATAGTTTTGGAGACTAGAATTCTAAAACTGAGGCTCCAGCAGGGTCATACTTCCTCTAAAGGCCCTAAGGAGAAAGAGTCGCTCCCTTCCCTCCTCCTGGTGATTGCCAGCTGTCCTTGGTTTTCCTTGGCCTGCAGCTGCGTCACTTAAATTTCCGCCTCCCTTGTCTCGTGGCCTTCTTCCCTGTGTGTCTGTGGGTCTACCCTAATCCAGTGTGACTTTATCTTAACTTGACTTCATCTGCACGAATCGTATTTACAAATAAGGCCAGATTCACAGGCACTGGAAGTTAGGACTTCAATATAACCCTTCCAGGAAACATGATTCAACCCAGGACACCCCCATCATTGCCTCAGTCTAGAGTAGGAGTTTCTTCTAATGAACTCCCGTAGCATCCCACACCTCTGCAGCATTGCAATGAAGATCACTGTCCGTCTACTTTCCACATCGTCTGCCTTCCTGAGCTCCTTCAAGGCAGGAAACTGGTCTCATTCATTCCCCAGCATAGTGCAGAGCATATGGTGGGAGGACAGTCCGTTTTGTGTGGTTAATCAAACAAATGATAAAGAAATGCATTTCTTGGATTTTCATGGATTTAAAACATGTGCTATAAACCACCATCTATTTAAGACTATCCAAGGGTCCTAATCGTACAATGTGCAGTGGGCTGTGCTGAGCACAGAGAATATGAAGCCATCCTCAAGGCTTGGAAAACCATGCTGAGTGCTTTGAGAACTGATGGAAGAAGAGAATTCTAGTCCGGCAAGTCAGGGGAGGCTTCACAAAGAAGGTGGGATGTTAGTGGGACCTTGAAGAAATGGGAAGATGATTGGAAAGGAAGGTGATGGGTATTCTGGGAGTGGGACCCATATGGTCAGAAGTGTGGTGGAGGGATTGAGAGTGATGCCTGGGGAAAGAGGGTTGGCTTTCTTGGTTAGGGAGAGGCTCCTTGTTGAATAGCAGTGGGAGGTAAGAGACACTGACTGATGACTGAGTCATTGACCAAGAGGTCTAGGCTTCAAGGGTAGACGGCAATCAAACACAGGGAAGTACAAGCTGGATTGGGTAAGCGCTTGGGGGAATGAATTAAAAAGTTAAAGTTTCCTGAGATGGGGCTGGCAGAAGGAAGTGCACTCTGCACTGAGTTGATTGAGGACACGGAAGAATAGAGCAAGGTGAAAGAGGTGGTGTCACGGCCCATCGGGCCCCTGTGGCCCTGGTCTCGATCACTGCAGGAAGGAACCAGGCGTGACGTGGATTAGAAGTACGAGCTCATAGGAGGTGGACTAGCCCTTCTTTGCAGGGGAGCCCGGAGCAACCTCGGCACCAGCCTTTTATTGAGACCTTACAACACAGGTGAGGGGAGTAATTAACAAATGACTACGTGCTGAAGGCTCAGGCTCTTCTTCCATGAGGAGCACCTGTGGAGGAATGGCCCGAGGGTCTACCCCTCAGCTGCAGATCATCTTGCTCAGAGGTAGTCTGACTCTTGGTGTCCCCTACAAGGTGAAGGAAGAATGGTCCAGACTCTGCAACTGACGACCTGTGAGAGAGGGGATGAAGTAAAAGGAAGGGAACTCTGCTCACTGTCCCTATGGGACACAGATGGGCATAACAAAGGCCCCGGGGGGAAACATCACTCAGCAATTCTCCAGGCCTTCCCCACCTTTAGGAGTCTTCAGGGGAAAGGGACATTTGGGCTGAGAAGTACGTCCTCAGCAGCGGGCTCACATCTAAAGAGAGTGGGGTGCTCCCCTTGTGGGAGGTACTGAGCTCAATGCTTTACTACACCTGCCCTCTGAACACTCTTGACAAGCCATAGAGGCAGGTATTATTTTCCCCATTTTACAGGTGAAAAGGTTGAGGCCCAGAGAGGTTAAATAAATTGCCCCTCTGTCAGCCAAGCAATTTATCCGACTTCAGTGTCTGTGAAATTCAGCACTGAGGGATAGTGAGGAAAGCCCATACAGAATCAGAGAGCCCAGAGTTCCAAGCCTAGCCCCACCAGCTATATAGCTCTCTAACACTTACCACATTAATGGCCTCAATTTTCTTCCCATGAATTAGGTATAATGATACCTGCTCTGTTTATCTCATAGGGCTGTACGAGTAAAATATAAAACAGAACGATGTATTTGGAATCATTCTGTAAATTGTGGCATGTTGCAGGGATATACAACAGACACAATTCTCCGAGATATCACAAACCCTTCTTGCTGCCAAGAGCCAGACGCCTGGCTCTGTGACCTTGGCCAAATTTCCTAACCATTCTGGAACTTGGTTTTATCATTTAAGAAGGGTTCCTCTGACAATGAAATAAAACAAAAACAGAGTTTATAATGTTCTATACACATGTGCTTTTCCTTGTTTCCCCATCTCAGGAATGGAACCTCTCCAGCAGTTTTATTACCATCACCCCAATTACACACGCCAGAAACCTGGGAGTCATAATTGACACCCGTTTCCCCTCTGTGTCCCTTCCATCATCGCATCTCATCCATTCTACCACCGGCATATAGCTCAAGTCTCTCCACTCCTCCCCATCACTAAGGCCTCTCTGTCAACGTAACCTGCCATGTCCCGCACCTGGACTGGGGCCATGCCCTCCTTCTGATCTGTCTCATACTTGCCCCTCTGTCCTCCAGACATCAGAGCAACCTTTTCAAAACACAAGTGTAAACATAACATTATCCTACTTAAAACCTTCCAGAGCCACCCTTCACTCTTGAAATCAATTTCTAACTTCCCCACTGAGGCTCTGGGCCAGGCTGGGATGCCAGGCCAGCAGGGAAAATCGTAGGTAATGTCACATCTCTTTTCAGAGTGGTTCTCTCCTGATCCCCCAAGACTCTGGAATCTGGATGATGTCTGCCTTTCCATCCAGCCC
>NW_003852507.1:5104876-5112074 GCF_000181295.1 Otolemur garnettii | reverse complement strand
ATCTCTTTTCAGGGTGGTTCTCTTCTGGTATTCCTGGCCACTGGAGGGAGGAGGGCAGCAGGCAGCCTGGCCCCCGGGGGAATGATTAGCATCACCTTCATCTCTCCTTTCCCCTGGCTTTCTTCTTTGAGGTACAGGGAGAGGCGGCCTTTGTATTATTGCAAACACTGTTAAAACCACCAATCTCTGGGCTCCTCTCTTAATGGGGTGAGCCAACCACCAGGGGATGCCAGGAAACACTGAGACAAGAGCGTGGATATCTCAATGGAGGGCTTCTTTGGGCAGCTTTGAGCCCCCAGTCTTGGTGTCTTGATTCTGCACCCACAGCTCCAGGCATGGGAGCTATAAGCAACCCTTACCTCCCAGCCCCCGGGGGGCCTGGACACAATGGTCCCTCATATAGGCATATGTCACATTCTGCAGAGGCCAGCAGGGGGGAGTAAATCACAGCAACAGCTCTTCCAGAACAGCAGCCGCAGACTATTATCCCATTCACCTGATGTGTAAACTAGGGACCAACGAGCCAACCCACCCAATGGTAATGTGCAGAGACTTAATCATGAAGTAAAAAAAACCAAAAAACTTTATTTACTCTGTCCACACCCTTGTTCTGCCTCCTGAAATAGTAACATCCACTGCAAAGGCTAAATGAGTGGGATGAGGTCTTTGAGGGAAAATGAAGTGCTTGATTTAATGCCACAAGGACTCCAAACCTCTCAGAAGTCCCCCCTGTTCTCTGTGTGAAGATTAACACAGGAGGACTGAATTCACCATGGAGACCTTTCCATACTCCAAATTCCTAGAGCCCTTACAATCAGCCTCTAACCCATAGTAGCCTCCCTCTAGATTGCCTGTGGTTTTTGACTTTTTTATGAGGTGTGCTATACATAGAAGACAGTGCACTACTTGCTGAATCCCCACCAAGTGAACAGCTTCATGCCACCCATACCCAAATCAAGAACAAGGGCATTGCCATCACCCACGAAACGCCAGGCTTATTTCCGGTTATGACCACTACCAATTTGCGACCTGTAATAGCACAGATTAGTTTTGTCTCTTGTTTCTGTACTTTCTATGGAGATGGAATCATTTAGTACATAAACACTTCTGTGCCTGGCTTTTTTCACTCAATGTCAGGTGTTTGAGACATCCATGCTGTTGCTTGTGGTGGTGGGTCATTCCTGCTCACTGTCGTAGGGAACTCCGCTGTATGAATGAACCACCATTTACTTATCCATTCTACCTGGAAGGTCATCTCGGCAGTTGCCGTCTGCAGCTCCTAGGAATAGCGCTGCTGAGAGTATTCTTGTACAAGCTTTTGGTGAACATATGTATCCATTTCTGTTGAGTATATACCTGGGAGTGAAATGACTATGTCATAGGGTAGCCATATGTTTAGTTTTAGCAAATACCGCCAGTTTTCCAAAACAGTTATACTAATTGGTACTCCTACCAGCAGCGTTTGAGAGTTCAGTTACATCTTGTTTGTTAAATTATTGTCTGGATATTTGTGGGTATATTCAGAAAGTAAAAGAGATAGTCTGGATTATCGAGCCCTCCCCTAGATTCTAATAGTTCAGCGACCTCTGACTCCTAAAAGTGCACCGTGCACACTTCATCTCATTTCTGCACTAGCTCTCGCGCATCCTATGTGATGCTATTCAAGGATCACCTGTCGGAGAAGCCCTGTCTAACCCAGGCTCTGGCCAGGTAAGACAACCCTCTCTTTGCTCTCTCTTTCTTCATTCCCAGTCCCTCTCATAGACACCCGCCTTCCAATCAGTCTATCAGATGGTGGCATTGTTGAGGGGAAGTATTGTGTCCGAACCATTTCTGCCTCCAGGACTTAATATCTTATAGAGCTCAAGGTAGGCTTTCCAAAAATGCTGAATAGATGAATGAATCAATGAATCTTCCTACTAGTTGGTCATTTCATTGGAGGCGGAGGTCAGGATTTCTAATTCTCTTGTATGGCTCCAGTGGATTAATTGGGCACACAGCAGGCACTTAATAGAGGCTTGCTGTACCATACTGGTGTGCGTTAGAAACCTCCAGTTGCTTCAGGGAAGACTTCCTGCATGCCACCAGAGAGAGGCAGGCAGACAAGACTCTCATCCTGGCTGGATTTGGGCAATATTCGGATCTTACTTCCCACTGGTTTTGCTGCTGTGTCTCTGGAGGCAGAACGGGGTGGTGCAGGCTCACGTCTCACCCACGCACAGAGCTGAATATGGCCCACTTTTGGTCTGCCTCAGTTTCTGATCTCCCAAGATCTGAAGTTCAAAAGCTAATGGTGATAGAAGTGAAGACACACCCACCTTCTCCACCCCCATGCCCTTGAGAGCAGATTCACGAGAGAGTTAGCTAATTCTGGGCCCATCCCTCCTGGTGTGCAGCATTCTCTAGGGGTTGTGATCCTCTCTGGGCTCCAGACAGCTGGGAGGAATCATGGGAGTCTGGGGTAGACTGAGATGTAATGTTGCCACCATGATTCCTGCTATTGTTTAACTCGAAACATTGTGAAATTCTGGTCCAAACCATCCTGTCCAGGGTCTGCAGATAGCTTGGAGGAGAACACATTTTCAATGCTCTAGTTAAGCTGGCCCACGCTTCTCATTAAAAGGGCTGTAAACTCAGCAAAAAGAAAATGCATAATGAAACTTTAGTATGTATCTTTTCTCCGTGTGAGAGGGAATCATTTTCACCAAAAATTTGACAGAGAGTAATCGCAACCTGCTTTCTCTGAAGACTGAGAAATGGCTGGTTTGAATCCTCACCTCCAGCAAAGAACAAAATGACTCTGTTTAGGGAGAAACAAAATAATAATAAAAATAAATGCTAGAAACCTCATCCTCAATCTTTTTTGTGCTCACAGGTATTATATGGGAATATGTATTTTAGCAACTGAGTGATAAAAATCCAGCAATGAGCAGGACTTTGCATTTTCACAGAAGTTTGGTTTCGGTTTTATTTATGACACAAACAAGCTGTGCATCCCTGGCTAAGATGATTTGCTTTCTGAGCCTCAGGTTTCGTATTTGTGAGGAAAAGGAAAGGAAAGAAAAGAAAAATGAACATGAGAACTTACATGGCTCCTTCCACTCTGTTACGCTGAGAATGTGCAGAGCTAAGGTCTTGTGGCTGTACAATAGAAACCGATCACACATCTATTAAATACAAAATATTGCACTTAGGCCCAAAGAAATGAAGTATTATCTGCTTTAGGACTACTATGTGTTACATGCTGGGGTAGAGACATACAAGTTCAAGGTGGGCCGGGTGGTGGGCATAGGATGATACCCACAAAATAAACAGGTATAAGAATGCAGTGAGAATGGAGATCCATGGGCTCTGGGAGGAACAGGAAAGGATGTTTAGAGGAGGGAAACTTGAGTGCATGAAGGATGCATCTCCAGAAAGCACAAGGAGAGGGAAGATAAGTATTTGTAGCTCCGATCAAGAACACACACATCATGACTTAAGGGCTCCACGTGTGAAAGCAAATTACTTAATGGAATCCAGCCAAGTCTAAACTCAGACTGAGTCAACAAAGGGATGTGTTTGCAACCCGTGATATCAACAAAACCCTCAAACAGGCTACTGTCCACCTCAATTCCACTGACTCCATCTCTGCCTCCAACTGGCTCCCTGAATTTGTGCTATCCCATTACCTGCCCTAGATCAGTTTCTGTGTCTGTAAAATGAGAGAATGCGCTTAGATGGGCTGCGAAGCCTCTCTCTGCTCTGGCCATCTCTAGCCCTGTAACGTTGAACACTAAGAGCTGTCCTGATAAGAAATGAGATGCTTTAAAGTTTAAAAGACTTGCTGCTCAAATCCACCAGCTGAAATAAGAATGCCTCAACAACAACAACAACAAATTATAAAAAAAAAAAAAAAAAAAAAACTGCAGCCACAGAGAAGAAAAGTCTATTATCTTCATCCTTCGGAAGAAAATAGACTCAAAAGTTATAAGAGAATTTCATAGAGAACCCATTTAGAAGGGAGGAAATGTTTATTCGGAAGATGCTGGACGTCTGATTTTATCAGCACATTTTCCTAAATGCAGGGCTGGGATGGATGTTTATTCACTCCTGCCTCTTGCTGCTCTGTGAGTTGCTTATTCGAGCCTGAGGGGCTCATTTTGTTTGGAGATTCCTAGTTTATTGGGTTGCTCTCAATTCCCCCATAAGACTTTGCCCCAAATCCTAGGAGTTACAGAGACCCAGAGAGGAGACAGCCTGCATCCCAGGTTAACACAGGGAAAGCACAGGCTCCCCTGTCCACTGCTGGCCGCTCAGTGGCTCAGTGGCGTGGTTGTGATCAGTTGGTCCCCCTCCGCAGTAAATAACCCTGGGCAGCTCCCTGCCCATATTCTCACGTGGGACACTGTGGGGCTTTGAAGCAAGAAAGCCATTCCCTCAGGGCTGAGCACATCCAGAACTGTCCCCACAGGATGGACCAAGTTTACTCTTTCCCACTGACTTTCTCCATGTTTCTCGCTTCACCCCAATTTTTTCCTGTGACCATCTTTTGTGGACCTGGAATCACTCTTCTTCCCTGAGGATCAGTTTCTCCGAGAAACTGAACAGCATGTTCCCCTCTCAAACTCAAAACAATAAGAGCCCTGCTGTGTCCCCTCTCCTGCTCAGGGCAGCTGTCCCCACCCTTCTATGGGATGGGAAGCAACCCTGTTTATCTCCAGGGTGTCTTGTACACATGGACCCCCACGGAGCCCCTCCAGGGCCTCAGACAGCTTCCTAACAATCATCAAAGGGACTTTCACTACCGCAGAGAAGAAAAATAAAAGCAAGGCAGGTCTTCAGCAAGGCAGCCTGCTCTATTTATTTACTCCATTAATTAAAGTAATGAGAAACAAAGCCTGTTGCTCAAAAGGCAGGAGCCGAGGGAGCCTCACCCCTAGAAAAGTATATGGCTATGACATTGCGATGTGGAGCCCAGAGGAGGCAGGGCAGCCGGGAGGCGTGCCCACATCCCATCAGCAATTCCTAGGCAGGAAAGACAGCTGAGTGTAGATCAGGACCTTTTTTTGGCACCAAACCCTCCTCACAGCTCTGCAGTAGGAGAAATTAGTCCTGTGGTAAGGCAGTCCCAGCAGTGACAGGCAGCCTGGAACCCAGGCTCAGACACCACGTGAATGGAGAGGATTAGATCTCTTCCTAAGGATGGGCTTTGTTAAAGAAGGCAGGAAGAAGCAGAAAAGGCCGTGGAGACCCAGAGAGCATGTCAGGACACGGGAAGGAAGAGGAGGGCATGTCCCCAGAAGGGAAACAAGAGAAGAGCAGGGGGAAGCTGAGTTCTGAATTCTCCTACCCTACCATGTTGCTGGAGGCCGCCAGCTTCCATCTCAACAATGTTTTGTCCCTGTCTCTGTAATAAACACAAGATTCCACACAAACGCAGCCTTTGGCTCTTTTCTAATGATCGTACTGTGCTAAGGTTTTGTTCCCTAGAAGCAGCTCAATTTTTTACCTTTGATACATCACAGACACACACACACACACACCTGTACACATGCAAATCTGTTTCAGAAAAATCAAAAGCCTGGCTGAACTGCCACCTCCTCCACGAAGCCCTCAGGGATCTCCCTAGCCAGCAGCATTCTCTTGCTCCATTATCATGTTCCTTTATTGGGAGTCCTGTCTTACAGTCATTGTGAATATGTCTTACCTCCCCACTAGGTTGTAAAGACCTTACATGCAAGAGCCAAGCCCATCTCTGATTCTTCGCAGTGCTCAGCTCAATACCTGGCCCAAGGGAGGTCCTGCAGAAACATCTGTTGACTTAATTATTTTCCTAAACCAAAAGTCATTGGGTAGAAAATACTTGTAAGGAGGTGAGAGGATCTCTAATGGGTTCCCCATAGGCGAATCTTGGATAAAGCTCTGAGAAGTACAAAATTAACAAAACAAGTCTGCCCTTACTTACTGAGGGGTGGGACATCTATTAGGATCCTGCCCCCAGAGCAAGTGTGAAGAATGACACAGGAGCTGCTCACCCAACCCTGGGGCAAGGGCTGCCCCGGACATTTCAGAGGGGTGTCCTTTAAGCGCCACCCTCAAACCTGACATAGACCCTTGGCTGCAGCAGGAAGAGCTCCTCACAGTGTGCCTCAGACTCTGAGCAGCCATGGGGACCGTGACACTCCAAGGGAAGCAGGCCTCCAGCAGCAGAGGGAGGGCAGAGGCAGAAGAAATTCCAGACAGCATCCAAACTTCTTGGGGGCTTGATTAATTGCTTTAATTAGCCAGGCTATAACCATCAAGGCAAGTGGCAAGGACGGTAATAACACAAGAATGGTACCCAAGATTAGGCCTGAGTGACGGCGGTGCTGCTCTCCTGGCAACTGGATCCAGGTCTCCGACGCTGGTCCTGGAGCCAGGGAAGAAAAATTTGCAGGGCATGATCAAAGGCGGGCTGGTGCTGATTAGCGCCGAGCGTCTTACCTTGTCAGCACCGGCTCCCAGGGTGAATTAAGTGCCTGCAAAATGAATGTGCGGCTGGAAAATCTCCAAAGTGGATTTTATTCTTGCCCAAATGCTACCCAGTATTTTAATTAACCTGGGCTTATTGTTCTAATTACTTGAGTTTTTTACCGTGAATTGCTGTTCGGGCAGTAGTGACGATCAGTAAACACAATTACTGTGTGTATTTCCAGCAAAGCTTCGCCCTGAAATTTTTATTTAAAAAATAATAATTAGTAACATAAATCTTTAATTTCTAGTTCACTGGGGCTCACAGACTGAGTCGGGTGGAGGAAAAGCTTTCTTAGAACATGAAGACTGGGTCTTAATAGCCTCTTGTCATCCAATACGGTAATGGGCCTTCTCTGCTTTGAGTAATGTAGGACAAAAAAGCTAAGGATGGAGAAGGATGCCCTGATATATTACAGTGAGAGAAAAAAACGAGGCATAACAGAATGCAGGTGGCAACAACATTTTTTAAAAAGTAATTTTTTAAAAGCCACTGTGTGGGTGTGTTTGTTTGAGCTCGGGTTCTGAATGGACATGGAAGGATATGGGGCCTAAAGCCCAAACACTGGTTAGTTACCTTTGCAGATTGGGACTGGCGGCCCTGAGGAGGGAAGAGGGATTTTTTGTGTTGCTGTTTTTAGACTTCAATATTGAAATTTGAATCATATGACAGAAGTATTACTTTGCAACTAAAGTATCTTCTTTT
>NW_003852507.1:5103190-5104654 GCF_000181295.1 Otolemur garnettii | reverse complement strand
GCGCCTTAGCCGGTTGAGCTATAGGCGCCGAGCCTAAAGTATTTTCTAAAAAGTGAAACCTACCAGGCCCTGATGAGGGGAAGGACATTGTATCACAAAACGCCCTGCCCAGAGAGCCCAAGGATCAGAGGGGCTGCAGGTCTTCAAGCCCATGGTCCCAGAGCAGAGTCCTTTAGGGTTTTGTTTATTTGTTTGTTTGGGGGGTTTTGTTTTTTGTTTTTGTTTTTGGGTTTTTTTGGTTGTTGTTGTTGTGTGTGTGTGTGTGTTTTTTTTGGCTGGGCTGGGTTTGAACCCACCACCTCCAGTATATGGGGCTAGTGCCCTATTCCTTTGAGCCACAGGCACTGCCCAGACTCCTTTGTTTTTGCAGAAGCATCCAGAGCACCTGCAGTCCTCTCCCTGCCTCCCCAGATTCTACTTTTGGAGTCTGCCCCCATATCTCACAGCTCTTTAGCTTCTTCACTCTTTTTCTTGGGATCCATCCTAACTCCACATGGGCTCCCTGGTCCTCAGCCCATTCTGTCTTCACCCTTCGATTCCATCTTGGTCTCTACCTTGATTCTTCCAGCTTGAGCCTTTTCTAAATATCTGGGCCCAGGAGCCTCCACCCGGCCGTGTCATCACCACTTGCCCTCCCAGAGTCCTTTCTCTGGGCCACCAACCCAGTCCAGTTTTTCATCATATGTATTTTTGATTCAGTGTTAAACCTAAACACAAGCCGATTCCTTGTTTCTGGGGTCCAGTAAAGCAACATCAACCTTTCCAGTGTGGAAAAGAAATTGGATGAGCTGGACTTGTTGGCCACTAGTATTCCACTTCCAATGGGATATCTTCCTAAGAGACTCCCAAGGAGGGTTTTCATTTGCTTAATTTTCACCTTACACCCCACTATTAGAACCTAACCCCAGAGAACTTCCTTTAATGAGATGCACCTGTGATGGAAATAGGTCAAAATTTCAAGCTGAATCCACTCTCCACCCCATATTGGAAAACAGGTGATGTTGGGTTCAGAGGTTCCCATTCATTTGTTCATTCATAATGCATCATTCTTTCCTTAACAAGCATTTATTTCGGCGGTATGGAGAGAAGGTCGGCACTCAGGAGGCCAAGGTAAAATAGAGAGCTGTCAAGGTGCCCAGAATGCTACAGGAAAAAAGCACCACATGGGCCAACGAATGGGGCAGAGTTAGAGGCTTGAGCCAGAGTGTGTACAAGCTACAAGGGAGGTGCCAAGTAGCACGGACACTAACAGGCACCAAGTTAGCACCGAAGGAAAGGCTGGCATGACCAGGCATGCGTTCAGGCCTCAGTAAGCTCACTGTCTAGCAAGAGAAAGAGAGAATATTGCAAGAGAATATGACAGAGTTGCCAGGGGTGTCCAGGGAGAGAAAAAGGAACTCTCTGAGTAGCCAGAGATGGTGTAACATAAAAGGCAGCATGTGCATAATCTTGAACAATGAATGT
>NW_003852507.1:5090252-5102866 GCF_000181295.1 Otolemur garnettii | reverse complement strand
GGTCTGTATTTCAGAACCATCTCTCTGGTGTCAGTGGAAGATTAGAGCATATGAAACCAAACACAGGAAGGTGCAATTTGTTCATCTGAAAGTGGATTTGTTCATTAGCTTAGATTCTCCCAGAAAAAAAAAAATACACACAAGGTTACATTCTAATAAAAGGAAGAGGAATGAAATTGACTCAGTTTATTAAGCACCTACTCTGTACCAGGCTCCAAACTGGGTATGTTCGCCCGACTGCTCACACAATGCAGACAGCGATACCATGGGAGGGAGGGGCTGGTGTTATGAGCTTCATTTTGCAGAGGAGAATGAGGCTCAGTGAGGGTAAATCAATTCGCAAGGTCGTACAGCTAGAAGGTGGCTGAACCAGGATTTGAACCCAAGTCTGTTTGATGTCCAAGCCAGAACTCCATCATGATTTCTTATCCCCCTTGGCTTTCTTCATCCAGGGCCAAGGTGATGAAGGCCACACGAACACCCCAGTAACAGGGTCGCTGCAGAAGACATCATTCCTTATGTTGCTCTAGGTATTGAGTATTAGGTAATGTGTCATAAATTTCCCAGGGGTTTGTGATAAATTCCTTTGAGAATATAAAGCCAAGGAAATTGTTTCATCTCTTAAACGGCAGGATCGTGTGCTTTCTCGGATGATGAGACTGACTTAACCCCTTCTCGCTCCCTCTTGGCTTGCCCCCAGGCTCAGTCCTTAAACGCAGTAGCAGTAACTATGTCAGCCCAATTGCAAGGAATGCTTTCCCAACTATTTTTTAACTTCCCAGCTTATTGCACCCATATACTTTGTTTTAAGATACTGCAAAATTTTTGGTAGACCAATGGAGGGTATATAAGAATAACAACAGTACAACATGTGCCTTCTAATCACCTGATTCTTCCTTTGAGTCTTTATTCTGGACAAATCTCAGGATAATTGCTGGAATGGGCAGGCCCAGGGTTCCCTCCTCCCTGGGTTCTATTTGAGATGTGCTTTCAGATGACAACATCATTGTTTCTTGGTACGTTTTTGAGGTGTGCTCCAGGTATGTGTTTAATCACGTATCCGACACCCACTCGATACCAGACACTGGGTTGCTACCAGATACCAGATCACATTTAATTGCCCTAATATGCAAGGCAGTTTCTGCCATGCCCATTATACAGATGAGAAAACTGAAGCTCAGAGCACTTAACGGACTTACCCAGGGTTACACAGATAGTCAGGAAAGGAAATGAGATAGGAATTGAAGTTTCTCTATTTAATTCCTCCGCCAGAGGAGGTCCAATTTCTTTAAGCCCTTAGTGATGAGGCAAAATTGCATGTCTCATGCAACCTCCCTGCCTCCCTGCCTCCTTGCCAAATTCCCAATTAATTAAGAAAGGAGAAGACAGGTCTGGTCCAAGCTGTATTGACAAGACTAAACATCCAGACTGGCTATTTTCCTGACCTAAAGTAAGTCCTTTCAAAGCATAAAAATAGAATCGTTCTTTTCCATTTGCCTTTGTTCTTAAGAACCACAGAGTGAAGAATGTGTCACAGCCCCTGACTTGTCTATCTTTGTTTAAAAAAATATATTTTTTAAACCTTTTGCACTGAGTTCTTCTGCTTTCCATGAGGCCCAGTAATGAAAACTCAATGTGCAAAATCTTAACACCAAATTCATGTTACATAATAACCCCCCACCTTCCCAGCCCTCCTTAGAAGGGCGGACTTCAAAACTGAAGTACCAGGAATTCTTCCGTGCAGTGATGGATGTCTTGCTCTCTCCCTGTCCACGTGGGGACAGAATAATGGATCCTCTTGCTGGAATCCACATCTCAGAATACCTGAATTCCGGGAAATGTATGTGCCCAGCCAAGAAGGAATTGTGTCCTGGGGAAGCCCTGTAGTCTCTGATCATATTAATAGCATTCAGAGAATCCCCTCCTCATGGTCTGGGATGGAAAGGAAGAGAAAGGAAGAAGGAAATTAATACTATTGTGTCAAAAATCATGCTGACAGCCCACTGTGCCAGCTCCCTTAATCCTACTGAAAGCCTTTCAATGAGGTTTTGTTGGAAAACCGAGGGTCTGAGTGGTCCCATGCTTGGCCCAAGGTTCTGAGAGCTGGTAGAAAGGAGAGCCAGAAGGCAAGTCCATATCTGGAGCTCCAGATCCCTTTTCTTTTTCATGACATCGCCACCTGCACACAACCACAGATAAAGCAAAACCTTGAGTATCTTACAAAGAACAGCGTGCCCTTTGTGAGAGAACTCCAAGGAGAAGGGGTCACCAATGACAGCTGACCCTACCTCTGCTTGCCTGAAATTTCTCATCTCTGTTCACCGGCAATAATCTCTCAGTGGAGACTCCTGGGCCAGAGCAGTCTCGGCCACCATCACTTGTGGCTCCTCTGGATGGCTCTCCCCTGCTTAGCTATTCTAGTCCAGATAGGGAAGAGTCTCTTTCTCCTCAGATTCAGCCAGGAAACAATTGGAATACTTCAAACGGCATAGGTAATGGGTAAGTACAAGAGAGAAAATATGAGAGCAGAGATTCAAGCAGCTTCACAGAAAAGGGATTTTTTGGTAAATGTCACGCGGTAGCTCCCCAGCCAGGTATCCATATGTCATAATAACTGGAAGGGCTTTAGCTCTGCACTTTGTGAAGAAAACACAGAGATGTATAGGGAATGATGAAAAAGATACACGTTTATTGGATCTAATTATGTACAATAAGCCCAACAGTGGATTATGATACCAGATAATAGAACAAGAAAGCAGTAACTCCAAGGAATAACTCTTAACCTCTGTGGGTAAGGACAGATTCTGAGCCCCGTTGGCGGGATTCTCCCACCAGGGTGCAGGGCTGCTCTTGCGCCAACTTTTCCCATCGGGTCTTGTTTACTACTATGGAAGAGCTTGAGTTTTTGCCTCCACACCAACCTTTTCTCAGTGATCTTTATGAATATATTGACTTCTCCCCGAAATGCTAAGTATGTGCATCCCTCGTGGCTCGCTGCTTTCCTCATTCATAGGATGGCTGGGCGCTTCTGCTGCACTTGGTCTTCCAGACTTTAAGTGATCTGCACTTGGCTCCTCCCTGATGTCTACCATGTTGGCTCCAGGGGTGGTCCCGTGATGTTTTCTCTAAAGCACGACATTCGTTTAAAAAAAAAGGTCACTTCCTAACTTGGAAAAAGTTACTTCCTAACTTGGAGTCCATGATGAAATAGAATTCTCCTCTTAGGTAGAAACCTGGAAAGTATGACACTTCCTGTGTCATTACCATTAAAGTCCTGACAACATCTTAGAATGTTGCAATTTAGGTATGGCTACTATTCGAAGTTTGTTTACTACACGCCAGACACTCATTTAATTGACTACACATGCTGCTCTCATTTGATTCATTGTTTAAAAAAATCTACAACATCAGTACTATTAGCTCCATATTAAAGGTAAGGAGATAGTATTGGAGAGGTTTCATGGCTTACCCAAGGTCACATGTGCAATAGGTCACAGAGTTGATAATCAAACCTAGGTCCTTGTGTGCTTGACAGAACCCCAAAGACTGCAGAGTGTGAAATTTATTCTGAAGACTCAAGGGAGCATGTTAAGAAATGTGAAAAAAACACTAGTGATGAGTCTCAATTTGGTGATAGCATGAAGAATGGATGGGAGCGTTGAGCCCAGGGCCACATGCCTGTAATCCTAGCACTCTGGGAGGCTGAGGCAAGAGGATCACTTGCACTCAGGAGTTCAAGATCAACCTGACCAAGAGCAAGACCCCAACCCCAGTAAAAATAGAAAAATTAGCCAGGCTTTGTGGTGGGTACTTGTAGTTCCAGCTACTTGGGAGGCTGAAGGAGGAGCATCAACTACCCAGGAGTCTGAGGTTGCCTGGAATTAGGCTGACACCATGAGTCTCTACCCAGGGTGACAGGGTAAGACTCTGCCTCAAAAAAAAAAAAAAAAAGAATGGGTGGAGTGGATGGCAATGGATTACTCCAGGTGATGGGGGTCTTGGCAAAATCAGTGAGCATGGAGACAGTGAAAGCCTTATAAAGATATTAAGAGTTGGATTGACACTCCCTGGCGAACGCAGAGGAAGAAGTCCAGGATGACACCCGGGTTCTTGATATGAGCAGCTGGGCAGATGGTGGAGCCATTTGTTGAGGTGAGAAACTTAAGGGGAAGGGGGGTGCTTGGGAGAAGAAAGATGAGAGTTGAAACTTGGGAAGTAAGTGATTCTCTAAAGAAAGCGCATAGAATAGGAGGCAAGCTGATGGCGGGGAAGTGCCTCCTGTCTATGTTCAAATGAAATCCTTCAGCTTTCCTCACAGGCTCCAGGCGCCACAATACCCCACTCCTACCTGCACCTTGGGGTGCTAACAGAGTTGGCTCCCCACACTTGGATGACAAGAAATTCTCTCTTTATCTCCAACTTCCTAGATCAGGGGTCTTCAAACTTTTTAAACAGGGGGCCAGTTCACTGTCCCTCAGACCGTTGGAGGGCCAGACTGCAGACCCCGGGACAAATCAGCTGCTAAGCAGGACAGGCAATGGCGGCAAAACACCTGGCAAAACACCAGATAAATGTCCTGGGAGGGCCGCATGTGGCCTGCGAGCTACATGTGGCCTGCAGGCCATAGTTTGAGGACGCCTGTCTAGATTCTCTGCTTTTAGCAGGGCAAACAGGTGCATGAAGAATCAGCAGTTTCCTGCATGTAATATAAACGTATGCTCAGAAAGGACTGGGCTGCCCTGCCTCCCCCACCCTGATGGCACCCACCCACCACCATCCACCCCACATATACACACACCAACAATGGCTAGGTGCAGCCAGAATACACATGGTCTAAGAGAAAGATCACAGCCTTTGGAGTCAGACAGACCTAGTCAGACTTGAGTTCAAATTCCCAGCTTAATGTGGGACCTCGAGCAAGTTATTTCAACTCTCCAAATGTCAGCTCCCATAGCTGAGAAATGAAAGGATCAGGGGAGAAGCACAGCAGCCAGGGTGGCACCTTGCACATAGCAGGGGCTCAACTAAACAAGTGCTGCCTCCCTCTCTCGCCTGCCCTGGTCTAGGATGGAATCCGAACTGTGCAGAGTCTGAGCTTTGTACTCCTCCTCCCCAATTCGTTTGAACCCAGAAGGGGCTCTGGCAGGTCTGGGTCTACCTAAGTCTGCACCTCTAACCAGAGGCTGCAAAAGCAGGCTTTGACAATTCCTAAGAAAGCTCCAGCTGTTGGAACTGATTATTGATGCTAAGACAAAAATGCAACCTTTCTTTATATACATATATATACACATATACATATATATATATATATATGTATGTATGTATATAGATGTATACCAGTCTTGGAGAAACACAACATATATATAAAGATAAGAAAAGTTTTCCTCACAGCCCCCAGCAATCTTGTGTACAGCAAACATCATTGAAATCAGCAGGTGTATGTTCCCAGAGAAGACTCTGTCTCCTGGACTCTGAGTAATTTTCCTCTTCTAGAAAAACATAAAAAGAGAGAATAGCACAAGATACAAGATAAGGATCAAACTCATGCACAGCCAGTGTCCAACTTCTTCAGAGGCATTTTTCACTCAGTGCTGAGCCGGAGGATCAAAGTCTAGGCTGTTCCCTCAGATCAGCACCTTGGTCCCCAAGCTTTGACCTTGCTGACCTTGCTGATGCACATCCATCACCTGAATTAAGGAAGCAATTATTATTGTGGTGTGCATTATCTCTCTGAGGATGAGACCGGGCTGCTCTTTATGAAGGTGAATGATCAGCTCCTAGAGAAATGCAAATCCTAGAGGTCATCTAGTCCAATCTTAAGGTGAGAAACCTATTCCCAGAGAGGGAAAATGATTTTCATAAAGTTATAGGTTTTAAGGGTAAGTATTGTGGCAGAGTTGGGTCATGAACTTAGACAACCTGATACGCAGGCTCGATGGTATTCTAAATACTACCTTGCCCCACCCCCTATCAGAAATGGCATCTCTTACCGCCACAGATTGGGCATACAGATGGATATCAAAGGGATTATGAGCTGTCACGGGGACCTCACAACACCCAGGCTTCGATGACTAAGCACGAAACAGTAGCATTACAATAATATAGAGTATTAGGATTAGAGTCATGTAATAGACTCCATTGTATGATACTGTAGTAAGACTATTCTATTATTCAATTTTAAAACCACTTTTGATTCATAAAAGCATCATCTGGCTTGATTCCATGGGGTAAGGAGGAAGAGTGATGGCATTCTAGGTGCAAAACATCCTCCAGAGACAAGACATTCTTTACCAAATCATTATTTACCATCCACTATGTGGCAAGCACTGTGCTCAACTCGGAGATTACTGTCAAGAATTGAATGGGTCTCTGAGATCTCACTGTCTCGTAGGGGCACGGATGTAGGGGCACGGATGCAGGAGCACGTGTTGGCATTGTGATGAGATTTGTGCCACCACAGAATTCCAAAGAATGAGTGGGTTTTGAGGGATGAACCTGGGGGTGGACTTCAGTTTGTGTGGACAATGTTGCCACCCTAAAGATGGCAGGAGAAAACACTTTAGAACAAAGGAGGAAGGGGACAGAGGTGATGGTGAAGGTGGGGGTGATGGCCAAGCAGGAAAATGATGAATTTAGTTTGTGACATGCTAAGCTCAACAGCCTAGGAGGCTTCTGAAGTACAGGGATTCTGCTGGGTGACCTAGCTCAGGCTCAGGACTGGTGGGCCCCACCCCACCCTTGGCCAGCCCTATAGTGCATAACCCCTCCAGTCTGCCATCTATGTTCTGCTTTTCAAAAATGGATTGAAATATCGAATCCACTGATGTCTCCTCTTTGTCTTTAAAAAGATCCTCTTTTTTTTCTTCTTCTTTTAATATCATCTTAATGGGGGTTTTGGAGACAAAAAAGATACATGTCTGCAGACAATCTACCACATCTAACCGAGAGGTTTAAAAGTCAGAATCGGAGCAGTGAACAAAAGAGGGAGAGGAGGAAGAGAGAGAGGAAGAGGAGAGAGGAAAAAAGAAGGAGGTGGTGGCAGAAAAAAAGGACTGAGAAAAGACCCAAGATACCGCAGTAGAATTGGGGGTGTTGGGAATGAAAGAAGTGATTTCAATCAAACAGAACTGGTCAGTTGCCACTTCATTATCCCTCGGTGCAATTTACCAGCCCTAAGCCAGGGGGCTCTTTTCAATGTATGTAGAAAGTGGCTACCTCAATGCCAAACTCCTCTATGGTCCAAAGAGTTCAGATCACGTCTACATGACAAAGGAGATGGGTAGTTATCGCTGAATGGGTTGACAAGTTCAATGATGCTTCCATTCAAGCCTTTTTTCTTCTGCTAAAAAGGCTTTTTACCTTAATTATGTGAGTGATTCATAATGTTGTTGATATGTAGGTGGTTCTGCCTTGTACCAGAAATACATCAGCTCACCCAATTTTGTTTTGGTGTCATCTAGGTCAAGTCTATCAGAAGAATAAAATCGTTCCTTTCTGTTTCTTCTATCTTCCTTTCTTCCTTTTTTTCTCATTTATCATTCATTCATTCGATGACGACACACATTTACTGACTGCCGACAGTATTCCAGAGGCTAGGTAAGGCTCTGTGAGTAGGATCTGGTTTCCGTCTAGGCTGGTGATAGGCCATACCAGGGGAGGTGTTTAAGTAAGGCGATCCAGCAGGGGGTTGGAAATCAGAAAGAAAGGAAATTCCAAGACAAAGAGTAAGTGACTTAGAGTAAGAACTCTTAGAAGAAAAAGCAAAGAGCATAAAGCAGGAGGCCCCGGGAGCAGGATGTGGCAAGTCCTCTGTCTATATGGGCCTCTGGGCCTTAAACTTCAGGAACATCTGCTTACCCTGGAAGATGGGGAGGAGGCAGATGTGGTGGCTTAAAGGAATTGTGCATGGTCATCAAGATTTGACTCCACCTCAAGGAGAGAAAACATAAATTTAGAGATTTCCTAAAAGATAAGGTGAAAGTCATTGAGTTACTTTCCTCAATTAGCTTGGCTCTCTACCCTAGGCAAGAAATCTTTCTCATCGAAGCTAAAACATGTTTAAAATGTGCTTATTTGGCCCTCCGGGAGGCCAAGGTAGGTGCACTGCTTGATCTCAGGAGTTCGACACCAGCCTGTGCAGGAGTAAGACCTTGTCTCTACTAAGAATAACAAAACTTGCTGGGCGTTGTGACGGGCACCTGTAGCCCCAGCTACTCAGGAGGTTGAGGCAGGAGGATTGCTTGAGCCCAAGAGTTTGAGGTTGCTGTGAGCTATGATGACATCATGGCATGCATCACAGGGTGACAGAGTGAGACTCTGTCTCAAAAAGCATTTTTTTTTGTTTATTCATTTCATAAAGGGCCTACTATGTGCCAGGCACTGTTCAAGATATTTAGGATACACCCCCAGACAAACTCAGGATCCTTTCCTTCCCAGAGCTGACATCCCAGCTGAGCAGAATCTGTGGCACTGAGATAAACAGGAAAACTCTACCAGAGGAATTCTAATAACAGACATTGCACAGTTATGGGAACAGGGCACTGGCAGAAGTTTGAGAGTCAAACACAACAACCCCCATTCACTATTCAACAAATATTTGCTGAGTGCTTTTCAGCCCTTTGAGCCTTTTAAGGGACAGTCACACCAGCCCTGTTTACCTGCCTGGCTTTCCCTTTGTCACCCTGGCACCTGATTCATTGCTACCACTTCCTCATTAGGACTGTCATGCCAAATCTTCCCTTCCTGTCCCGGCCCACTGTCACCACCATGCCCAGGCCTTCATCAGCTTGAGCAGAGGAGACTTCGACCATCACCCTGTCTCCTCTTTGTCCCATCTCCCATCCATTCTAACACATCGAGAACTAATTTTCTAAAAGCTTCATGTTATTTATATGCCCCCACCCAAATTCCCAGCCTAGGAAGCAAAAATTAAAATACAGTAAAATTGTGCAGGTGGTTGCCTGCACGCACGCACACACACACACACACACACACACAATCTGCTGCCAGCCACCTGTGTGCCTTTCTGTGTTCACTCACCTTCCTGTGCAGAGAATTTTCACTTCCAGGCTTTGGTTCACAGGCCTGCGCTACCAGGCACGGACACATGGGGCCCTTAAACAGATTTTGCACCACCAGAATTTCTCAGGTGCTGACATTTCTTCTGATGGAACACGGCCTTCTCCTTTCTCTGATACAGATGCTGTAGTTTAGTGCAAACAGTAAATGAGAGTCCCAGAGCTGGAAGGATGGCTTTAGACAAGTCACCGACTCTTTGCCAGCCTCAATTTCCTTCTCTATAAATGGGACCAAGGAGACTGGACAAGCTGATTTTAAAGGAGCTTCCAGATCTCACCTACAATGTGTGCACACGTCCCTCACCTGCCCATCCCAAGGTGACTTCCCCTCTCTTGATAAGCATGGCCACACTGGTGTAGAGAACTAGGGTAACTAGGTTCTGTATTCAAAGTCCTCGAAACGATATCTGTATTATCAATCTAGGAGCTGAAGCTGACAGATCCATAAATGACTTGTCTGTTCTGGCGTCTATTTCTGAAGGTAATGATAACAATTAGAATGTCTGCCTGGTTACTTCTGTCCAACAGAGAAAAGTGCTGGCAGCCTTAGTGGACCTCAGACTTCCCTAGAACATACCTGTCATGTCGGGGAACATGAGTCTGCCACCAGGCTCACGTGCTGTCAGCATGACCTTGACACTGAAAGTGTAGGTAAAGGGGCAAAGCCCAGATTTGCAAATATCTGTGTGATGCTTATACTTTCAGAGCTTTTCACATACATTGTCACATTTGACCCTCATGAGAGCCAAATGAAGAAAGCAGGGATTCACAAATCATATAAAGGGCCTCCTATGTGCCAGGCACTGTTCATGGTACTTAGAATGTACCAGTGAACAAACAAACTGAAGATCTGCTCCTGACGTGCTAGCAGAGCAGAATCTATGGTACTGAGATGAGCAGGAAAAGCTTAAAAGAGGAATTCACAACTACTGCACAATTACAGGATAAGTGCATTGGCAAAAGTTTGAGAGTTAATAATAACAATCTCCATTTATTATTCAACAAATACTTACCAAGTACTTACTGCATGCCAAACTCTATGCTTAATGCTTTGCTTGTGCTATTTTATTTAATCCTAATGCTAACCCTGCAAGGCAGGTATTATTATCTCCATTTTTCAAATCAGGAAATTAAGACCTAGAGAGTCTCAGTAACTTGCTCAAGTTCCCCCCACCAGCTCGCAATGGAGAACCGAGGAGGGAGTGATTAATCCTGTTTGCAGAAGCAGGGAGACGGCTTTGGAGGGGGGCAAGCTGAGCTGGGTCTCAAACGATGAGTGCAAGAAGTACCAAGCAAGGAAATAAGGGGGATGCCACCTGGGCTTCAAGCTCAAAGTCATCAAGTTGTAAAGCTGTGATGTAGATTTCATCTGGGAAGGCAAGGGGCTTTGCTAGCTGGGGTTTGTAGGGTAGGCAGTCTCCTGAGAGGCTAGTTGGGTAGATGGGGCCAGTGTGAGAAGGGTTTTATAGACTGGGCTTTCCCAGAACCTCCTGGAAGTTCTTCAAGATGCAAATAGGTAATGTATATTCGTCACACTGGGATAAATGGACAGTGCCACACTCTGAGCAGTCCTCGGGGCTTCTGATGCCCCAAAGCTAGGAGGATCGATGTCTATTACGCCCTGTAAGCTACGGGGTATTTGTGAAGCCGTACAGTAAGAAATGAGGGGCCACTAATGATCTTGAGTACAGCAACGACATAATTAGAATGGAAGAGTAGGGACTGATTAGAAAAGAAAGAAATAAAAGGCAAAAAAGCCCAGCTGAGAGCCAGAAGGACAGGGTAAGCCACGAACTATGGACCAGAAGGGCTTACACCAAGGTCAGTGGCTGCTCAGGAGAATGGATCCCCAGCCACGGACCTGAGGAAGCCTTAGGAGGCAGCATCGACAGCCCTTGGTGACGGATGGAATGGGGTGGAAGCGAGGGCTTGGCTGAGGATAACTCCAAGGTTTCTAGATAAAAAAAGAGATTTAGAATTCATGACCAAAATACCTCTTCCCGTGGGTAAAACTGCAGTTCCAAATTTGAAAGGATCTGTTGTCAATACTTCACAAAGCAGCGCAGACGTTTCACATGTCTCTGTATCAATCAATGAGTGGGCATCTGAACAGGAAAAACAGACCAGGAAGAGAAAAAATAAGCCCTTCCGAGGGAAGGTTGCATTCAGGAAGCTAATAGGTGAGCTGCATGAACTTCTGACACCGTCGATAAGTCAGAATTCTACCGTCACTGACTGCCCAAGACTTCCCCAGAGCTCTGGAACAAAATCTGAAAATGTTTCTGATGGAGACATGAAGGTTAGGACTGTTTTCTCAGAGAGCACTTTATTTCTCCTTTATTGTTCCTTCTTTCAGGGGAAAAACGTGGTAAAAATCGGTCTGTCATTGTTTTTAGTCTAAGAAATAGCAAAGAGAGAGAAACATTTAAATACCACGAAACTCCCTTTTATAGGATGACTAAACACCCACAACAGAACCAAACTGGCAGCAGTGTAACCAATTCTGAAGGTTGAGCCAAGGATGGAAGAATTATTTGGCAATCAAAAAAAAAAAGACTTTGGGGACATTTTTGTCTACGTTGATGGCTGAAACAATGGAACACGACTAGAGAATAGAATCTTTTTTGTTCAGACTCTCTAAAGAAGTGTCATTTTCAGGACTAGCCAGCGTTTCTAAAAGTTAAAAATGTATTTATTCCTTTAAGCACCATGGCATTTCTTTTTAATGGAACCATTTGGCTAAAACTCTCTCTCCAATATACCCCATTTTTTCCTCGTGCAGATGATACAAAATAAAATGTATTCTTGATGGCTCCAGGTCACAAAGATTGTAAGTTCCAACCATCGCTTTGGGCTAAAAGACTCAGGACCTCGTGAAATGTGTAGGGTTTGCCCCAACATTAAACGACCTCGTGTTTTAGCCCCTTTATCTGTTTTTGTAGTTGTTTTGCCTTCTTCCTTGTCACCAGGCTGTGGCTATACATTGCGGGTATCAGCACTCTGGAATCCGAAGCCGATCTTTTTACTTTCATACCATATTTTATTTCTATTCTGCGGAGAGCTTGAAAAACAAGTAATGAGATATTGTGGGCAGAGTAAGACCATGTAGGCTCCGTGAAAAGACAAGGGTTCACTCAGGCTTAAATCATGGTTTGGTACCTTTAGTGCCTGGAAGACTGTGTCACACAATGCCAGGGTAGGGGTGGGGGAGGGGAGGGGATTCAACATCAGCAAAACTGAGTTTGGCCTTACCTAAACCACTCGATGTCTCCCAGCCCCAGATTCCTCCTTTGTACAAAAAGAAATAATAATCCTCTTATAACAAATAAGAGCCCTTTGTTAGGGCTACTGTGGGAACCAAAGGCGATAGTGCGTGCAAAGTTCCTAGCACCATGCCTGCCACATTAATATCTGCGATTAATTAAAGCTATTATTATTGTTATGGATTTTGTGACATGCATTTTGACTGCTCCAAGAGTAATTTTCCTTATTGGAAGAAGGGCGCTATGGGTGCTGAGACCAAGGAGAACTCAAACC
>NW_003852507.1:5083141-5089969 GCF_000181295.1 Otolemur garnettii | reverse complement strand
TCTGGGTTTCAAAGGGATGGAGACTCTTGTGAATACCTTGGCACAGCCTGATAACTGATGGGGATCTAGGAGTCAGAAGCCAAGAGGAGATGTGGGCACAGGTCAGGCTGGATGTGGTTGGCCACCCCAAGCAGCATGTGGCTCCCTTCCACTGGCTGGTGCGCAGTGCCAGGGTAGGGAGGTTGGTTGGCTTGGCCAAAAGGCCTGGGGTGCAGTGGCCCTTATTCTAGCAAGACTACTTTATAGAGACGGAAAAATCTTCTGATTCCAATGTGTCTTCCCAAGCTTAGCCCTGGTGAGCTTGCTTGGGTTTTGTTTGTTTGCCTAAAATCAAATTAACTTTACCAAAAGAACCTATTTGTCAATAAACCCTGTCTCTCCTAATCCTCTTCCAACCATTGTGCATGTTCAAAAGAAAATGTTTTTCTAAGGTTGTGATCAAGGTGACGTGTTCTTTGGACCCAGATATATTTTATGCCGTGCTTTTTTATATCTAATACAAACCATTGGCATCCTTGTCATGTTCTTGCCTTAAAATAGCATCATTTTCCAATGACATAGTCTCACCATCCTTTGCCTGGTTGTTCCCCTATTGTTGGGACTGTGAACTGCTATTTTTTCCCCCTCTATTATGAAAATCTCCACTGTGAATTCCTTTGAATGTTTTCTTTACTTGTGGGTCACTTCCTCTGAGAGGGAACCCCTCGGGGGAATGGAATCACCATGTCAAAGGGTCTGGACTGTTTCCTGGGTCTTATGACTCACCAAGCTCATGCTTTTGCCTTTATAGCTCTGAGAATATTCAGAAAACTGTTCTGAATCTAACATTATGTCTTAGTGCTGTAGGCTGCTGAGAAATATTGAATGAGTAAACTTAAGCCCTGCTGTGCTAAGGAAGCATTGATTAAAAAGGAGAAAGCAAGGCTGCGGTCTAGAAGGAAAGAAGGAAAAAGGAGAGAGAGGGAAGAAAGAGGAGACAAAGGGAGGGGGAAAGGAAAGAAGGAAAGAGAATAGGAGGAGGGAGAAGGAAGAGGGAGGGAGGGGGTGAAAGGAGGCTCAGTTGAAAAGCTGGGGATTGTAAAGCTGTGTTCCTACTTTGCGACCACAGGTGGTTGTCAGTGTGGAATGTCATTTGGATGTTGAGAGAGGAAACATTTTGTGTGGCTTTCTCAAACTCACTCGGCCTCGCCTGGCACTTGTGCCCGTGGCTAATTCTCTAAAACTATTCCCAATGAACAGACTGGTATAGGTTTAGCTCTGCCCCGATGGCACCATCACACCCAAACTGGGAAGAACATAGCTCCCAGGTCTACAGCGGATGCCGAGCACCTGCTGCAGGCCCAGCAAATTCTGCCTTCACGTCCTTCATCTTCCCCATGGGTTTCTGCAAAACTCTGAATTACGCTGCCCCCCCCCCCCGTGTCTTTTCTCGTTTGAAATTCCCACTTTTCTGTTTTCTGATCGTTCCCAACGTGTCAGAGTCAGACCTGGGTTGCAGCTGTGCCGCCTGAGTGGGACACTCTGTGCCACCCCAGGCAGAGAACTTTACCTCTCTGGGACTCATTTCCGTCACTCGTTCTGTCAAAACAAGGCTTAACTCAGGGCCTGACACTGGTCAGTGCTCAGTAAAGGGCTGAGGTATGGGGTCCTGGCCATTATGGTTTAACCTATGCTCCCACCAGTAACAGAGAGAATCAAGTTGGAAAGATAAAGCTTGTATGTCCTCATCTGTCAAATGAGGAGGCTGACACCCACCTGCATTTCCTGAAGAATTGTTACACGGTGCACGTGCTAGTAGCTGGCACGTGCCTGGCTGGTTTCTGTGTTACCTTCTGGCCCCTGCCCCCACTCCCTTTCTCATCCTTTAACTCTTTTTGGATGATCACACAAGGTTGCACAGGACTGCCAAAGAATGCACTAAATCTCTCCCTTTCTGCTCCTCCTGTGGGTGGACGGGGAAGATAAACTGGAGTAGAGAAATGCCGGGTAGTGGTCTGGCCAGGTCTTTTATAAGGGAAAGAGAATCAACCAACCGCTAGTGGCCGAGACAGAGGAGCACTACCCGGAAATGCAGCCGCCTTGAATGGAGGCTTTGGCCAAACCACCCTGGCCTTAAATCTCCCAGGCGCCGCAGAGGGTCTGTCTGCAAGATGGACTCGGGGCTGGTTTGTTAATACTCCCTGAAGCCGAGGTGAGAGCCAGGTGAGAGCCAGTGAAGGGGACGGTCCAGGAATCGTGAATAAAATGCCTCATTCTACCTGGGGTTTTATATTTCATTAAATCCTATTTTAACGGCCTACCTTTTCATCGTAGGAGGGGATGGTTACTGTTGGAGAAGGTTACTGTGCTTAAAAATGAGAGTTGTGTTATGTGTGTGGGAGCGCAAATTAGGTAGAAAAGTGTGCAAGGCTCCATTTCTCTCCAACTTTATAGCCACGGCCAAGGCTCAGTTGTTTAAACTGAGAACACGGAATAAAACAATGAGAGGTAAAGGGGTGCTGGGGCAAGGGGGCAGATTGCTCAGTGTAGTGACCTGAGCTTAGAAGGTGAGTGTCACAGGTCGGCAAGATGCCGTCAGGAACACAAAAGCCCAATTTGGAGGAGGTTACGTGGGCATTATGGAAGAAAGGACCCGGGCTTCCTCAAGACGGGGCTGTGCTAGAGTCACCTCTGCCTGGCTCAGATCCTGGATGGGCGGAGGGAACAGAATTCTCTGAGTTGGGGTGAGAAAATAAAAAAAATGGAAAATTTAAATAGAAAACAGAGATAGCTCTCAAAGCAGTCAAGGGGAAAAGACTTTTCCCCCAGACCCTCTCATTATGCTACACCCATCTCCCATAGAGTGCTTATCATGCTTTATTAAAATTGTCTTTTAATAATTAATTAATATTTAATATTTTCTTATCTATGCCCTCTCTCCCCACTAAATGACATGCTAAGGTAGGGACCACATCTGAATAGATGTATTCCCATTGCCAAGGATGGTGCCCAACATACATTAGGTGCTCAATAAATATCCACTACAGTCGTTACTTTCAGCTAATTATAGCCACCTTAATTAGGACTTCATACTCTAGAGCTAAACCGCTTGGCTTGAATTCCAACCACTGACTAGACAAGTTACTTATCCAATTTTGGTCTCAGTTTCCTCCTGTGTTCAAGAGCTATCATGAAGGTACATTCTTCATTGAGTCACTGTCGGGATCAAGTGAGTTAACTCTGTTCATTGAGCTCAGTGCCTGATGCATAGCTAACACTCTGTCAATGTCAATATCATCATCACCATCATCATATCATCCCCACCATCTCCATCACCATCATTAGATCCATTTCTCAGTGACCAAGGGCAAGTCGTTAAACTCTTCAGCTCAATATCCTCTCCCAAGTTCAACTGCATGCTTGTTAAGACCAATTTTGGCCTGATACCCTTGGTACATTTTACCCATCCTGTCTGAGCTCATTAGTACGATAGTTCTAAGCTATTAGAATCCCCTATAGCGTTCTCTGCCACCCAATACATATTTGGACCCTCTTCCTAGACCAAGAAGAGCTGTGTGCTCTGGTCACTCAATCGCATATGTACATGTGTTATAATTAGCTTAAGGAAAATAGGAGCAGGAAAGTAAAGCCTTTGCAAATACATAACATAATGCACTTCAGAGGGAAACAGGTTTGCATTGCCCACTCTTTGAGATGATCCACATGAGAGCTTTCATCCGTCAGCACAGCTAGCAAAGAGTTAAGGAAAAATCTGATAAGATGGCAAGCTCTGTGTATCCCCTCGTCATAGGGCCTGCTGTCCTGTATGGATGGGAGAGCAGGGTAATGGGGAATGAGAAGTTAAGAAAAATACCAGAAGTTGGAATGAGGTGCCAAGGGAAGGCAACCGTAAAATAACTGAAAATACAGAAAAAGGGATGCACAGAACATAAAATACAATTACTCTAGTTAATGGCTCTTGCTGTTTGAAACCATTTGTCTAACATAAGGGGGCGTATAAAGACTACACACATATATGCATATTCACAGGGCATCTCTGACGGATCACATAGGAGGTCCATGACATTGGTAACCTCCACAGAGGAAAACGCCGTGGCTGGTGGGCTGTAGATGGGAGAGAAGAGAACTGTTGTTGGATATCTCTTGAACCGTTTTGAACCTAATTGTGAATACATCACCAACTCCAAAATAGATTTTTTAAAAATTCAGCTCATAGGGTGAGTAGCAGTGGAACCTGGATTCTGGCTGTGCCTCCATCAGTATCAACTTGTACGATTGATAACAAGTGTCTCGCCTCTTTGGACCTTGACTTCCTCCTGTGAAAGTGAAAGGATTAAATTAGGTTTTATATCCAGTTCCCACTCTTCAGGAGCATCCGTTAGACGGGGGTCACAGTGCTTCAGCGGCGCTCCCTCCAGCCCTAAAGAGTGTGAGGCTCTCCCCGCCTTTACTCTGGCCTTTCCAGCCTGTGATCTTTCTTCTCCTGGCCATGGGCCCTTGTTTAACCTCCTATGGCTGGGATTTCCTTGTGGTAGAGAGAAGGGGGGCTGAGAGCTTGAACTCAAATGAAATAATAACTGAAAAGGAAAAACAAACAAAAAACCCTATTTAGTGAGTCTAATAATGAACCCAGGAGAAGAAAGAACTAGAAGAGGCCAAGTATGGACAAGAAAACCACAAAGTAAGAGGGCAGTGGAGGTAGTGGGCCACATGGAAAGTAAGAAGGAACAGCATCCCCACTGCCAGCTCCTGGGTGGAAGGGAGGGAGGGGTGTGCACAGATGAGCTGAAACCACAGCAGAAAATTCTCACTATTTTTCCACTGGTGCAAGAATCCCCATCATGACTCAGGTCCTGTAACACTGTGGCCACCTCTTGGGCTGTAGACACCACCAGTAGCATGAGCTAAAAAGATACCAGAAAGTGATACAGATACAAACTGCTGCCCATACCAGCAGAGAGGGTTCTTGACCTCCAATACTGGAAAGAATTCGAGTTCAGGGTCACAAAGACAAAGCAAAGGAAATAAAGTACCCTCTCAAAGATGGTGGGGAGCAGACTGCTCCAAGAAGGAACCCCTCAGGGTTAGGGTCTGTCCTTCAATGCGAATCCCTAATAAAATGCTAGGCTGGGGATAAAATATTCATGGGTTACCTGGGAAAGGAATGGAGAGTTCCTGGGAGTGAAAAGCCTCCCTTTCTTGACCTGATAGGGTAACTTCCAGCAGCTGCCATGATATTTGTAAACTGTCATGGCGCTGGTGGGCGTGATTTTTTTCCTATGTTAATGAGGGTGGTACATTTTAGGAACACTGTCACCTCAGCTGTGTGCATGCTCCAATCAAAAGAATTTTCCCCTTTTACCTTAGATAAATGTGTTAAGTTAAAGTAAATATACTGCAGTGTATAAAGTATATTTTAAAGTAAAAGAACTGCAGTGTCCCTACTGGTTACATTTATCTCAGCTTAGCATATTCACATTCTTGCGACTTTCTTATCCTGTAGGTGTTCTTCTCTGATCCCTGCCCTAACTGCCTGCAGGGTATCTGACTCCTGTCTCTAAAACAACCCCTAGGCTTCAGGCAGAGGTTGGGGAGTAGAGGGGGGACGGAAAGAAGAGAAGGGAAATGGAGAGGAGGAGGAGAAAGAGGGAGACAGAGTGACACGGACAGTACAGAAACAGAGAGACAAAGAAAGAAGGAGAGATGGGGAGAGATTTAGGGTCACAGGTACCCCCATAACAGCCCTTGTGCCCCATGACATCGATGAACCTTAGTATTAAAAGACTGTTGGTTCTATCACCATTAGCACCACAGTTCTAAAGGAAAGTGCACTCAGCCTTCTAAGCAGGACACCAAGAACCCATCATTACTGTCTCATCTCTTCACCCACCACCTCCATTAAATCCCAGAGGCAAGAGGACAAATGAGACCTCTTCCTGCCACCCAAGGAAAGATCAGAGGCTAGAAGGACCAGATGAAGAGTGAAAGGGCTGGAGGGTCACACTGCAAGGATGATGGCAGCCAAGAGGCCACATGAGGAACAGAAGCTACTGGAGCAACAGTTGAAGGAACTGGTGACATTTATCCTCGAGAAGCAAAGATGGTCTTGAAGACATCACTAGCAGGTTCACTGCTAGAGCCCCTTTCAGCATGACAGTCCTCCGATTCTGTAAAGTATTTGAAAAGTGTCCATGGGAAGGAAAGATCACACTTCTTTTGTGCGGCTCCCCAGAGATAAATGAGGAAAAATGGGAGAAATTCACAAGGAGACAGATTTCAATTTGATGAAAGGAAGGAACTTTAAACAAGGCAAGATGTTCCAGAATAGAATCAGTTACCAGGACACTGAAGGGATGTTGAAGGGATTCCTACAGCGGGTAGGAAGGAGGGTTATTTTCCAATTCCAAGCCACAGAGTAGGAGGGATTAGGAGAAAACAGGAACTTGGAGGTTCTCATGAAGACTGATCAAGCTAACACTAGTGTCAGCTCCGAAAATTGTATTACAAAAACAGAACACCACATGGACTTAAATCAACCTTCCCCTCCCAACAAACTCATTTCATGGGAGAAAAGAGCTTACCGGTGTTGGTGGTGGCATAGTGTGGGCTGGCTGACAAGAAGACCTTTCTGCCACCGCACACAGACATCACACAGAATACCAGGTTGCCAGGGGAGGAGAACAGATGTTTTAGAGATAAATGAGAAATGGGAAGTTTTCTTAAAAGCTTGTGATTGGGAAATCACAATACTACCTTCTAGTTTCTTGGTGGAGAGGTTATGTGGGTTGGTTCTTGCACTGCCTTAGGATTTGTTTTTCTGGCCAAGGG
>NW_003852507.1:5080715-5082725 GCF_000181295.1 Otolemur garnettii | reverse complement strand
CACAATGGCAAAAAGAAAGCCAAAATACCTTCCTGCAGGGTTGGAGTGAGAAAGTAAATAAATTTATGTGCCTCATTCAGTGCCTGGCATATAGTAGTTGTTCAAGAAGTATTAGCTCCTTTCCCTTCCTGCCCTGGTGTTTCATCAATGTGCCAGGACACTGTGCTAGGAGGTAGAGTGACAGATATAAGTGAGGTGTAGTCCCTGTCCTCAAAGGATTCATGGTCCAGAACAAAGGCCTGTGTACAAACCATGGCAAGGTGCTACGACAAGAATGATCTTAGAGGTATATTGGGGTCATGCAGAAAGTAGGACCCAAGTTTGTCTGGGAGAATCGAAGCCAAAATCAAAGCTTCTTTGTCTAGGAGGAAATGAAAAAGCTTGAAGAAGGATTTGAAGAAGGATTAGAACATCACCACTGGTCAAAGTGTTGGTCACAGAAGAAGATGGTGAGGATGGGGCTACTTCATATAATGTAGAGACCAGGCCATACAGAGAGCCATCAGTCATTGCTAGGGGTCACTAGATGCCTCTGTGGCTTTCTCTGGTTTCTGTGCCAAGACCCCTAGGGCCGAAGGAAGATACTCCTCCTCTCCCTGAAAAAGCCATGCGGGTCATTATGAGCATTTTGAGATACACAAAAATCAAGAAACATAAAATACGTACAGACAGAAACAAATGAAGCCCTCCCAGCAACACCAATAAGCCAACCAAGTTGAAGCTTGCCCAGATGAAGCAGAAAGGATTCTGTCAACTGTTTCTCAGAAGTGAAATAATGGACCATAACACAGCCTGTCTCAAAACTTTCGTAGTGACCCAGGTACCATCTGGAGAATTAACAGGAAAACTCAACGGCAGGTGTGTCGTGTGTATGCATACAGCCTGTGTGTGCACACAGTCTGTGTCTGCATGCGCTGCATATATCGTGCTTGTGTGTTGTGTGTAATGTGTGCATATGTGTCTGGTGTGTTTGCATGTATGTGTTGTCCGTGTGTGACTGAGTGGATGTGTGTATGGGTGAGCGGGAGATAGGGGAGTTTAGATGCCAGACTGGGGAGTTGCCACCCTGCAGGGCACCCTCCAGGTCAGTGGGGAGGGAAAGCCCACCACAGGCTCCGTTTTCTCCCACTTGGAAACCGGCTGCTCATTCAACGTACCTGGCCCTGATTCTTCATTACAAAGCGGGTGAAATTCCTCCCCACAGATCTCTCCTCCCCCAGGTCTCTTGTCCCCAGAGGACATTGGTCCTTCTTCCACTGGGATGCCCTCCCACCCTCGGGGGCCCTTCAAAGTCTACTCTCTGGGAAATGCCTTTATCTTATGCAATAGCAGCCCCAGAGTGTCATCTGTCCGATGAGCCCTCAGTGAGACAGTGATGTGGGAAATATGGCTGGGGTCCTGCTGCACCGCAAACAGCAGGATTCCAGCCCTGCCTGGCAGGTGCCCAGGCCAGGGAAAGGAAGTGTAAGGCCATATAGTGTAGTAGAAAGAGCGGACATTTTGGGGACCTGGCTGCTGCACCCAGCTCCACCACTTACAGGCTAAGGGACCTTGAGCTGCACTTGGCCTCCCTAATCTCACCCATGATATGGAGCTGGCAATACACTATGTACTTCATCCATCCAAACAAGTCAAGGCAGAATAGTTAAAAAGCCAAACCGAAGTGACCAAAAGTGTCCAAGGGTTAATGGAAGACCATGGAAACATCCAGAAGGGAAACTGACATCTCGCCAATTAGTGGGCTGCAGGATCCCAGCGGTGGGTGTGGGAAGGATGGATCTCCTGTCCGTAGAAGTTGCATCCCTCTCCCACTCCCAGAGCTGTGCTTGGCCATTGCGCCAGGGCTGAACCACAGATTATTCCAGGGAAGAGGCCAGGGACACAAGAGGCTGAGGGGAGGGCTGTGCCACTGAGCCTAGCCTTCCAGTGGCCTCCTGTTCCGAGCACCTCAACACGCACACTCATTTACATACGCCAGCATACAGCACATCCAGAAACCCGGCTGTCCAT
>NW_003852507.1:5079306-5080414 GCF_000181295.1 Otolemur garnettii | reverse complement strand
CTATGTACACATGGCCCACACAAACACAAAGGTTCTACTATTCTGTATCTCTCCCACAAGCCTGCACACCCAGGCACATCTGTGTAGCGCGTCCTCCCCCACCACCACACAGCCACCGCCAGCAAGAGGCTTCCTGCTCGGTGTGCAGCGGCCACAGTGGCCAGGAATTAAAATGCAGCGAGGAGGAGCCGGGACGCGTCAGCACCGCGTCTCCAGGAGCGCGCGGCGCACACGGCAGCCGCCCCGCCCGCCCGGAGCCACCGGGCCAGCGAGCAGAGGAGCAGGTGCTCGGAGCCCAGCCGCGCCAGCGTCGCGCGGCCGCTGCTCAAGTTCGCCCGGGGCCCGAGGAGGGTTCTCCCGGGCAACCGGGAGAGGAGCGCAGCCCGCGCCACCGCCACCGCAGGCTTGAAGTCTCGAGAGGAGAAAGGCGCACAGAGCAGCGAGTACGGGTCACCTCCGGAGGTGTTGCCGGAGCTCCGCAGTCTCCAGCTCCCGGCGCCGCCAGGGCAGAGAGGAGAAGAAGCAAGGGACAGCAAGGCCGGGCTTTTCTGGAGACGCAAGGCACCCGAGAGAGCTGAGGGGAGAAGCGACACTTCCTTCTGGCCATCAGCCTTGAAGGGGCCCGACAGCGAACAGCTCCCACAGGACGCCCTGAGAAGCCCCCAGCCCCAGGCGAAAGTCGGCACGTCTCAGGGCTCAGACGCGGGACTTGGGGAGCCTTGGCGGTCTCGGCCGGGAGCAGCCCGGGGAGCAGTAAGAAAAAAGGGTCCTGGAGGAAAGGGAAAGAGGACAGCAGCCGGCAGTGCGTGCGACCACTCACCCCAGTACACACCCACCCTACCCGCCAAGCCAGGAGCCGCGGTGCGCCTCTGGGGGCGCTCGTGCCTTGGCGCCTTCTCTCCTGTGTCCCAGCACCGCTGGGCTACGGGCCGGGCTGGTGGGGTCCCTGTGGATGTCCAAATCAGGCATGGTGGCCGAGTGGCCCCTCTGCCAGGACCAGCGTAAAAGCTGGGGTTAGGCGGGGCGGGGGGACTCAGCTCAGGGTCCCCCGAGGTCCAGGACGAGGGGTGACGGGCGCAGCACCCAGGGACTGGAGAGGCGGCTCCCT
>NW_003852507.1:5071330-5078878 GCF_000181295.1 Otolemur garnettii | reverse complement strand
GACGGCGGCCGGGCAGCCCAGGGGTGGAAGAGGCGGCGAGCGGGCGCTGCAGGGGCCGGGGGTCACCCGCAGGGGGCGGCCGTCTCTGAGCCGCGCTAAACTGCACGGGTTGCGGCACATGTGCGCGGGGCGCACGGCGGCCGGGGGCTCCTTCCAGCGGCGGGCGCTGTGGGTGCTGGCCTTCTGCACGTCCCTCGGCTTGCTGCTGTCCTGGTCCTCGAACCGCCTGCTCTACTGGCTCAGCTTCCCGTCGCACACGCGCGTGCACCGCGAGTGGAGCCGCCAGCTGCCCTTCCCCGCCGTCACCGTGTGCAACAACAACCCGCTGCGCTTCCCGCGCCTCTCCAAGGGGGACCTGTACTATGCCGGGCACTGGCTTGGGCTGCTGTTGCCCAACCGAACGGCGCGCCCGCTAGTCAGCGAGCTGCTGCGGGGCGACGAGCCGCGCCGCCAGTGGTTCCGCAAGCTGGCCGACTTCCGCCTCTTCCTACCGCCCCGCCACTTCGAGGGCATCAGCGCCGCCTTCATGGACCGCCTGGGCCACCAGCTGGAGGACATGCTGCTCTCCTGCAAGTACCGCGGCGAGCTTTGCGGCCCGCACAACTTCTCCTCCGTGAGTTGCCCCGCGCGCGAACCCGCTCCCTCGGTGCCCCACTCCCCGGGAGTCAGGAGGCCCTGTCCAGCCCCTTGGGGCTGTCCACCAGTCCCCTCCCTTAACAGCGTCACCACTCTGGGATACCTAGGTGGACCCTACTGTTGGGTCCCATGAGTCTCTCCTCCGTGTGTGGAAACTCGGACTTAACTGTAGGAGGAGTGGCCACACCCCAGTCACAACTGTCCGGCCCCTCTCCCATTGTCATCACGCACACCCCCTCACTGTAGTCCTGACCATCCAGTCTGTGCATACTGCCCCCTCCTATCCCGTCCTCATCTCCAGACCCACAGGACTCCCAGCCACTGCTCTGTATCTGGGGTGTAGGGATGTCATAGTGGGGGCTTGTTGTCTTTGGGAAAACCAATAGGAAGCTCTTCAAAAATGGGCCGTCAAGAGAATCCCACCGTGTCCCTAAGCAGGCTCACCATCCTAAACAGCTTATGGCTTCAGAGTTTTAAAACACTTAAGAGTCTAGGAGGACTGAGGAGGAAACTCTGGAATATTACTCAACACTGGAGCTGTAGACAGCCGGGTAGGGGAGGCAGCAGCAGCTGCCCTTGGCTACTTTGTGCTGGAGTTTGGAGCATCTGAAGGAACTGAGCAGTGGTGGGCCCTCCGTCTCCCCTCCCTCTCCCCTGAGGTGTGAGTGTGGGTCTCTGGTCTGGAGGAATGCTCTGCAGCGTGGCAGGATGTGGACACAAATAGCCTGGGCCCGAAGAAGCTGTGCTCAGGGTTTGTAAACCATTTGCTGTGTGGGTCCCCCCCTACTGTGGGTCTGGATAACGCAGCTGTTGGACAGAAGGTATCTGCCTTGTGCAGTCTGCCTTGGAGGAGTTCTGGTGCCAGGCCCCAGCATGGCACAAGCCTGTCGAGCCATTCGTGTGTAAATGCCCCTTGGTTGGTTTGGGCTTTTCCACTAGTGCAGGGAAGGTTGGGGTGTGTGCCTTTTATTGGTAGCTCTCTGATGGTGATTTTGCCAGCCCTGATTCATCACTCCTGACAGTCTCGTTTCTGACAAAGCTTTTTCTGGGATGGTGAAGAGATACGATTGTTCCAACAGGTGTTGGTATGATGCTGGTGAGCCCACATCTCTCATTGGCTGAGTGGGCTATTCCTTGTCTAGGATGACAACCCTGGCTTCAATCTTGTCCTGCTGGCTTTGCTTTAAGCCTGTATGTAGAGGAACCCTGAATTATCTGCTCCCAAAACATCCCTTGTTTTCTGGGCTTTTCAGCTGGCCTTTAAAGACTATCTCCCTGGTGGCTGTCTGCCTTGGCAAGCAGGAGATGTCGTTAACATATGCTTCTAAGTGACTTCTTCAAGAACTTCGAGCACAATTCTGAGTTCCATAGAGGTGAATGAAGGAAGGTAGTGAACTATTGTTATTTATTGTTCTGTGGCTGACTACTAATTAGCACCCTCTAGAGTTAGATTGAAGTTCAAGGTTACCTGCAAGTATCAGCAGGCCCTAGCTTCAGCTCCAAGTGTTATAACACGGCCCATCAATTGTATTTCTGCACATCTGACTGGTGCTTTGCAAAGTGTGTGGAATTGCATCCTAACAGCCAGTGTGCACTTATGATACTCACCGCAGCCCTGCATTAGCAATGAGTTTTATTCCCACTTTTTGAAATGAGGAAAACGAGGCTCTAGAAATCTGTTCAATGCCCAGAGTCTGCAAGTTCCAAGTCTAATTTTGCATATGACCAAATGCATTACACAGAAGCTACATGCAACCCTTCCTCTCTGACCTTGGCCCTTTCTTCTCAAGGACCCTTGGGTAGGACTCCTGCCCCCTCCCACCAAGTCCTATCCCTCCTAGGAGCTGGGAAGGCATAAAGCAGAGCTATGCTAAGTGGTCCAGGTGCTTAGAGTCTCAGCAACATGTTACTGGGGCATGTAGGGGACACAGCATCTTCAGGAGCCACCTGACTTCAACCTCTTTGGCAGGCATGGTCATAAGCTGTGTGGGTCAGTGGCTAAAGAGTTGAGGAGAGTAGGGTCGTTCCCACTGAGGCACACCATACTCTTATATTCCTGGACCCTGCCTCCCTGTGTCTGGAGATTTTGCAGACACACATGTACCCAAGCAGAAGTATTACCTCTATTCCCCCCCAAGTTATGTGTTCCTAGACCCCAAAGTGACCTCTAGTGGCTTTCTGTCATGGCCATGTCCTGAAAGTTTCCAGCCCTTTAACATTGTATGCTGTAGGCTTTTCCAAGGGCCTCAGAATTAAAAGCTTCACCTCTCTATCTGTAGAAGCCAGAAGCGATTTCAAAGGCACCAAAGCCTATTGGGAATATTTTCCCTTTAACCATACTGCCCTGTCTCTGGCTTTTGTCATCTTTGATGGGATGGTTCTACAGTATAGGGGTTAAGACTATGAACTCTCAAGCTGCAATGGCTGGGCTCAAATCCTGTGTGCGCTTCGGCAAGTAACTTAAGTTCTCTGGTCTTCAGTTTCCTAATCCAAGATTTCCTGGATCACCCACAACCACAACGTTCAGCTTAATTCCTCTAGGGAACACTAGTGAAATGCATTTCTGGACATTTATTCTTTTGGAGGGCAGAGGGAAAAGTGGGGAACAGGATGCCAAGTGCTTCCCCAGACACCCATACTGCCCAAGTCCTAAGAGGATTAGTAACAAGTGAGGCGAGGAATTCCAAGGGATTCCTTAGGGAGGATGAGCCAGCTGTCCCCTAGTCCCACTGAATCCGGTAAGTCTCATGGTGGAGATCATCCCAGCCTGGGAGAGGGATGTCTGGTGGATTCTACAGGCCGACTTGGGATGTATTTATTTCCAGCTCTTCCCTCTGTTGCGGCTGTGCAAGTGTTAATCTCTCAGTGGTCAGAGAAAGCGGCTCAGCTTCTGAATGCCTGTGTTGTTTCTCTGGCATCAGCTGTGGACTGGGCTCTGCACACTCTGGCCCTCCTGGGGTTTTCCTGGGGGTGGAGGAAAGCAGCCTTCCTGATACCGGGCAGGGTGCAGAACTGTAAGGCTCAGCTCTCTGGGTATGGGGGCCCAGAGGAGGGACTGAGGGCTTAGGAACAGTGACCACCAGAGGCCAATCCAGGGCTCTTTGTAAGAGAATGGATCAAGGGCCCTCTGTGACAGGTGGCATGGATCAGAGGAAAGTGTCAGGCAGAACTTGGCTTGGTGTGTTGCCTCTGCCCTGTCCTTGCTGTGGGCCTTGGGCAGACACTTTACTGTCTGTACCTCTGGTAATAATTCCCACCTCAGAGAGCCTGGATGGAGATGACGTGTGTGCAGTAACTGGACATGTCTGGGCAGCAGTAGCTCAATATGCAAAAACCTTGGTGTCTTGGCGTCTGATGGAAGCAGGTATTAATTAGTATTAATATAATTACAGTATCTTATGACTACTTATCTAGGCTTATTTCCTAGTTTGTTCATTCAGTCAACCAGTATCTATTGAGTGTCAGCTATAGGCCAAGTTCTGTACTAGCAGCTGGGGGTATAAAATTAAATAAGGCTCAATGTGTGTGTCCCCAGGCACTTGCAGTGTTGCTGAGGAGAGGGATGTGTGAATGTGTGCTAGGGCCTCCAGCGGTGCCATAAGGTCTTGGAGGATTATCCAGATGAGACTGGGGACCTCTGTCAGCTTTCCAGAGGAGGTAATGTCTGAGCTGAATCTTGAAGGGTGAATAGGAGTCCCAAAGTAGAGAAGGAGAGAGTATTTCAAGGGGAGGGGCAGCATCTCCAAATGAGAGAGTGCAGAGGAAAGAAACGAGATTAAACATGTGCCTGGAGGCTCTGAGACCAGTTCTAGGTGGTTGGAGGGAGGGACTGGATGTGCTGAGGTGAGGGTGGCATCCAGGAGTGTTGGTGCAATGGTGTGATGGGTCCCCACGGGCCAAAGTAAAGTTTCTTTCTTTCCTTTTTTTTTTTTTTTGAGACAGAGCCTCACTTTGTCACCCTCACTAGAGTGCGGTGATGTCATAGCTCACCGCAACCTCAAACTCTTGGGCTCAAGTGATGCTCTTGCCTCAGTCTCCTGAGTAGCTGGAACTATAGGCACTCACCAAAACACCCAGCTAGTTTTTTTGTTTTCTTTTTTTTCTTTCTTCTTCTTTTTTTTTTTTTTAGAAACAGGATCTTGCTCTTACTCAGGCTGCTCTCAAACTCCTGATCTCAGGCAATCCACCTGCTCCGGCCTCCCAGAGTGCTAGGATTACAGGCGTGAGCCACTACGCCCACCAAGACTAAAGGTTTTGAACTTTGCAGTGGAAACCCAGACTTCTTTCACTGCTGGCTATTAGGCTGTAGAGGGAGACTACACCTGTGTCCAAACGCCTTAGCTGTAACCCCATTCCTTAACTTCATCAGCGGCCACAGCTGCCTGCATCTTTCTCCATTTCCTACCCACCTTTGCAAGAGTTAGCCTTAAGTTCAAAATGTGGACCATCATATGAACAAAAAGCCAAGGAAATGGCATTTGGTTTCATCACATTTTGTCATATCAAGCAAGCAGACTGCTACTTGCCAGGACAGAAAATAAGAAATCATCTCAGCAACATATTGTTTAAAATCAGCCAACTCTGCTGAAGTGGTGCTAGGCCAGGCAGCCCAGTAGTTGTGAGGATGGCTAGCTTGAAGTAGTCAAGAAAATTACTTTTGCCTTTGGAAAAAGAGGAATGAATAAGCTAACACATGTAAAACACTTAGGACCATTTCTGGCACCATGTAAACAATCAAGGCAGATGAGCTATTTCCATTGTTTTTACTTGCAGTAAGCGTTTTTGAGGACAAAGGCAAATAGCGCCGGGCAGCTGTGCTGTGCCAGACCCTGGCTAGGCGTGTTTCACGTCTTCTCAGTTCTCGAAGTAACCCTGGCACGTTGTGTGAGAACCCGCATTTTACAAATGGGGACACTGAACTTTGGGGAACATCTGTAATTCACCTAAAGTCCCAGAGTCAGCAGTAGCAAAGTTGCATTCAAACCCAAGTCCTCACGACAGCAAAGACATGTGTGCTTCCCGCAACTGGATGAGGAAGGAACAGTGTTGAGGTGAGGCAGGCGCTGTTCTGGGAAGTCCAGTCCAGCCTCAGCTCTGCCCTGGCCAGCTGGGTGACCTTGGCCTCAGGGTCTTCCCCTGTAATATGAGGGTATGAGCCAAATGACCAATGGGACTTAGCTGAAAAGTTCTCCATTCAAGTGGGCAAGCAGGGAAAAGGAGGGCTTAAATGACGTCGATGGCGCAAGCTTTTCAACCAACTGTTTCTTTTCTTTGCAGAGCTGAAACAGTGGTTACGGGGTAAATGTACAAGTTATCGAAGTGCTAGAGACAGGATGGGGATTAAATGGACATTTATACAAGGAACATGAAAAGACCTCCCCCAGTTATTTGACTTCAGGGAAATTAGTTTAGAAAATCAAATGTAACTCCACTCAGGTCTGCAGATATCCACACTGACCGATGTCAGGCTGATTGTGATAGTGGCTGTTTGGGGGCCACTGTGGCCAGTCATGAATGCATCAATCAGATGTCTGCCCAGTTGAGAAGGGCTGGAGGAACAGCCAGGCCATTTGCTTCACATGTCTGTAGATTTCATTCTCCTAAGAGATTCATGAGGATCAGCTACTCAGCGATTCGATCAACCAAAGCACATGAAGTGCCTACTGTGTGCTAGGCATTGAGCCACAAAGATGACTGTAAATCTAATCTTTTTCTGGTAAATAGGGCTGCAAAGGCATACCAGTGTGCTTTATCAGGGTGACTAGGTCTAAGATAAATCACAACTATAGCCCAAGATGTAGAAGGGAAGAGGAGGGGGATGGGAGGGGAGGGGGGAGGCTTGGTGGAGGAAGGGTAAATGGTGGGACTACACCTATGGATCATATTGCAAGGGTACATGTCATATCTACTAAGTATAGAATATAAATGTCTTAACACAATAAGTAAATGAGGTGAAACTCTATATTAACCAATTTGATCTAAGCATTCCAAATTGTATATAAAATCAGCACATTGTACCCCATAAATGCATTAATATATACATGATCTATATGTATATGACTTAATAAACAAAAATAAAAAGTAAAAGGAGCTTCCTATCACGTAGGGAGTGAGGCTGGGAATGTCACCAGCTAGGATTTGTATTGGGCACCTGTTACACACACACAGTCACATTAGACTTTACCAGAATAGAATGAGTGCTATGGAACCCATTTTACAGATGAGGAAATTGAGGCCCAAGAGAAGTACAAGGTCATATACCCGGGATGTATTCTGGCAGCGGAGTTAGGATTCAACAAAGATCAGTTCAAGACCAACGTTGTTTCCTATGCTCCATTCTGCCAACGCAGAAGAACAAATCCCTCCATAGAGGGTATCACTCACTGTCTTCCCAGCCTTAGCTGAAGTTTGTTTTCATTGCAAATCACTGTCATCCTGGGATCCAGGGCCTGCAAGCCTGAGAAGGAAAGACTGGTCTTACAAGTACAAGGAAGAGAAAAAATCTAGAGGAGGGGATTCTACTCAGGAGCTGTGGAAAAGTTTTACTGAAGCCGCAACTAAATTACCATTTTCATTGGTTCAAGGACACTAGTAACCTAAAAGTCCAGGATAAGGAAGTGTTGCCAAATTGAGATCCAGCTCAGGCCTGTGCTAACAAATAGATGACTCACTCATAATTGGAACATGAATTGTTGATAAAACAAATAGAGGCTGCTAACATACTTGGGAAGTTTGTTCTCCCGAGCACGTCAAATATCTCCCCTGACACCATTGTTTATACTATTAATTTGCGAAGTAAATTGTTTCCTCTGATTCCACACACATTTATTGAGCTCTTTCTCTCTATCAGGCACTTTTTCATTCATTATTTTATGTCAGCCTGCCAACAGACTGGAGAGAAAAGTATTCTTT
>NW_003852507.1:5068349-5070597 GCF_000181295.1 Otolemur garnettii | reverse complement strand
ACACTTTGAGAAGCAAGGCTGGGGGCTCCTTGAAGCCCACGAATGCTGGTAAGGAGGGACCCAGTGACTTTATCAGCCATGTTGAATTCACTGGGTCCATAAATGTGCCTGCAGGATAAGCATCCTGGGGAAAAGCAGGGAAGAGTGGCTGGGCCGGGGTGCTGAGCTCCGGACAAACCCAGGAGGATACAGATGCATCATTGCCACCGGGCAGCGTTTGTCACACCAGAGCAGGGTCAGCAGAGGACAAGGGGCAAAGGCCGTGTGGTAGGCTGCATAATGGTCCTTCAAAGATGTGCACAAACTCATCCCTACCACCACTCAATACATGATCTTATGTGGCAAAAGACTTTTTAGATGTGATTAAGGATTTTGAGATGGGAGAATATCCTGGATTATCTGGGAGAGCCCCCTATAATCGTGAGTCCTTATCAATAACAAAAGGAGACAGGAGAGTCAGAGAGAGATTTGAAGACATGACTTTGTCAGCTGTGAAGATGGAAGCAGGGGTGCAGGAAGAGGGAGGAGACAGACTCTGTCCTCCTCTGGCAGGAATACAGCCTTGCCAACGTCTTGACGTTAACTAGACTCGTTTTTTACTTCTGACCTCCAGAACTGTACGATAACACATTTGTGTCATTTGATGCTATGATAGACCCGAATCCACATAGCAAACTATCCACCAGGCTGGATAACTATCCACCAGGGTAATTCTGGAACAGCATCTGTCCAAAAATCAAGAAAATAAAAAAAATTGTAACAAACAAGTACCTAGTTTCAAAAAGGGCGTGGGGGTATTTTAACCACACATTCATGCAAAGATTGGGACTTTGGATCCCGGAAACTTAGAAAGGAGGTGGCCTCATGAGTCGGACAAACTCAAGTTCAGATCCCAGCTCTGCCAGGTATTAGCTGATGGCTGTTAGGGAGCTGCTTACCCTCACTGAGACCCTGTTTCCTCATTTGTCAAACACGTAGTTTCTTTGCGGGGTAATTGTGAAACTTAAAGGTAATTTATTAACCCATCAAGAAATTATTGAGAGTCAGCCATAGGCTAGTCTCAGATGGATGAAAGTGGAATATAAACACAAAAAGGGTCTCTACTTGCTTGTATGGAAAAGCCCAGCACAGGTATGTAGATGCTAGATGCATATGAGCCATCACTATGCTCTCGTCCTCCTTAAAATAGGTGACACTCTCATTTCTTCCAAGAAAAACTTCCAAGGCCTTGGAAGAATAGCCTTCAATGGCCTTCTGTATGTTGTCACAGTTCTCGCAGGGAATCATTATGTTGTTTTCACATCACACCTCTCTGGGTAGGTCAGAGCCTTTTGCTCTTTCTTCCCCATTCAGTATCGGACCAGAACTATAAATCAGAAAGGGAGAGTGGATTTCTCAAGGTCACAATGCAAGTCCCTGGGAAGCTTGAAATAGACTCTTATAGTTAGGCCTACAAATGCTACTTTGTGTCTTAACAGTCTATCAGTTTCTTCCTTTGTAAACTCTCTCTGCTTCCAAAATGTGTATTCTGGCCATCCCCTTCTCATTCTGACAGCATATCTGATCTGAAAGTTGTAGTTACTCTGATCTCTAGAAGTGAAGGGTTTAATCTTCTCTTGGAACCCCTCCCAACAAAAATTATTCTCCCACTTTGAAATGGCACGGGCATCCACTGTGAACTCACATCCATAAATCTAAGCCTACTGCTCAGGAAAGCAGATGAGGTTTGATTCTGCTTCTCAGCACAGTCTCACAGAGCAAATTAGGGAAAGAATTTGATTTATAGAAGCACCTCAAAGGCTCTGGAGTGAGACGCGTGTTTATTCACTTTATTACCATTTATTTTACAGTATCTCTTTACGCTCCCTGCACATGGATTTGAAAGACTATTTGGATAGATGCTTATGACCTGCCAGATTGCATGGCCCTGTTGAGGCACATGCCTCTCTTTGGAGATGCTGCCAACGGTTCAGATTGAGGGATCCTCATACCAGCATTGGACGGGGAGACTCTAGCCCAGAGCTTTTGCCTGGACTTGACCAACTCCACGCTTGTATGGAACTTGGGTGGATCTCCAGCTGCAACTGCAGGATGTATCCAGGCAGGCTTGATTTAAGATTGAAATATCTCAGAACAGCTGGGGATATTTAACATCGCTATAATTACATTACATTTTCGATGGTACATGGAGTGAGAGCCTTTTTTGTTGTTGTTGAATATTCTATGAGCATCAAATATTTTAACCAGC
>NW_003852507.1:5038137-5068037 GCF_000181295.1 Otolemur garnettii | reverse complement strand
AGAACGAGCTGCCAGGAAGTGGGACATAGCAGAGAAAAAACAAGAGAAAGGAAGGTCTGGTATGCACAAGGCTCCATTACCTTCATTTCTTCTTTTTATGGATTTGTTTTTTATTTCAAATGAATATGAGAGTACAAATTTTTAGTTCACATTGTTCTCACTTTCAGGGTAAAGTTCCATTTGTAAAAGAGCCCCTCCCTCAGGGGCGTGTTACACCCCCTCACAACGTGCACACAAGGTGAGATCCCGTCTCATGCCCTCCCTGCTTCTGCCAATCATCCTCTCCCCTGCCCCTTGCTCCCTCCGGCCTCCCTCTACTCCCTACTAGACTATATTTGTGTTTTATTGTTCATATGAGCGTGTAATTGTTTATATGTTGGTTTCTATGTATTTTCCCATTCTTGCAAAACTGTTATCTTCATTTCATCTGTTATCTTCTTTAATCCTTGGAACAGCTCCCAGGGTTAAGTACTGTTATGCCCATTTTACAGATGAGGAAACCAAAGCTCAGAAGGTTAATGGGGGAAGTGGTGATGAGGACAGGCAGCTCAAAAAGATTGCACTTTGAATGCTTTTCATTTATGTTAACCCCTAGCTACTTCACTCTCATCACCTCCTTCCCCTGTCTTACATTCCGAGAAGTTTGAGCAGCCAGTGAGGCAGAAAAGTACCTCTTCCCTGAGCTGCCTCTCTCTTCCCACCCTCTGGGAGTCACAGACAGGTTCACGGCCCAAGGGCACAGAGCCAAGTCCTTTCTGAGCTGTTTTTCTCTTTCCAAGGAATTTTCCAACTTCCATGCCCTTGCTCAGGCTGCTCCTTTCCTCTGGATGCCCTGATCTATCATCTCTGCCTCTGAAGCCCTATCTACTCTAGACGGCTGGGTGCTCAGATATGCCCAGAGTCTGTCTGGGAGGATGCCTGAGATATGATGGGCTGCCTCTGAACAGGGCTGGTGGGTGGGGTGGGTAGGAGGGAGCCCTGCTTCCCCCCACCCCCGCCTCCTTTTAACCACTTATATATGTGTGGAAATGTACAAAACTCAACACAGGAGAGCAAACAAAAATTCTGTTTTAAAGAAAATCTGGTGGGGTGAGGTTGCCCATGCCTGTAATCCAAGCACTCTGGGAATCCAAGGTTGGTAGATTGCTTGATCTCAAGAGTTCAAGACCAGTCCAAGCAACAGCAAGACCCCCCTCTCTACCAAAAATAGAAAAACTAGCTGGGCATTGTGGTGGGCACCTGTAGTCCCAGTTACTAGGGAGGCTGAGGCAAGAGGATCGCTTGAGCCAAGAGTATGAGGTTGCCATGAGCTAAGATGCCAGGGCACTCTACTCTGTCTCGAAAAGAAAAAAAACAAAGTCTTCTGTGTTTATCTCAGGCCACTCCTCCATACAAATTATCTGTAAGTAAAGAGATACTGTCTGCCCTTTCAACCACACTAAACTCACTCTGTTAGCGCCCCTATCATGATCCTTTTCCTTTTATTAAAACCCTATGTATGTACTCACCCCCCTCCACATCAGCTGTCCTCTCCTTGAGGTCAAGGTCCAGGCCTGGCTCTGTCTTGCAGCTGCCCCAGCACCTAACACTGTGCCCCAGAGGTAGCAAGTTTCCTGTCTGAATACTGAATTGCTGAAACCAGAAATAAGACGGTTCCACCAAAACTGGGGTGGACTTATTCTGTCGTTCATGGATGCATTCAGTGAAGAGTGATCGAGAGCCTTTCTGGGCCCCCAAAGGGATTGGGTGCCTCCCTCACAGACCCCACACACTGGATCGGTGCTTTCCAAGTCTCCCTGAACCTCAGAACCATGGGGCTTATTTAAAAAAAAAAAATCCCTGATTCCAAACCAGAACTATTAAATCAGAATTTATAGGGGAAAGGCCCAGCAATCTATTTTTAACATGGACCCCCAGGTGACTGAGGATTTTGGAAAAATATTACATGCTGCAGAGTGGAGGGGCAGATAATATGCAAGTAAACAAAGAAATGAACAAGACCATTCCCCATATTAATAAAGCGGTGAAGGCAAAAACAAGTGGGAGGGCGCGTCTGATGGAGGGTGGCAGGAGCTGCTTGAGGACAGGCAGCAGGGAAGGACAAATTCTTTGGGGAAGTGACATCTTTCCTGAGACCTGGATGATGAGAGGCAAGGAGCCACTCAGGGACCAGGGAAAAGCCTTCCAAGCAGGAGGAACAGCAAACCAAAAGCCCCAAGTCGGAAGGATCTGCCTCCTTCCCTCCATCGCTGGGAGATTCAGTTCCAGTAGCTCCAACTCTTGTCTTTGTACCGTGGCTCCTTCCAAAACATGGCTGCCTCTCTCACCCACACGCAGTGTGAAGGAGCAGCAGGATTCTAGCCATTCTAGAAATACTGACCTCCAGAATGCTAATGTAATGTAAGGTCCTTAGGCTGAACTTTCCTTTAAAAAATAACTCCAAGTGAGTGGAAAAAAACTGCAGCCCAAAGCCTCCAATCCCAAATCCCTGTCTAAGGGTAGATCAGTGAGGCCAACTTAGCCAGGCCCTTTCTTTGGAGTACTACATCCCAAGTCATTAGAACCACAGTCCTCTGCTGATTAATCTCCATGAGGGCAAAGGTCCCAAGCCTCTGATGTTCAGATAGAGTCTCCTTACTCAGCCTCTAAAGCGCTAGGTCAGGATGGATGGTTGCCCACAGCAAAAACAGACCCGTTCTCTGGCTTTGTATTTCACAGAGAATTTGCAAATCTTTCATTTCTCTTCATCTTTATTGTAACCCTGTGGCACAGAAAAGCCAGCACCATCTGTTCCTGTTTTACAGATGGGACAACTAAGCCTCCGAGAGGCTCACCCAAGGCTACCCGGCTGATGCCAGAGCCAGGTCAGTTCTGACTCCTGCTCCAGAACTTCCCTGGCTCATGGTGGTGAATTGCTACTGGGCATCTAAATCTGTTCTTCCACAAGTCTCAATGATGTCAGTGTCACCTCACGGAGGAAGTCTCAATATCAGTGTCACCTCATGGAAGATGTCTTCCCCGGTCGAAGCAGAGGGCACTGTGAGAGCTGGTCAGGGTGTTGAGTCCTTGATGGGGAGGGCCCACAGTGGTGCCTGAGTGATCCACAGACATAATTTCTCAGATTTTAATAACTTTACTAATCCATTCATGTGGTGAAGGGCAGTTGGGTTGTTTCTAAATCTTTGCGATTGTAAGTTGGGCTGCTGTAAACATTTTGAGTGCAAATGTTCTTAGGATAAAATGACTTTTGTTCTTTGAGGTAGATACCTAGTAATGAGATCACAGGATCAAATGGAAGGTCTACTTTTCAACTCTGGCTGCATTCTAGAAACAAAGGAAATCGTAAATCAGTACTTTTCAACTCTGGCTGCTACTTTCAGTCCTTTTTGGTGTATGTTTACCGTGGAATAATATTCGGCCACAAAAGAGATGGAGGTTTAGTATCTTGTGTCACAACTTGGATGGATTTGGAGAACACTTTCCTAAGTAAAGTAAATTAAGCATCCCAGGTACTCAAGACGAAGTTGGAACTTGTCAATTAATAAATCATAACGTGCACATATGATAGAAAAACTCAATTAAATTCAAGAAGAGGGGGAAGAGGGATTAGTAAGTTCCCACTTAATGGGTAGAATGTAGCAGTAAATAGCACACTTCCTGGGTGAAGGTCACGTCTACAACTGTAAGACTTTACCTTACGAATGCAAACAATGTAACGTAATTGTATGTACCCTCATAATAATCCAAAATAGGAAAATAAGAAAAAAGAAATTCCAATAACTGTCATGCGATGCATGAGAATCACCTTGGGATATTACGAAAATGCAGATTCTGGTTCAGTAGGTGGAGCCTGGGATCCTGCATTTCTGACAAGCTCCCCAGTGATACCAGTGCCACTGGTACATGGGCCACGTTTATGTAGCTAGGATCTACACAGCTGAAAGAGAAAACAGCCTGGAGTAAGAGGAAGGGAAGGCCCCCTGGCCCTGGATAGACCCGGGTGTGTAACAACCCTGACACTTTATTGTGTGTTACAATGAATGATCCCTTTTGGACAGAGTTCAAGGTGAGCCCACCTTGTCCTGAATCTTGCTCTGAGAAGCAAAGCCACCTTCCCGGTAGTGCTGAGCAGAAATGCACAGCAATTGCGGGGGTCTCTCTCAAGGATAACGCTTTCCTTTGTCTTCTTGTGATACCAAAATGACAAATCAGTGACAGAAACCCTGTGACTGGAGAAATGGCAGTAGAGTCACATAGCTGCACAAGGAGTTCCCCTCAAGGATGAGCCTTTTTCTGACTTTTAGATAACAGTGGACGTGTCTGTGAGTCCATGAGAGGTGGGAATCCGAGGTGAACCTCTGGCTTGATCACAGTCATCAGTTTTCTTCTTTGAGCAACATGTTGCTACTAAGGGGAGATCAAGCCTTGCATTGAGGTCTCCATGCCGGCTGGAGCATTTCTAGCTAATGTGGCTGGAAGCCTGTGCTTTGTTGCTCTAAGTCCATTAGTTAAAACTTCTAAGGCTGTTTGCAAACCATGCTTTGGACTGTCCATTCAATTCGCTCATTAAATACCTATTTTTTAAATTCGTTCATTCCTTTGTTCACTGTTTTATTCATTCATTGATTGACAGCTTCACTGACTCTTTCGTACATTTATTGAGAACCTTCTATAGACTGTGCTGGGCACTAATTATAACAAAGTGAATCCATCTCAAGTCATCAAGTCAATCCCCCCTGCTTCCATAGTATCCTGGGGCCAGGCAACAGACTAGACCCCTCAGTGGCCTGTCTAGTGCTGAAGAGCTGGGCCATCCATTTATTATCTTTAAGATGCCTGCTTTAAGTCAGGTTATAGTTCCCTGCTGCCTACAAGATAAGGCCAAGCACCCAGGAAACCCCCAGTTCTCACCCCTGCACATGATACATTCTGCCATGTTGAGCTGCTCGGATTGCCACGTGTCTTTGCATACTCTGTTCCTCAGCCTGGAATGCCCCGCCCTCCCTGTGCCCCCTGTGCTGCATACAGCCACTGGTGCCCCAGAGACTTTGCCCTGGGGTGGGAAAAAGTGAGAGCTCTGGGTTCAAGGCTTGTCTTCTCCAAGGACAGAGTCTATGCCAGCAGTTTCACACCCTCCCTTTATTTGGGTTTGCACAACATCTCTAGGGGAGGTGGCAGAAAAGTCTCCAATCCTAGGCAAGTGGAATGACTTCCTCAAGGTTGCAAGGCCAGTGAGAGGTCAGGTCTCAGCTACAACTCAGCCCTTCTCACTCCCTTCCCGGGGCTGAGGCTAGTCTACAAGGTACACAGAAAAGATGTGAGCCACTGGGAGTCATTAGTTAGTACCTATAGGGCATTTTATGACTTTCTCCTGAAGCCGGGAAGAATCTGCTCTGGCCAGACAAGTAAGCTGCAGAGGGAGAACTGAGGGTATTGTGTGATGATTCAGATTTCAAAAAAAAAAAAGCAGGTTTTGCCTGAGATATTTAAATAACTCAGAATTACTGCCATCCCATCCAGGAGAGGACAACCAGGCAGTGGTATATGACTTCTGGGTGGGAGGGGAGTTGTGTGGGAGGCGGGAGTCAGGCTTCCAGAGAGAAATTACCATTTTGTATTTATGACTTTGGCTCGCAGGAGTGCCGCAGGGACAGGCTTGCTAATACATTAGATAATTGCCTCAGTTCTCCACTTTAGTTTGCAGGCTGTGGGCAGCCCAGGTTCAGACGTATAGGACCTGAACCCACCCAGGCCCCCCAGGGACCCGGGGCTTTCTCTGGGGACGGGAGGTTCTGGTAAGGGGGGCATGAGGGAGTGGGAGAAATGAGGCAATGTCCATCCTTAGATACCAGCAGGCACTAGGTTCATCTGGCCCCTGTGCCCACACCTGCAGAGTGCAGGGAGAGGAGGAGGAGCCCGGAGACCAGAGCCACACTCTGCGCTGACTGCTGGGCAGCCCTAGAGCCATAGTTGCCCCTCTCTGGACCTCTGGTGCCCATCCAGAAACAAAGGAGATCATAAATCAGTACTTTTCAACTCTGGCTGCACGCTAGAATCAACCAGGGAAATTGTTTTTAAAAATTACTAAAGGCAAAGCTCAACCCCTAGAGATTCAGTTCTGATGACTCAGAGTAAAGCCCAGACAGGAGTATGTTTTTTCAGTCACAGTTGAGAGTCCGGCTAAAATATAGCCGGATAGAGCACTGATCTGTGCAGCTTTCTTGGGTGGACGTTCTAGGAGTGGAAAAAAAAAAGAAAAGGCAACATGTCAGTGACCTTGAGATCAGGGTGACTTGCTTTTGTATTCAGATTTTTACTGTGAATAATTTGTACCAGCTCAGGTCTCCCCCACTCCCCAGTGAGGTTCCCTCCTAAAGGAGAGTGGTGGAAAACTACCCCAGGAGGCAGGAGGCTGAGCTCTGTGGCCTGGGGTAACTTGGAGTCCCCAGGGAGCCCAAATTTCCTCAACCCTGGATAATGAGAGAGTGGCCAGAGCCCCGCCTACCCACCAGCAAGTGTTGGATCAGAGTTTATTTTATGCTGCCCTCTAGTTTACAAAGAGCTTTCCCAGGCAGTGCCTGAGATGTCTGCCTGCAAGAGGAGAGTACCATTCCTGTTTCTTAGATGAGAAGACAGAGGTTTGATTAGGTATCTTGCCCAAGTCCATCCAGCCAGTAAGAAATGGAACCAGACAGACATGTCACTTTGAATTCTAGTGATGCCACTTCCAAAGTACTTTTAATACATTAAGTTCGTTAACTTTTCTGTGCCTCAGTTTTCTTATCTGTAAAATGGACATAAATAGTACCCATTTCTACAGAGTGTGAGGAGGAAAGGGGATAACCAGGCAGGATTCCTTGTGGAGCCTGGCACAAAGCAGATAACCAACTAATATACTTACAGTACCACCTCCATCACTGCCCACCTGCCTACATCACCCACCTCCCAAAGGTGACCTAATTTTCATAAATGGGACATGCACCACATGGATGTATCAGTACAGTAGGCCTAGTTCCTCATGCTGACCACCTCCGTATGCTGACCAGTTTGTTACAATCCCTTGGGTGGTCAACTTACAGAGGTTCTGCTGTATCTCCTTCCTTGATTTCTCTCATTCTCCCCTTATTCTTTTCTTTCCTCCTGCTACTTTTTATACTTTTCAAGGACTGGGACTTTAAGAGGCAATTCACCACACATGACCTTGGGCAAGTTGTTTAATCTCTCGGGCCTTAATTGTTCCATCTGTAAAGTGGGGGTAGCAGTGGTACTTGTGATTATAAGGACTCAATGGGTTGAGAGGACAGCTGTGTCAAGGAGCTTTGACTGTGGACTTGTTCTGCTTCCGTAGGGCCTTCCTTCTCCTCACTGGGGCCTGGCAAGGAGGAGTACTCCCTACCTCCACCTCCCCCTGCAGTTGTTGAATGAATAAGGGAGTGATCCCTCCAGGCAGAGGGATGGTAAACAAGCACACTCTCCCCTCCTGAGTCCTTGCTGTGCTCTCAGCTGTGACAGCTCTGCTGAGAAGACACAGCCCCCAGGGTTCCTGGGCGGGGAACAGCAACCCTATATTAGGGGATTGCTTACTATCTCAAGATGGAAAAAAAACAGCTATAAATATAGACAATTCATCTGTGATAAGTCATGGTTAGAAACCCCAGCTATATAACTTCTTAATTCTCCACTCTAGCTTGTAAGCGCATGCAGTAAAAACAGTCACTAGTAATTTATATTTTTCTACTCTTTTAATTTCGTATTTTTTTCTTTAACCAACCAAAAAGTTCTTCTAAGCTCAACTTAAGCTTTTTTTTTTTCTCTTAACAGTCATAAAATACTACCACAGATTACAAGTTCAAAGCTGTCCCTTCCCCTTCATTGCTAGGATGAAAATCCACAGACCCGGGGGCCATTTCTTAACCAAGTGTTGTTAAAACAGGGGTGAGTCCTGGGCTCGGTTTGTATCACCTGTGTCCAGGTGGCAGAGGAGGCTGGCATGGAGGGAGGCAGGTCAGACACTGCATGTAAGCCAAGTGTTGGTCTGAGTCACTTCTTTTTCAACTTGGAGCTGGATGATGTCAGGCAAATGACTTCTTCATGGAGTTTAGATTTCTCATTTGTAAAAAGTGGACAAAAATTAGTGACAAATCTCCTTTGCTGGGATGTTCTGAGACTCCAGAGAGATAATGTATAGAAAAAAATGTGTTCACTGTAAAGCACCATAAATACCTTGGATATTATTGCTACTATTGATGATGATGGTGATGGTGGTGATGACAGGGTAGGGCCCACGTGGTTTATGTGAAAAGAGGATTTTCCCACTGTGGGAGGCTGAGGCAGGTGGATGGCTTGAGCTCATGAGTTTGAGAGCAGCCTGAGCCAGAGTGAGACCCCTCTCTGAAAACAGCCAGGCGTTGTGGCAGGCACCTGTAGTCCCGGCTACTCGGGAGGCTGAGGCAAGAGAATCACTTGAGCCCAAGAGTTTGAGGTTGCTGTGAGCTATGACACCACGGCACTCTCTACCAAGGGTGACACAGTGAGACTCTGTCTCAAAAAAAAAAAAAGAAGAGAATTTTCCTCAAAGCCTTATACTCTATGTATACAAAACAAGTGCCTAGTAGAGAATTGTTCACCTTAAATAAATTTCAGAACTCAGTCATTTATTCAAAAAGTATTAATTGAGGGCCCACTATGTGCCAGACCCTAGTTCTAGACCACAGCAAACAAACTAAACAGATGCAGTCCTTGTCCTCATAGAGCTTATAGTTTAGAACTCAGCAGGGTGGGGTGGGGAGGGTGAAGGTAGATTGGAAACATGAACAAATCACACCCTTTCAGATGGTGATAAGGCTCTGAAGATAATATATGACGGTAGAATTGGGACAATGGTCAAGGGTGTTTGCAAGATGTTTTATCCATATGTCTCAGGAGGTACCTTTTGACCTGAGACCTAAATGATAGAGGGATACAGCCTGGGAAGACAGAGGAATAAAACATCCCAGGCAGAAAGACACTGTGCAAAGGCTCTGAGGTGGGAAGGAACTTGGTTTGTTTCAGAGACAGAAAAAAGGCCTATGTGCCTTGACCAGAATGGAGGGACACAGTGGTAGCCACTGACCCTGGGGAGGGAGGCACAGGCCAGGTTGTGGCAAGCCTTGCAGACTGGGCTGAATTTGGAGATTACTCCCAGAGCACTGAGAAGCCATTGGAGGGTCTAGGTATGGGAAGGCCATGAATGAACGTGCCTTCAAGATGATCATTCTGGCTGCAGAGCTTGGGTAAGAGTAGGAATGGAAACGAGAAGATAAACTAGGATGCAGGTGCAATACTTGGGGTGAGAGATGCTGTGGACTGGGTGAGGGGGTTGGCAGTGGAGATGGTAAGTGTGGTCCAGTTTGGCTTGTGTCAGAGGGGGCTCTGATGAGGTTTGATGTTGGATTGGGTGTGGACAGTGACCAAAGGAAGACTCAAGGACAATCTCAGGTCTGGGGCCTGAGCCTCAGGGCTCATCCAGGTAATGTGAACTGAGAAGGGAGAGGCTGGGAGGTGTGGATTTGGAGGATGAGAGGGATGAGGTAGAACTCAACTTCTGGGTGCAATGAGATTAAAGGAACTATTGGGCATCCCCATTGGTGGCTGGATGTACAAACTCCAGGGGAGTTCCGGACTGGAGACTGGGGCTCTGGAGTCATGTGTGGAATTAGTCACGGGGACTGGATGGGGTCACATAAGTTGAGTGTGTAGACAGAGAAGAGTGGCAGGCAGAGCATTGGGCCCTGGCTCCACCAATGTTTGGGGCTCAGGAAGCAGAGGAGCTGGTGCTGGAGGTGAGAGGGAACTGTCAGGGAGATGGTAGAGAAACTCAAAGGGCACTGACATAGAAAGAAGACTGAGGGGGCTCCCGTGCTCAGCGGTTAGAGCACCAGCCCTATGCACCAGGTGGTGGGTTCAAACTCAGCCCAGGCCTGCTTAACAAAAAAATAAGACGACGACTGTGGGACAGGGGTCCCTAGGGAGTGTGGTCAGCTCTCTGTGGCCAGCAAAGGGCAGTTTTCTCCACCACTAAGAAACAGGAAGCAGCAAAGGGTAGAGCTTGCAAGCTTAGGGTTTGGAACCGGTGTACTGACGCCAGGCCTGATGCTGCCACTTCTTGGCTTTCTGACCTTGGCCAAGCTCTCACCTCTTTGATCCTTGGCTTCCTCCTCTGCAAGGCATTACTGTGCAGTTTAAATGAGATAATGTCTTTCAAGTGCTTAGCTCTGGGTCTGGTGCTCCATAAACAGAAGCAGTTTGCATTGTTTCTGAAACCATTCCATCAGGTAGAGTCACTGTCGCTCAGACGTACTGCAGACAGGCCCAAGCCAGGAAGGGAAAATGTCAGTTAGGCAATCCAGCCTTCACTCAGGGCTGGAAATGAAGTTGTCTTGACAGCTCAGGCTGCTAATGTAAGGAGTAGCCAGGTGGAAGCAGATAGGGGCAGTAAGGCCACTGGTTAGCCAAAGCACACGCACTCTGCCTGGAGGCATCCTGCTTTAAAATGTTTACAGCCTCATACAGGCCAGATGAAACCCATTCTCAAGCCCAGGACAGCTCACGTGGGTTTGAGACCCCTTTTAGGTGAGAGTACACCAGAAAAGAATTTTAAGCAGGGTATATGGAATCGACAGGATCAGATTTGCATTTCAGAAAGATCACTCTGGCAGCAGTGTAGGGAGGGGAAGGAGTGGGTGCGGGCCTAGTCCAAGGCAGGAAGAGAAGCTAGGAAACTGCTCTCAGGTGAGAGGGGCCCGGGACGAGGAAATAGGCTCATTATAACATAATTACCTCTATAATCAGTATGCAGGCATATCATTTCAAAATGTAAAGATGATTATATGATTAAAGGCTTTCTTCCTTTTAATGGAAATAACTTGCCAACCTGGGGGTTTGGGTGGGTGGTTGGAGAAAAAGGTAAGATGTTAATTTTTAACCAATTGATTTTACAATGAATTCGTTTATTGATTCAAAAAATATCACTCACTGTGGACAGTAAAATTTGTAAATGAGATTAGTGTGTCTGGTTAGAGTGAAAGCTAAGTGAAGGGACCCGGGAGGCTTCCCTCGTTAGACTGGAGAGAAGCTTTTGCACAAATGGAGAGGAGAGGGCTCTGGCTTTGCCTACGGGGCCTGTTGGACCCAGGCAGCTGGCGGAGGGAGTAGGCTCAGGTCTGAAACTCCCTCTCTCATCTCGCCGAACAGTTAAAAAGTTCGGGCAATGACATGTTGACCAAATAGAAAGTATTTCCCAGTGATTTTAAATATACAGACAAACTAGGGGAAGGAGGGAGAGAGAAAAGGAAAGAAGAAAGGAAGAAAAGGAGGGAGGGAGAGAGGGAGGGAAGAAAAGAGGAAGGAAGGGAAGGAAGGAATCCTTAGATTCCAGAAGTGATGACAGACCTTAAAACCAGGGTGGTAAATAGAGACTGGCTTCCTGGGGGCCTCCGGGACCAGGTCATAGCTCCAGGCCAGGAGACTGGTGTGTGTTGGGGAGAGGGTAGGGTAGTTATTGCCTGAGACCACCTGAGATAGCGTCCCTGCACAAAGGACTCTTAAGAGGCAATCTTTTCAGTTAAAGGAACCAGAAGGAACCAAGGGGTCTTCCAGAGGTTCTAGGTGGTGGTTGAGGAGACAAATCTCCTGCAGGAGCTAGATTTTGCATGCCTACGGTGGGGGGTCTGGATTTATTCTACCCACGTGGTGCAAGAATCTCAATTCAAAATATCAGCTGGATCTGGTGAAATACAGGGCCCCAGGAGAAGCAAGCAGTCAGAATAGCTCTTTTAGAACACTGCTCACATGTGGACACAGAGAAAGACAGGACCAAGGCACACTTGTTTGTGGGCTCACTAAATGTAGTGCTAGACTGGACCTTTCTCATCCAACCCCCTCCTTCTGTAGGGGTGGAAACTAATTCCCAAGGAAGTGCATCAACTCATCCAAGGTCAGACAGTGTGTTAGCGCCAGGCAATATGGGGTGGTGGAAAGAGCAGGGGTACTGGAGGGAGGAAGACCTGGGTTTGAATCTTGGTTCTGCTACTTAATAGCTGTGACCTTCCTCCTCCTTGGTGTATTTGAAAACCCTGAAAATGGTGGTAGAAATATTTTCTATGTTCGGTCGGTCGGCTGAGGTCAAGCTGCCCAAATTTTCTGAGCCTGTTTCCTTATCCACAATATGGGTTGCACCTACTTCGCAGGATGGTTGGGAGTTAAGGAAGATTACTTTGGTAACGTGGAATGGTGCTCTGTGTTCTCTCTGTGTTGGTGTCCTTTAAACTTTGCTCCTAAAAAGTCCCCTCCCCAGAGTCCTCCCAGTAAGGTAAGCCCCAGCTGGCCCTGATGACATTTTCTTAGCTACGGAGGACCACCTATGTTCTATTACTTAGTACTAGGTTGCTTCTTGTCATAGAATTAATTTTTTTTTTAACTCAGAATTGTGTTTTTTGCAGTTCCCTTTAAAATTCTGTGTTTTGTCCACACTTACTTCGCACTGGTTCTCAATCTTCCAAAAATAGACTGGGGAATAGATGGATGGATGAATGAATAGATAGACGGATGGATGGATATCAGTTGGGGTTTGTTGGTTGTAAATAATAGAAGGTGACTCTGACTAAATCAAGCACAAGGGGTCATATTGGAAGGATATCCAATTGCTTACAGAATCAATAAAAAGGCTGGAAATTCAGTGGAAAAGGGGAAGAACTGATATACGGGTACAGTGGCAATAATCACCTCAGGTCAGGGCCGTGGCCTTGTAATGAATGAACACCAGGCATTTTTCATGCCCAGGCCTAACTGCATTCAAGAGTCGAAACCCTGGAAGGGAGAATCAAGTTGATGTAGCTTGGGTCACATGTCCTTTGATTCATAAGACCTCTCCACATGCATGACGAGGCACAAATAATTTCCTAAAAGGAAATTAAGACTCCAAGGCCAAAATAAGAGAGAATAGCCACTCGGTGCTCAGAATACAGCCACCGCCTCTAACAAGGGAACTGATAGATCCTCAGTTCCCTGAGGCAGCACCAATGACTGTGGTCTCTGTTTGCCCCTTGCCGCTTCCCTCATACTTCACACAAATTGCATTCTGCCCTCACAAGGCCCACCCTGTCCCCACCTCTGTCCCTTCCTACCTCCAACAAGAGGCCTTTGCAGCTGCTCAAGCCCGCACTGGTCATTCCTTTCCCTGAACGCCAGTTGCCCTGACCATCAGCCCGGCGCCAGAATTCCCCTTCACAGAACCTGCTTGCTGCTTCACCTTCCGGGCATGGCTGTGCACTAAGTGTCCTGAAAGCAGAAGCCTTGTCACACTTGACTTCTGTCCTTGAACAGTGTTTGAGAGTCAGAATCAGTGACCAACCAATACATGGTGATCAGCGATCAAGGAGAGTGCGTGGCACGGGGCCATCAGCTGCATCGTGGCACCTCAGAAGTGATCCGGGTTTAGCATTCTGTGAGAGTTCAGTCAGCTGGGACCCAAAGAGCTGACTTCTCAAAAGTTGCGCAACTAGTTAAAGACAACGCTAGGCCTGGAAGCCAGCTTTTATTACACCCAGTCTAAACCAAAGCTCCTTGCTTCCTCAGGGGTGTGTATTTACTCGTGTGTGTGTGTGTGCATGCATGCGTGTCTCTGTGTATATGTGCATGTGTATATACATACGCGTGTGTACATATGTGTATGTGTGCATGTGTGTACATACATTGGTGCATATGTGTGCATGTGCTTATGTGTATAGGTGTGTGCATGTGTGTATATGTACATGCATATACATATATGTGCATTCTTGTGTGCTTCTTACATGTGTATTCCACCCCTTCACTAGGGACTGGCCCATTACCACGTTTGGCGTTATAACTCCCCAGTCAGTGGTTGCTAATGCTAAATTAATTAAACAAAGCCCTGCCAGGATGGCACCAGTACGTTCTTTGTCTTGTTGCTGCCCCATCCTTGCCCAAACTTCGGCCCATCTGATGACCTTTTGCCCACGGAGCAGCCAAAATGTTGATTGATTACCCCTAAAACTTCATTTCTCTTGAGAATCAATGTATTTCAAAAAAAGTGGAAGGTGTGTTAAGTCCACAGAGAAGCAACCACATCCTTGTGTCCCCAGAATCACCCCAAGTGGCCTCCCTTGTCAGCCGCCCTGTGTCATTCCTCTGTTCCATGCTACTTGAAAAATTAGCTGGTGTACTGGAAATAAAGTTACAGGGAGCCAACATTTTGACAAGGTAATGGTCCCCTGCCTTTCTTGACATTTGCGAGGGAGTCAGAGTCCATTATAATGTCACAATGGTGTGCGCCATTGACATCTCATTGAATAATTAAAAGGCAGTTTAATCATAGCCATCATCCACTTAGTGTCTGGATCCCGATGTTGGGGATGCATGTTCAGGGGACAGCCGTGGTTGTGCGAATGAGGGACTAGCGCAAAGCTGGGTCTCGATCGAGACCATCCGGCAGCAGTGCCTGCCACCTGTGCTGTAACTTAGGGGGTGGGGTAGGCAGCTCCAGAGCCCTGCAGTGCTCCCTCAAAAAAAAAAAAGCATTTTCTACTCTCTTTTGCTTCTTTGAACTCAGTGCAGGAGCAGACTTAATTTTGACCTGAATGAAAAACTGCAAGTCTCTTGTTTTTCATTCATCACAAGTAGTTTGTGCTGGAAGGGAATTTAGTTTTCGTTCTTTCATGAGGTGGATAATTATTGAACGCCTGCTCTGAATGGGGCATTGTTCCCGGTGCTGTGGATACGCAGGGAAGAAGACAACTGCGGGAGTTGCTGCCCTGAGGGGGCTCGTGTCCTGGAGGGGAGAAGGATAAAAACACGCGTGTACCGTGTGCAGAACTAAGACGGGGGTGTAGCAGAGGGTGATCGGATAACTTTGTTAATACGCGGTCAGAAGTGTCTCTGGAGAGCAGCAGTGTGGACGAGGTCTGAATGGAAGGAGCAGAATGTGGACAGTTCCCCAGGCGAGCACTCGGGGAGAGGAAGAGTTGGTGAAAAGGCTCTGAGTAGGAAGGAACAGCACGTGTTCCACAACCTTCCAGAAGGCCACTGTGGAGTGGGCCAGGTGAGGGGAGGCAGCTGGGGCAGCTCGGGTGGGCTTCCAAGGCCAGGGTTGGAAGTGTGAGCTTCAGTCTCCGTGTGGTGGGGCTGAGCAGAGAAACAATACATTTAGAACACAGAGACTTTGTTTAAGAAGAACGGCTCACACCTCTGTTCCTCTGACCCTGTGCTCCTCTCCATGCTAAATCTTAAGGCAGATAAGGTGTGAAAACAGCCCAGGCAAAGGAGCCTTGAAAGAAAATGCCACACCCGGAAATTACGAGGAATCTGCTGGGACTGGAGTCATGGTCACATGACCCAGAGAAGTCAAGAAATTCCATGAAGATCACACAGCATGCAATTCTTCACCTATGCCTCCTTCTTAGTTCTTCTCTAGTGCAGGTGGCCAAATTCAGGTGGTCAGGGCATTGGGCAAGGTAGGATGCCCATAACTGTTCCTGGCAAGGCTGGTGCTGAGACTAGGCAGAGACCACGTCCAACTGGGCTAGGAAAACTTGTTTCCCCAAATATATGTGATTCTGACTTGGCTATTACAACCATCTGAACCCTAGACTTATGCCTTAAAGCCAGGATGGTCTGGTTTCATGCTATCAACACCCTTACTCCCGCCCAAGCCACAGAAACACTGAGACCAAAACACTGATCTCTTGACTCCTGACCTGGCATTGTACTGGGACACTCATCAGGAGTGAGGGGGGTTAGAGAAATGTAGCAGCCATTTTTCCTATGCGTTGTGAGCAACACTGGTGGCCTGGCAGGAAGGGAGAGCGGCAAAGTGGTTCCGAGCAGGGGTGAAGAGTCAGGCAGCTTGCGTTCCATTCCCACCTCCACTATCTACTAGCTGTGTGACTTCAAGAAAATTACTTCACCTCTCTGCACCTTGGCTTTCTCATCTGTAAAATAGAAGCATTCTTACTTTTTTTTTTTTTTTTTTTGAGACAGAGTGTTACTCTGCCACCTTGGGTAGAGTCCTGTGGTCTCATCATAGCTCACGGCGAGCTCAGTCTCTTGGGCTCCAGCCATTCTGTTGCCTCAGCCTCTCGAGTAGCTGGGACTGACTACAGGCACCAGCCATACACATAATTCCCAGATAATTCTTCTATTTAGTAGAGATGGGATCTTGCTCCTGCTCAAGCTGGTCTCGGACTCCTGAGCTCAAGGGATCCTCCTGCCTCGGCCTCCCAGAATGCTGGATTAAGGCCACTCCGCCTGGCCTCATACTTGCTTAATAAAGTTACCAGGAGGATTCAGTGAGGCAACACATGCAGATTGGTCATTGTCCAGCCGTGCACGTGCTGAATGCTCCATCCACGGTGGCTGCCTTCCTCTCTGGACCCCCAGAAGAGCTGCCGTTATAGTGCCCACAGTGTGCCAGGCACCTCTCTGGGGTCTGTCCACATTTCTGTGTGGTGAAGTGTTTGGCAGATGTCATGCTTCCCGCCATATACCTGGTGTCCCTATGGATTGATTCCACTCACATTGTCACTGTAACTATGTGGGTGGGCTTTACAGATGCAGACAGAGGAGCCCAGAACAGTTCAGTCACATGCCAAGGTCACACAGCTGGTGAGAAGCAGAGCAGAATTCTCACCCAAAGCTCTCACCCTTCCCTCCCTCTCTACCACTCATCTCATCCCAGGGCCTGGCACCCTAGGGACCTACTAATACTCAACTGCTGTCACCTGAGACTTGTCAGTCCCACCCTCTGTCTGGTGAAGAGGCGGAGCATGGAGAGGAGCTGTGCCCTGTGCCTTAGAAACCCCTGCTGTGAGCAGAACAGGGAGATAGCAGGCTGTGCTGCCAGCAGGCCACACCTTCACATGCCCAGGTCTGTGCAGCCTAGATGCTTCCAGAATGGGTGATGGGAGCCCCTCGGCTTCTCCTGCAGAATATGGCCTCTGGGTTCTGAAATGGCCCTTCGCTGAAGGCTAGAAGCACCCTGGTCTTCACAGGGCCAGAGAAAGTCTAGGTCAGGGCCTGTGCAAAGCCCGAGAGGCAGGTGTGGCCGGGCTCCAGACTGGGCATGGACAGGGCTTTAGTCCCCTCTGCGCAGCTCAGCTCCAGCCAGAACATCTCTACTTTGGTCTGTTTCCAACTGGGGATTCACACCCAAGGTTTTCTTGGGAGAAAAGCTTAGTGAACCAACCCAAACATCAAAAGCCTACGATTGCAGCCTACAGTCGGGCCCTGGATACAGCCAGGACCCACAGCACACGGCAAGAGTGGGCAGAGAGAGGTCCTTTCTGATGTGTGTTAGTTATCCTCACAGCTCAGAGGGACGGCACTGCAGCGTGCAGAGTAAACATACTTCATGAAACACCTGCTGCTGTAGCAACCCTGTGTACCAGGTGTTGCATCTATGAATAAATAAACACCAGGCACTCAGCAAGGGCCCGGAAACACCCAGATGAATAACAAACAGATGCCCTTCCCTCAGGGAGCGCACAGTCCAGTTAATGAAGGAAGCAGCATCCTTTACCTTTCTCCAAAGATCTCATTTACAGAGCAAACAGCCATGAATTTCTTTAAAGTCCTCTCATATCTTTTCACATTAGCCCTGGTGCTCCCTGCCTGGCTGAGACCCGCATGTCCATTCCCCATTCTGGGGCAGCCTCCAGCCCTCGGCCCTACACCCCTCACCTCCTCCGCCCCAGTAGGGCTTTGTCTGCATCTGTTCCTCAGGGATACCCACCCCGTTCCAACCCTGCTTTTCTCTCTCACAGCACCTCACTCTTTCCCCGTACAGCACTCGGATAATGCGTGAGTGAGTGTTTGTGTGTTTATTGGCTTAATGTCTATCAGCCCCTATGAGGGTAGGGACCACCTGTCATGCTCACCAAGGTTTAACCACAGTCTGATAGAGTATCTGTCCCACATTGGACACAGATTCTTTTTAAATGAATGAATGACCCTTTGAGAGATTTTGATAGGTAGTTTGGAAAGTGGTGGAGGCCTGGAATATGGGGGTCCTTGAATAACACACTGAGAGATTTGTACTATAGGCATTTGAGCAACTATTAACTTTTTATCCCTTCCTTCCCTCTTTTCTTCCTTCTTTCCCCTCTTTCTTTCCTTTCTTCCCTCCTACCTCCCTTCCCTCATTCCTCCCCCACTCCCCTTCCTTCCTTCCTCCTTCCTTTTCCTCTCCCTTCCTCCTCCCTCCACCCATTCCTTTCCCCACTTTCTCTCCCTCCTTCTATTCAGGAGAAGATTAGAGGAAGAATGGGAAAGAGACTCTTAGGGTGAGAGCAGGGCAGTGAATCTCAGAATAGGCAGATGAGTTCTGATAAACCCATGTCCAGGGTAGGGAGTCACGCGGGTGGTCTTTTGAAGCAGGCACTGGGAGGGCCAGTGTTCCCTCGGCACAGCAGAGCCCACATGGCCGGTCCAGCACAGACTGTTCCAAGGAAGCGCCCTTCAGTCCCCAGCTTGATAGCCTGGTCACACACCAGCTTCCGTTCATTACCCTCATCTCAGACGCAATCTGGGAGAGGACCCCAGCCCTGCAGAGACATCTCCTGGCCCCATCATACGTTAGTGGCAAGGATTGGCCACAGCACCCTGGGTGGATGTAGAGAGGTACTGGACGTGGTAGCCGGCTTCCTCTGGGATTAGAGACACTTCCAGAGTAAAGACAGCCAGTCCCCCTCACTCACCACATCGTGACTGGTAGGGGCGTGGTGAGAGCATGGACTCAGGAGCTGGATGTCCTGAGTTCAGTTCTTGGCTCTGCTGCTTGCAAGTTACTTCTCTGTGCCTCAGTTTCCTCATCTGTAAAGTGTGGCTCACCTATTCATAGTACTTACCTCCAGGGACAGGTGTGGGTCCATAATGAACTAGCATATGTAACAGAAAGCACTTGGATGCACGCCATCAGGGCTGTGGGCATCTCAGCTGTTATGATTATTGCGAAGAACTGGATCCGCAACTGTCTCCCTGACTTATGTGTGAGCTCCTTCGGGACAGGGCTAGGGCTCACCACTCAGCCAAAGTTCCCAGACATTGTCCAGATCAGCAGGGACAAAGGACAGAGGCTAGTTCCCTGCTTCCTTGCTGTTTCCCCCACTAAACTGGAATCTCCGTGAGGACAAGGACCCGGCACCCAGCACCAGGTAACTAGCAGCAGCTCAGAGAATGGCTGTTGAGCCCAAAACACAGCAGGAGGATTGGAATGGATGATACCACCATGTGGGAGGAGCCTTGACAGTGGGAGATGGTGTTCATCTGAAGTGTCCCGTTTTTCTCCAGAAGGAAGGTGGTGATGCTGATAACCGAGCTGGGAATAACAGGCAAAGAGCTAGTCTGGAGGGTGTGTGATGCTGGAAATGATGATTCTTAAATTAGTGATGGAGAACCAGACACTATTTGGGTCCCAAATGGATTTTTCTACTCAGTGTAAATGGTCCTTTGATTGGGGAAAGCACGCTGGGATATTTATTTCTAAGTCAGCCGTCAAATCAGAGCATGAGGGTCTCAGTCTGATCAGGGCAATAAGGAATGAAATCAAAATGTTTGTCGGAGAGGCTTAAAAGGGTTCTGAAGCGGTGCTTCCCATTGAAGAGCAATCTAGTGGCAATAAAGCCTCTTTGCAATCATGCTTGGTGGCAGTGGGAGGCCAGCGTTTGGTCTCCAGGACTCATTTACATGCAGACACATAGGGGCCAGGACCTGCACCGTGCAGGGAGCTGGCCAGCAAGGGCTGGTGGTGGTAGGAAGGTCACCCCTGGAGGGACGGGGGCTGTTGCCTGAGAAAGCAAGCACAGAAACCCAGCACGGGGATGGGGAAAGGTGAAGATGCTGCAACTGCGGTTTGCAGGGCTCAGCCAGGCATGGCATCCCTGCCTGCTACCTTTGATCCCTTAAGTCATTAAGACCTCTCATGGAAAACTGTTCCACAGCTCAGGCCTCGTGTTCCCCGGCCCCCTGGAGGCAGCGATCTATTGTGTGGCTGCTGGAGGTGAGGAGGTTCAGCAAGAAAAAAACCATTAGACCATCATTTTTCCCTTCAAGAAACCATTAGATGAATCTGTCTGACCTTCAGGGTAGCCCTGGGAAGTTTAGAGTGGCCTCTGCCGAGTGCTCCAACCGGCCCCTGCAGAGTTAATGTTCCTGGCAGGTTCCTCTGTGAGCTGCATGTGTCTGGCAGCCGTCCTGTGGCCTCCCCTCGCTATTTCTGCTCCTGCGGTTGGAGGACACTTGAGGATGAAGCCAGGAGACAGGCAGCGAGGCCCATTGGAGGCACTCTGGGCTGGGGCTCCAGGAATCAGGGCTCTGTCCACAGATCTGCCTCTGCCTTGCTGTGATAATAGGCGGATGGTTTCTCCCTCTGCATTTTTAATATGGACTTCCTTGAAGTCACCAGAATGACTCAAAGTGGAGGCCCAGGAACAGCAGCATCCATAGAAATGCAAATTTCAGGGCTCCAGACCCACCAATAAGAAAATTCTGGGGGTGGAGCCCAGCCCCTGAGGTCCAACAGGGCACCCAGGTGATTTGCATATGCATTAGGGTTCCAGACCTCTGGAAGGATTGCATCCTACTTCCTTCCCTACCCCCAGCTGAGTGCATGACACCCACTGGGGACCCTGTGATAAAATGGCCAAGGGGGCTCATGAAATAAATGACCAAGTCTTCAAGCTGCCACTCTCTTCTTTCCATCCATTCTTGCTGTTTTAGTGTCTGTTTTCCTCCATCACCAAGACACAGCCTGTTGTCTACTTCACTGTTCAGGAAGGGGGCTCAGGTGGTGCTAGACACACCTCGCCCTGTCTGATGAGTGCTGCATTTGCAGAATGGGAGGCGGGAGTTGCTTTGGGCCTGATGTCTGAACCAGGTGGCTACTGTCTATGGAATGCCAGGCAATGATATCTGCACATGTATAATACATAGGTTTATAAGATTCTCTTATAAATTACAGGATTTTATGATCCAGGCTTCGCAGACTGACGGCATGAATTGTAACAGGGCAATATATTGCCATACAAGATAATGCCACCAGCGATATAGGCCTAATATATCATAACTAAAGAGGATGTTGCATTTAGAAATGTGCTATTTTTGTTTTTAAAGTGCCTTTGGTGTTTTAAAACTGTCAGCACTGAGATGCTCCAAGAACTGACAGGTCTGGGGCAAATGCCAATTTTCATATAAAGAAAGAGTCCTCACCCTTACCCAGAGTGACTGCCTAAACCTGCCACGTGGATATGGGTGTGCCAGGAGAAAGGGAACCTGGAAACCCCCTTCCTTTCTTCTCTGCCCTGCTCCCTCCACACACACACACACACACACACACACACCCTTACTCTTTCACCATCCCTTACTCTGTGTCTAATTTCTGAGCAGTTTGGAGCAGGAACAGCAGGGATAATTGAGAGTGTGAGTCCACGTTGCCCTGTAAATGTTAATACACGAGGCAATGTATCTTTGTGGTTAAAAGAATATATATATATATATATATTTGAACCTACCTGATCTTGGGTTCAAGTCCCCTGTTGTATCCTTACTGCTGGGTCACCTGAGGGAAGTTACTTAACTTCTCTGAGCTTTAGTTTGTTCTCGTATAAAACAGAGAACATTATATATGACTTGACACACTTGACCCCCTGCCTGCCCTGAGTCTGGCCTCTCTCCTTGCTTGTGGTTTCAGGCACTAAGATCTCCTTTGGGCTCCTTGAACATTACTTGGCTCCCTACCCAGCCTCATCCACTATCCCATCCCCTGTATGATTTTCCTGCACAACCACTGTTGACTCTTCCTGAACTGATGGATTGATTGGCTGTGTTCCCTCACCCCTGCAGGAATGGAAGCTTCATGAGGGAAGAAATGTCAGCTCTCTGAGCTCTTGGCTGATGAATGAATGATTCCGTGAATGAATGAATGGCACCTACTGATTCCAGGTGGGAGGACTGAGATAAAGCATGCAGAACACTTAGCATAGATCCCGTCCTGTGGAAATCCTGCCCACTTCTGTTTATGGAGCACTGACTATGGAATCCTCAAAGGTAGTGCTGTTATTATCATCTCTACTTAGCAAGTGAGGAAACAGAGGGACAGAGGGACAAATAACCTCCCCAAGGTCACCCAGACAGTAGGTCCTGAAGACGTAGTTCAAAGCCACGCTCTCAGGCTCTGTCCTGTCCTGCCTCTTGAGATGTGTGAGCTGTGAAGGAAGCTGTCACTGGGACTGCACTTGTCTTTTCTGAATGATAGGATGCTGGTGACATCTCCTGCCTGACTCAGGAGATGGTGCCTAAGGAGGGAGGCTGAGGTGCACACAGAGAGGACAGCCCTGACTTTCAGCTGCCGTCCTGTCTGAGAGCCCAGTCTGTGGGGAGCAAGGTAGGACAGCAGAATGTGCAGTGGATGGGCATTTGGCACTCTGGGCTGTGTCCTATCCCTGAGACTACATGGTATGTGACCACGGACAAGTCATCTCACCTCTCTGTCTATGGAATGCCACAGCCTCTCTGCCTGTCCACTGACAGTATGAAAGAAAAACCTTTCTCCCACGATGGAACTTCTTAGGACTTGCTTGGACAGGCCCCAGGAGGACGTATTGTCAGACTGAAATACTGAAATGCAGAGATATTCTATTCCCCCTCCCATCAGGGGACAGGGCCTTTCCTGTGAGCCTGGGCAACGTCTAAGCAGGGATTGCGAATTTGCAGGCTTCAGGCATCAGCTGGGCTTAGGTAGGCAGCTGGGCTTTGCAAATTGGTGGCCCTAGCAGGTGGGGACGGGCTGCGCTCACCTGCTGCAGCCTCCCATACTCAGCTGCCTCCCGTGGCTGTGCTCACATGTGCCAGCCCACTTTTGCCAGTTTTCTCTAGCTAGGCCAAGAATCTGAATGAATTTTTATGTGAAATCGTTCCATTTTCTTCAATGCTGATGCAATTTTGAAAGCACTCTGATGACAGGAAGCACATCTGTGGGCTACATGGGGCCCAGGGTCCTGACAGGCCACCTTCTCTGCATCTGTAGCTGCTGCAAGAAGAGCTGCCACTGGGGAAACTCCTCAGGGGGCTTAGTCTGCCCGGAAACCCTGGGGACTGGGCAAGGCCTCCTCCTGTATTCCCCAACTAAGGGGGAGAATGGTATGCCAGGGGCTGGCAGACAAGTTTCCTCTTACAGCAATTTTTTTTTATGTCAGTTAATTTTCTTATCATGAAAGTAGTACATGCACATAGTTTTTAAAAAATGTGGGGAGCACCAAAGAACATAGGATAGAGGGTATGATAGGAAGACCTTGACCTTTTTCCTAAAAGTAAACCAACACTTTCCCGTGTCTCCTTGTAACATGGATGTTTTTTCTTGGCACGCTGGGCTCATATTCACATCGTGCTCTGCATTTTTTGACTCAGACATATTTCACATCATCTCACCCAAATCCCTCTCACTATTTTTTGTTTGTTTGTTTTGAGACAGAGTCTCACTTTGTCACCCTCGGTAGAGAGCCGTGGCGTCATAGCTCACAGCAATTTCAAACTCTCAGGGTCAAGTGATCCTTTTGCCTCAGCCTCCCAAGTAGCTGGGACTACAGGCTCCCGCCACAACGCCCGGCTAGTTTTTTTTTTTTTAAGAGACAGGGTCTCACTCTTGCTAACTCCTGAGCTCAAGCAATCCACCCTCCTTAACCTCCCATAGTGCAAGGACTACAGGCGTGAGCCACCAGGCCTAGCTTCCTCTTACTTTTCATTGCTCCGTAACAAACCACGGTGAGAATCGACTATCATTTATTTCATCAGTCTCTGTGTCCAGACCCCTCTGGTGGTATTTCAGTTTTTTCTACCACAGAGAAGGCTGCAGAGTACAACCTGCCCATATGTTTGTATATGTACGGCATGTCTGACAAATAGCATTTTTTTGCAGCGGCCACCAAACCCAAGACAATTAGTTTGGTGTAAATAGTGACATAAAAACCTGTAATATTTTTTCTAGCTTGAATTAAACATGACTGTATTGAAGAGCAAATAATAAAGCAAATGGAACAAAATATTAAGAGGTGACTATGGGGAGAGGGGATGTGTGTGGGCGTTCTTTGTACCATTCTCTGTAGTATTCTGTTGCTTCTCTAAACTTAAAATACAGTAGAACCTCTGTATGTTGACCACCCAAGGGACTGTAACGAACTGGTCAACATGCAGAGGTGGCCAACATAAGGAACTAGGCCACTGTACGGACACGTACATGTGGCTCACGTCTGGTCAATGAAAATTAAGGCCACTTAAGGAGGTGGTCATTGCAGGGAAATGATCGACTATGGAGGTTCTAATGTAATTTCCAAATTTAAAATGCTAATAAATTACTGTAATGATGCATCCAGAAAATCAGTTTTGGGGATAACACTGTGACTTGCCTGAAATCTTATATTATTAACGATAAGCACCTCCGTCTTTCCTGCTATCTCGAGTCTTTTATTCTGTGTTTGATTTTTTTTTTAAATGTATAGCAGTGATATATGCTGATGACAGTAAGGGAAATAAAACAGCACAAAGATCAATAAAAGCAAAGTAAATTATCTGCCTCCCCCACTCCACCTGCCCCTCCTCTCCCGCCCAAGATAACCAATATTGTCAGTGTGATGTGAAAATATCCACAGCATACTCCTTGCTGATGCATGCACGTGTAAGCATCTTTGTGTGTTTCTAACTGGAAACTGTACCCATCCATCTAAAGCGTGCTCTGTTTTCACATATCCTAGACATCGCTCCATCAGCAGATGTAGATCTAACACTGTCTTTTCTTCCCCCGATATCTTTATGTTCACCCATAATATTCAGTAAAACTATTTCTTTTCCTAATAGACCTCTTGCCTAAGTATCAAAATAACCCACTTTATCATACAAGAGGTAGATAATTTATTACATAAAAGAAGGGAATAAAAATCACTCATAACTCCTCCATCAGTGGTAACTGCTGTCAGCATTCTGGTAATCTCCTTTGAGCACCTATGCACCTGTCTGTGTGTCTGTCTGTATGGGAGTTAGGTAGCAAAAATGATGCCATTTTGCATGCTTTCTTGTGTCCTGTTCTTTTGACTTATTGTTACCACAGGAGCTTTTTTCTTATGTATTAAACACTCTTTGAAAACTTGATAGTAATTAAGACAGATTTTAAGTTAGGTTGGGTTTGACATACCTAAAAAGTGGGAGAGATGATCAGGGAAGACTTCCTGGAGGAGGTGATATCTGAGCAAAGCCCTGAAGGATGAATAGAAGTCAACCAGATGAAGGAGGGGGGGAATAGGTATGCCAGGCAGAGGGAACGGCATTGGCAAAAGCCTGGAGTTAAGAGGAAGCTTGGAGCATCCAGAGCCTGTGTGAGATTTGATGATGCCGGTATGTAGGTTTGAGGTGGGTAGCTCTTAGAAAGGTGCCAGCCAGATTAAGGGATGCAGATTTTGTCCCCATTTAAGGGTTTCATCCAGGAAGAAAAGATGGGATGGTATGATCATGTTTGTAGCTTGCATTTAGGATGATTGTGCTGGTGACAATGTGATAGCAAGGAAGAGGCCCAACTGGAGGCAGAGAGAGGACTGTAGGTTGGACAGAAACTCTTGAACCAGTATTCCACAACCTTTAGAGACTGACGTCCACCCTAAACACCCACCCAGTTCTCCCTGGCAACCCAGGGCCACCTCTGGAACAGTCACCTGAGCCTTTTTGGCAATTGCGATGTTCTCAGCTGGTGGATTTTGCCACCAAGTCCCAGAGTACCTGTTGACAGAACCATTGACAATTTGATGGAAATGCTTTTGGAAAACTTGCACCAAGAAATCTATTTCTGGCCCAGGCGTGGTGGCTCATATCTTATAATCCCAGCACTCTGGGAGGCTGAGGCGGGTGGATTGCCTGAGTTCACAGGTTTGAGACCAGCCTAAGTCAGAGCGAGACCCCAGTTCTAAAAATAGCTGAGCATTGTAGTCACAGCTACTCAGGAGGCTAAGGCAAAAGAATTGCTCAAGCCCAAGAGTTAGAGGTTGCTGTGAGCTATGATGCCACGGCACCTACTGAGGGCAACAAAGTAAGACTCTGTCTCAAAAAGAAAAAATAAGAAAGAAAGAAAATCTGATTCTCTCTTTTACAGCTGTCTGCTGTGACCTGTAGTTTAACAACAACAACAAAAATTCAGAGGAAACAAGATCCTGGGAACCACGTAATATAGGAACCAGTGGATGGTTGGAAGGCACAAACTGTGGTGAATTAGAGAGTGCCTCCTCACCTAATTCTCCCCATCTGATGGTCTCGGCATTGTGAAACGGGGACGTCCTTGGAGATCAGGCCCCTCTACATCTTACAGTTGGGGAATCCAAGGCTCTTGGGAGAAGAGACTAACCTACTCACTTATTTTAAAAATTCTCACTTTTAAATCAGGTCCTCACTTTCCTTTCCTTTTCATGAAAACCAGAAACTGGAGGGGTGAGATGGTCCTTCATACCCCTCAAATCCTCCCCCAGCCTAAATTTCATCCCTGAGGCCTCAACTGTCTGGGCTATACACAGAGAATCATATCTGCCAGCAAACACTAATCAATGCGGCAGAGGCAGGAACCTTTGTTTCTTCTTGTAAACATCTGTAGCAATAAGTAGGAAAAAGAAAAGAAATGCAGGAAAATCCATCAACCTAATTGTTTAGAAGTGGAATGTTTTCCATGAGGCATTAATAATGCCGACCTCGCGGTAGTTTCTCATTTTCGACTCTGGTTTAGTTCATATAACTCCCAATGATACAATTGAGGGTGTGTGCGTGTATATACCCGTGTGTTTGTGTACACTCGTGACTAAAATCCAGCTAGAAACCACAGTCAGTAATACCACTATTTGGTCTTGAGTTCCTGAAGCTGCTCAAACCGGCTGGGAGGTAGTAATGCACACAGCTAAAAATACCTGCACTTGAACTCCACTTCTGGCAGCTGTGTCATCTCTAAGACTCAGTTTCTTCAACCAGGAAGTGGGAATACTATAATAACACCTTACAGGAGTGTGAGCACCCACTGAGTTGATTTCTAACAAACAAAGGCTCTGAACATGGTGACCAGCCTGCCCTAAAGGGTAACTGTCATTTCTGCTGGAGTTTAACGTACAAATGTGTGCTCACGTTTTACCTGGGGGGATCCAAGTACATATGGGTTCCACCCATGAGAAGCAGCAATCAGTCCTAACAGAGGCAGACAGAGTATAAAGGCTAGGAGAGTCCTCCCTAAGTCTAAGAGCCCCAGGCCATCTGTGAGTGGAGAGCCGTGGCCACAGCCCAGGGAAAGCCAAGTTCTTGGATGAAAGAAAGAAAATAGGTAATAAACCAAAGATACTGAACAAAGGCAGGTTAGCTGCAAAGTTCCGATGACTTGCCAAGGAACAGAATCAAGTGCAAGGGACACACCAGGTAGGACAGGAGTGGAGGCTGAGAATGAGGGGGCTGACCGGTGTGAACAGCACTGGAGCATCCATCATCAGGCTGGATAAACACACTTCCCTACGCTAAGGGAGACAGCGCTGAAGACCTTCCCCAACATAACCATGGGAGCAGCAGACCAAATGGAGCACGCTTCGCCGTTCTTTCCCAACAGGCCATGGGCAGGAAATCTGGTCTCCAGGCTGGGTCTGGGTCAACACATCCAGAGAGGTATATAGGGCCCTTGTACATCAATTTGTCTCAGGACAGAGCAGACTGTAACAAAGGCTGTTTGCATCAGGGCTGGCTGTATTATGCATGACATTCATTTGCTAATTTGCATTTCCTTCACCTCTTAAAAAATGAAAAGCAGGAGCCAATGATTGATGAATGGAAGGGAAATGGAGCACCTAATAAATGAGAAAGCTGCCATGATGAGAGAACTGGGTGCAGTCTGAAAACAGAATGAGTCCTGCTACAGAGGGGGACATAAGCCTTCTGGACAAGGGAGCTGTGGTGTGCAGCTCACATTCTTTTTTTCTTTTTTTTTTTGAGACAGAGTCTCACTATGTCTCCCTTGGTAGAGTGCAATGGCATCACAGCTCACAGCAACCTCTAACTCTTGGGCTTAAACAATTCTCTTGCCTCAGCCTCCCACGTAGCTGGGACTACAGGCACCTGTCACAACGCCTAGCAATTTTTTTGTTGCATTTGTCATTGTTGTTTAGCAGGCCTGGGCTGGGTTTGAACCCACCTGCCTTGGTGTTTGTGGCCGGTGCCCTAATCGCTGAGCTACAGGCGCCAAGCCACAGCTGACATTCTTAATTGGGAGAAGGTTCAGAGGTAATAGCAAGGCTCCAGTTCTTCCCATGCTTTGTGCAGCCCTGGACAAATCGTGTCATCTCTCTTCAAGCCTCAGTTTTCCTATTTGAAAAATGTACTCAGTTATACCAGCTTACCTCATGGGGTCCAGCATTCGTAGTGTAGACAGGAAAACTGGAGCTGATCCAAGAACTTGGAGCTCAATTCAATGACTGCATCATGAAATTAGTGGTATTTTTTTGCCCTTGGAAAGGATGTGGGAAGAGCATAGTCTTTGCATATAGATCTGAGTTTGAATCCTATAAACTAAGCTATTTATTTACTTATTTATTTTCTTTGGCCAGGGCTGGGTTATGGGGCCAGCTCCCTACTCTTTTGAGCCGCAGGTGCTGCCCAGTAAACTAACCTATTTAGCTATGTGACCTTGAGTAGGTCACTTTAACCTCTCTCAGCCTCTGTCTCCCCATATGTAAAATGAGAAAAATGGCTCCCGCACCCTCATAGCGCTGGTTAAAGTATTAAAGTAAGGTATCAGATGGTATCGGGCATGTAATAGGTGCTCAATCAAACCCCGCTTTTCTCTCTTCCCTGCCACTACTATTGAACCACAACATTCATCCTAATTTCTTGGCAACTCACAATCTACTTCATGGAATCATCGAGATCGAAGACAAGAAAAAGTTATGATTTTTGAGATTGTTGAGCTGTGAGACAACTTAGAAATATTTAGCCCAGGATCCATCAATCGATCTCTCTCTCTCCCTCCTTCTCTCTCATAGTCAAAGCATTTTTTAAATGTACCACAAATGCTAAATCAACCTCTTTCTCAGAATGGAACCATGCAGCAAGCTTGACATCAGAAAAATAACAAGTAGGTATAAACCATTAGGAATTTGGCCTATCTACAGGTTAAACGTGGAAATAAAGTATACATACACATACGTTTATCTACATAACCATTGGAAAAACATTCATCAGCATCCATTCATCTAATGCCAATCATGTATAGCTTTTAACTCAGAGGCATTAACAATGTTTGTCTTTCGATGGAATTTTTCTAAGTCTGTTCCTTGGATCTATAAGGTTCCATGGAGGGGCCCTGGGCTTCCTCCGGGCAGATAAAGGCGGCTCAGAGCCTGGCAGGAGTCACCTCCTTCCTTCAACCAGGGCGTCTTACATTTGTTTTAAGCATCAAGGTTCTATGTAAGGCTTTTTTTTTAGGATATAAGAGTAGAAACTTTCTTTTATCTTCTTAGGAGAAAGAGAGGGAGATGGTAGAAGAGAGAGAGAGAGCGCAAGGGGATGGCACGGCATTCCAAAGAAAGAAAGGGAGAATGCGGCCAGATTGGATTTTTTAAGTTAAGTAAAATGTTTTCCTATAAAACAAACATGTGAAATTGCTGTTATGGGCTGTAGAGTGGAAACAGGAAGGCCAGCGGCCCCACACAAGGAATGGGTTCCTGGCTGTGGCCTCCAGTCCCTGGGCTGGTGACCTGTAGTCCTTGGCTCCTTTAACAAGGGACATCTCCCTTTGGGTGAGTCAGAACTGATTCAAATAGTTTCAAATCAACACGAGAGGGAAAATAACCAAAATT
>NW_003852507.1:5031111-5037960 GCF_000181295.1 Otolemur garnettii | reverse complement strand
AGCTTGCAAGTGTCAGGGGCAGGATTGCTTTCTAGAGATGTCTGGCCCCAAGAATCCCTGATTCCTAGTGGTCCTTTTGTTTTCTGACCTGCGTGAACTCAGACCCTCCGATTTCAGGATTAGTCCCACTCACTGTTTTCTGGAACCCAAGCCTATGGCTTGTTAATCGCATCCTGAGAGGCTGGTGATGTTCAGCCACCTCCATGACCTGTTGCATGCGGAGTAAATGGGTTCCCAGCCCACCTGCCTTGGCAGAACTAGGTTTACGCAGACACTCTTTTGCTTTGGGGTCTGTGGGCTGCAAGGGGCCTCCAGAGGGAGCAGATTCCTGCTAGCTGTTCCCAGTGGAATGAGACCAGGCCGAGGAAGGGACAGATGGGAGGCAGGGCTGCAGCCGTGGCTCAGCTTCTGGTCTTGGTTTAGAGGCCCCATGTTATTCCCCAGGCTCCTTGATATGTTTGTTCTTTTGGATGCCCAGATATGACACTGTCTTGGTCCTTTTCCTTTGTCTCAGGGCTTCCTCCTTCTGCAGAGTCCCTCTGCTTCTCTCCTCCCTGAGCCCCTAGTGTTGGAGGACCTCAGGGCTATGCCCTTAGCACCCTTTTCTCTCTACGCTCACTCCCTGGCCAATCTCCTCTAGTCCCATGGCTGTAAGTGCTGTCTCTATGTTGATGCTCCCAAGTTTACATTTCCAGCCCAGACCTTTTTCCCAAAGCCCATTATTCCCACTCACCTACTCAATATCTCTCCACGGTGTTTAGAAGACGTCTCCCATCTCCCCACCCCTTTCTAAAACTGAACTCTTGTAACTCCTGTTCTTACCCTTGAAAACTGCTCCACCCACAGTCTTTGGTATCTTGGTGCAAATGTGATTCCCCTCTTCTCTCCCTCCACCATCCACCCAGCAGGAAATCCTGTTGGCCTTACCTTCAAAATAGATCAAGAATCCAACCTCTTCTGACCACCCACACTGTTCCCACCCAGTCTAAACCATCACCGTGTCTTGGCAGATGATGTTGGAACTTCCAGCAGGACCTTGGGCTTCTGCTCTTCCCCCCTTCTAGGCTGGGCAACAGCCCTCAAAGACACCAGGTTCTAATCCCGGGAACCTATAAAGTTTGCCTTATTTGTAAGGTGGGTGTAATTAAGAATCTCAATATGGGGAGATTCTCCTGGATTAGCCAGGTAGGCCCTAAATGACACTTCAAAAATCGTTATAAAAGACAGAGGGAGATTTGACTCACACAGAGACTTGACTCCCTCATCACTCGGGTGATGTGGCCACAAGTGGAGGAATGCCAGAGCCACCCACCCAGACACTGGGAGGAGCGGGTTCTCCTTAGCCCCTCCAGAGGGAGTAGGGTCCTGCTAGTGTACTGATTTCAGCTGAGTGAGACTGATCTGGGATGTGTGGTCTCTAAAACTGTGCAAGAATAAATTCTGACATTTTAAGCCACCTAGTTACCCAGTTTTTGGTAATTTATTAAGGCAGCCACAAGAAACTAATGGACTTCCCTACAGTCTATTCTTATCACATTCTTTTAAACATCCATAATATCACATTAATCATTTGCTCAAAACTCTCCAGTGGCTCTTCTTCCCAGAGGAAATCGCAGCCGTTGCAGTGGCTCAGTGCTCTTGTCTGCATTATTGCTCTGACATGTCCCACCATTAGGCACTCAGCCACTCCAGCTTCACTGGGCTCCTTGCTGTTCTGTGAACAGGCAGACGAACACCCACCCCAGGGCCTTTGCACCCACCTGCCCTTCCTTCCCTCTGCCTGGAATGCTCTTCCCTGAGATGGGTTTGCTGTCTCACTTTGCAGTCTTGAAAGCCCACGGTCAAGTTCAATCTCACTTTCTCAGTAAGGCCAACCATGGCCACCCTGTTTCCGCTGCAAATCACACCATCTATATTCTACTCACCTGTCCTTACTTTTTATTTTTTTAATAGTCTTTGATCACCTTCAAACATATTATATCATGTTGATTGTTTTCTGCTCGTCTCCCCAATTCCATCTACATATACTTTGGAATACGTACGTATAGAAAAAAAAAAAAGAATACATACATCTAAGCTCCCTGAGGTGCGGGGACCTTTGTCTTTTTTGTCCACTGACATAGTTCAAATTTCTAAAGCAGCACCTGGCACTGCAAAAGTGCTCAGGAAGTATCTGTTAGATGAGTGAATGCACTCGTGAGCTATAAAACTAAAATCTACCAGCCTTGGTTCTTAGAGAAGACTCACCCTTCTTCTCCTTAAACCCCCCACCCTGGGGGACCTACTTCTGGCTCCTGCTGGGTCACTTCCATACTGGCCTCCTGGCTGGCAATGGACACAGGCAAGCGTCCCCTTTTCTGGTTGTCTCTTGGCCTCTGCCTCCTGGAAACATTTCCTCCAAAAATGCTTGTGGGTTCAAAACCCACCGGCAATTTCAGGTGTATCTTTTTGGCTTCACAGCGTTTCACAAAAACCAAATAAACTTTTAAAATAGATCCAAGGGAGAGCTGACTGCTGGACACCTAAGATCTCTCTGGCTCTAGACACTTGTATCTAAAACCACACCCCACTCTGTATCAGACACACGCGAACAAACCTCTGGTCCCCCATAAAACAGAACTTTTGCTATAAATACTTTTAAAGGATTTTTCAAATTCTGCATTTGTGGTTATTTGAATCACCACCTAACTCACCACTGGCATGACTTCTGAACACCCTAAAGAGATTCTGGCCCACACAGCATTTTCAAATGTAACAAAATGTTAATAAATGCTCTATGGCACAATTCGTGAAGTTGACATCTGTAGACGTGTAAATAAGCATTCGTTCATTTCATTTCTGCCCTTTTCTTGTATGTTGGACCAAATACATTTTTTTCAGGTCCCAATTTTTTCTTTTGTTTTGTTTTTTGGTAGGCTCTTGGAAGCTTTCAGGGTCCCAGGGCCTGCTCTGGTGGCAGCTGGTGGATAAACTGGTTGTTCTGTGGAACCCACAAGGACAACCGGAGAGGCTGGGGGCTGCCCTGACTCACCATGAGCTTCAGCAAGTCCCTAATGAGCCCTAACCCCAGCTTCCCTATCCCCAAAATTAGGATTATGGCTCTGCTTTTGGGAGGCTCTGGGAATCAAATAGGACAACATAGATCAAAAATGCTTTGTAAACAGGCACCACGCACTTGCTCCTTTCGGTAATTGTTTTTGACAGCTTTACTGGCTCACCTCCCTCGTGCCCAGGTCAAGTGGGATTCCTGACTTCCTTCTGCGTGAGGCTGAATCCACAGGGCTCCTGCAGGCCTCTCTGAACCGCACCCCTGTCCCCCCAGCTGCTTCCCAACCCCACACTGCTCATTTGTCTAGCTGTTGGCTCTGCTTGGGTTTGGGTAAAGTTGCCCCAATGCTTTAAAGTTGGTTTTACATAAATGCAGGAAAAAGATGAAAGGGCTGACGTGAGCACCTACAGTGTGCTGGGCGTTGTTTGCATGCCTTGCTATTTCATCCTCAGGGAAGCCTGTGAACCCAGAAGTCTTCTGTTTCCCTCCCTGCACTGACCCTCTCTGTAAGTGAGTGTAACAGCACCTTTATCTGACCCCTATCTTTAGCCAAAACCCTGGGAGTCACTCATTATTTCTCCCTCTCCCTCCTCCCACCCCTACATTTTACACATCATCAGCCAGGTCGGCCAAGTCCATTTCGAATGTAGGTCCTGAGCCCACCCACTTCTTCCCCATCTTGACTGCTAGCTACCATGACCTCTCACCTCCATGGGGCACCTCCGAGCAAATCCATAGAGTGCCCTTCATTTTTATACCTGTCATCCAGAGTGCTTCTGAAACAGGGGGATCAGATGCCTCCCTGCCCCTCCCCCGCTCACGTCTTCTTCCGGGGCCTGCACATTCTGGCACCACTCTGGCCTCCTGCCCCATCCCTCATCTTGGGGCCCCTGACACTCAGCCTGCTCCCAGTTTCCTGAGGAGCCCCTGGGCTCTTTGCCCTTTGCCCACATTACCCTCCAGTGCTCTCCCCAACTTCTCACCCTTGGTTCCTACTTAAGGATCTCCCCAAAGATCTCTAGGCACACCCCTCCTGTCCATCTTGAACATCATTCCCGAGCTTCCTTCACAGCTCTGTTCACAATTTACAGTCCACTTTTTGTTTCTTTATTTGTGCCTTGTCTGCCTCTCTACAGTCAGTGATTTCAAGAGGGCATGGACTTTGCGTGCTCACCCGCAGACAGAATGGCCAACAGGGGGCTTGGGGCTCACTGGAAGCTCAGCAAACAATCTTTGAATGAATGGAGATTTCCATATGGGCTTGGTGTAGAAGAGCAGATGTTTAACCCAAAGCTGAGCGGAAATTCCAGCCCCTTTGGGATCCTAGCAGCCTCCTCTGGACTCCTGAAGCACCTGTTCCTAGTTCCATAATAGTTCGTGCTGTGCTTTAATCGATCTTTTCCTTATCTGTTCCATTAGATTATGAGTGTCTGAAAGATAGGAGCCATGTGTCCCAACACCTCGCCTTGTGACAGTGTATTTGACAAGTAACTAGAACTATGGTGAACAGTCTGGGGGATGAGGGCCTGATTGGGAGTGTCTATAATACATACAGTTGTTGTTATATACTGTTATACTTATGCTGTTATGATCAATATTAATATAATTGTGTGATCATTACCGCAGAACGGGTCATGTCAATGCTAAAAACACCCTGTATGACCCAGCTCAACTCTTCCCGGATGAGACCTAGAGCGCTGGGAGGAGGGTGTGGCCCAAGATCACACAGTGGCTAAATCAAGAGCAGAATGCAGAACTCAGAGCCACCCACTCCCTGTCCCGTCCTCTTTTTGCTCCTTCATATACCACCTCGTTTCTTTCCACTGCATTCTCACCCGAGCAGAGATGCTGAAGTGGTGAGAAGGGCGCGGTTAGCAGTAGGACCACGTGATGTGTGTTGAACGTACAGGACTCCATGTGCAAGGACCACCTGAGAGCCATGGTCTCAACAAGCAGCAAGACGTGGCCAGGACGCGCCACTCCTTGGGAATAAGGGCAGCTGAGTGGGTGCTATTTGAGAGCAAAGATTCTCCGGGAAAAGTAGATTATGATGCCTTTGTTTGCTCTTTTGTTACCAAAGCTGATCGTGGATGAGCTTTCGATGCATTTGCTTAAACCTTTTAGTGAACATCTGCATGGAAAATAGAAATCATAAAAATTATATATGCCAGGCCATGGTGCTAAGAATTTTATGTGTGAGCTCATAGAAACAATGATCTGATTAATTTGACCAACCAAGACCACCCAATGGTGTAAATCAGGATTTCATGGGCTTCTCAGGGGTATTATTTTCCAGTCTGGTTGTTAACATAGTTTTCTCGAATCAGTAGATGGTCACCTAACTTGCCTTTGCAGTGTGGACTGTAGCCAAATACACAGCTGTCCCCAAATACACATGGCTTTTCATTCCAGATGAGGACATATCTTGGAGTCTGGAACCTCATGTGAACATCTGTCCTAACAGAAAGAAAAAGACCATTTGACCTGTCCCCCCATGTCCTGAGGCTACGTCCACAGGAAAGGTTATGCAAAGAATTCAAGAGTAGAAAGCCCCTATCAGTTTAACATGCCCAGCGCCATGTTTGGCTCAGCCCTGCGTACTTACTGCTACCTTGTGACCTCACAGAAGTGGGTTGGGGTGACATGGGGTTCCTGTGACATCATCTAGTTCCTTTTTTTCACAAAAGAGGAAACAGAGGCTTCCAGGGGTTAAGTGACTTGTCCAAGGTCACACAGCCAATTGTAGCAGAGCTATACTAGAACTCAGTTCTCCCAACTCCCAATGAGACGGCCCTTTCTTCAGAGCATTAAAGGCGATTAGGGAGAAGCTGGAGACGGCTCTGTGGAATGCCCTATCCTATTCGCTCTACTTTTGCTGGTTTGAAATTTTTTACACTAAAAAAGTTTTCTTTTTTTAAAGTTAAAAAAAAAAAATCCCTGTAAGAGCGTTTGATTATAGCAGGAGTAGCTCCTGTTTTTACATTCACCTTTTCAAAGAAGATGTATTTAATTCTTCCCTGAGGGATCTTCCCTGTCTGCTGAATTCCCCCCAGATGGCACTGTCTATTCCGCACGTAGTTATTAATGGTGGAACCGGATTGGTCTTTTTCTTTCTGTCTAGCAGCCAGAACACAGGACTGCCCTTCTCTGAAGCTCCGAGTGCCCGGGAGCTGCCTCAGGTTTGTTCTCCCCCATCTCCTGCCCACGCCAGACCCTGGCAGGCAGGGCGTCCCCTCTTCTTTCACCCCACCGGCCACCTCGGGGTTTCTGCCACAGCCGAGTACTGCAAAACTATTAGTTACCAAATACTGTTCTTCAAGCTGACTCATTTTGTTTACCTCAGTATATTTTCAGGGAAAACTCCATGGCATTGCTATGGACAGAAAATCAGCCACATTACCTGTGAAATTAGAGTCTGATGTACTTGTTACGCTTATTCCAACGATCCTTGTAAAATGGATAGTTATTAAGAAAACAAAGTACCCCATGGTGTACGACTTTGTGCTTTGGGAAGCTCTGTCGTCAGCTGTTGGTGTCCTGGAGCCGCCATGCTCAGTATTTCTGCCCGGAATGAATGCAGGGTGTGAGTGGGGAAGACGAGCACCCACACATGTGTGCTCTCACAGGGGAACATGTCTATCTGCCTGCTGCAGCAGACGTGGTGTGTGCTGGGCACGTCTGCCAGGTGCCCCGGGAAGCTGGGCTGGGGAGCGGGCACCAGTGTGTGGTTTGCAGGTGAACCAGGTGGACAGTCTAGCATCCAGCACTCACCCCTCCACACAGCCCCCCTGTTTCCTGCC
>NW_003852507.1:5007695-5030346 GCF_000181295.1 Otolemur garnettii | reverse complement strand
AGCGTGCCTTCTTTAGATACCTCCGCTGGTGTAGGCATCATCTGTGCATGTGGTCAATTCAAAGGGCGTGTGTCCCGGATGGATTCAGATGGAATTAGAGCACCAGATTGTTAGTCTTCAAGATCACCCCATAAATACAGATGTCTTTCCTGCCCAGGTTGGGAACCACTGGGGAAAAAAAGAATAACAGATTAAACAGGATAGAAGCCAAAATGTTACTTTTTATGACTGAGAAGGTTTTAATGAGGGGTGGTTCACATCTATGGGAAAATGACCTTTCTGACTTTATTTTGAATGCTAAAATTATAAGAGCATGCCCTCCAGAGACAGCGCCAGGCTGGGATAGCCTCTCCCTGTGGGGAGAGCAGAGAAGGAAGGGGGTCGAGGAGAAAGGCTGACTATTGCATGAATGGAGCTCCCGCCACGTGAAGGAAATAGCAAAGGGAAAGAAGCAGCAGCCCCGCAATTAACTCAGGTGAATGTGTTTGTCTGTGTGTCTTTTCCTAGTTCTACCTCCGTTCAAGAACCAACATCCTGTAGGTCTTATTAATGAAGTGTCCAATACCCACTTAACCTACTTGTTAACACCTAAGAACAGCTATGTGGTTTTAGTGTGAAGACACTGAATGAGGGACACCCCCTAGTACCAGGCTCTGCCAGTAACAAGCTGCGCGACCTTGAACCACCCTCTGATGCTGCCTGGGCTTCAGTGTCCTGATCTATAACAGGAAATCTGTGATTTGCCCATCATGGGGTGATCTGGGTGATAGACGGGATAATGCATTTCTGAAGGCTCATTGGTAGTATGGAGCAGGCTCTCCAAAAAGGGTAAACTTATCTCAAGAGCCAAAAACACCGGATAGTGGCATGCCGCCGTCCGGTTTTTAGCAGTTGTTTTTCTTGAAAGGGCTGGGCGTTGGTGAGGACAGAAACACGGTCATATGAGCATCTTGATTTATGGAGAAAGACACCTGGAGGGAGAGGAGCAGAGCAGGCACAGGCAGGGACACGGGAGGCCCACCCCACACACGGTAGCGGCCCCTCCTCTGGTTGCCTCCCATGGCTGTACAAGCTGATCAGGTGGGAATCTAATTAAATGGAAAATGCTCATCTAAAGAACTTCACGTCTGAGCAGCACGGTCCCTGGCCGGGCCCCTGGAGATGAGACTGCTGAGTGTTTTCTGCCCTGTTGCAGAGCACCCAAAGCTCTCCCTGGAAGGCTGCTTTCTTGGAGCTTTACTCAACCTCAATAAAGCATAGCCATGGGGTGGAAGGTCTGGAAGGAGGACACCAGCAATAGCGGGCCTGAGAGAAATGCTCTGGGATGAAGTGGAATCCACAGAAAGGTCTGCAGGGCCCCAGGCCTGATGTGTTAAGCTGCTCCAGGCTAAGCCATCTGTCCTGAAAGGGAAGCAAGGAGGTAGTATCTTTGTGATAGCCCTCTGCACTCCCCCAAGACAGTGTGGAGGGTCCCTTAGTCTGCAGACCCCAAGTCAAGGTGGGAATGGAACCACAGCATCCAGATCAACTATCTAAAGGTGTGTCCATTCACCTTGGGATCCTGGCTCATAAACTCATCCAACAAGAATCTGCTGTGTATCTACTACGTGCCAGACCCAGATTTGGCTTTTATTCCACAGTCTGATAGTGTAGACAGGCAAGTCAACAGACAGATATAGAATAATGCTATGCTGGGGCAGTACCTATGAGGGAGCCTGACCTAGTCTCAGGAAGTCAAGGTGGGCTTCCTGGAGGAAGGAGCATTTTAAAACAGCACATGCAAAGGGCCTGGAATCTAGATAAACGACATCTTGCAGAGAGAGAGAGACTGTAGGTGGGCACTGAATAGGAACCAGTACTTGAACTCAGAGTGCTTTGCAAATGACTCTTTGGTTCTGTTCTCAGATCTCAGTGAAGTTTCTTTTACATTTAAAAATTACTCACCTGTGTGTGTAAGTGGGATGGAAAGGATATTAACGCTTATTGTGTACCTATTGTGTGTCATGCCAGACACAATTACATTGTACCATTTTAAGGAATCTTGTTTATTCATTCCTGTGACAAATATTACTGAATGCTTACTGTGTGCCAGACAGTATTCTAGATAGTAAAGTATATAGCAGGAGGCAAAACAGATTTAAAAAATCACTGTCCTGCAGAATCATCACCCTCAAGCTTTAAGGGACATAGGGGTAAGGAAACATACAAGTGAAATATACAGATTACTGGTGGAGTCAATGCTAGCAAGAAAATAAAAGCAGGAAAGGGGAGCGGAGGTTTCTGAGGCTGGAAGGCTACATTTTAATTAGGGTGCTCAGGAAGCCTTGAATAGAGGGAACTGGTAAACCTTGTGGATATTGGGAGGAGAATATTCCAGGCCAAGGGAGCCATGTATCAAAGGCCTTGGGGCAAGAGTGGGCCTGGTGTGTTCAGCAACAGCAGGGAAGATGGTGCGGCCAGAGCTCAGCCAGCATGAGAGGTAGAAAAGGAGATGAGGTGAGATCGCAAAGAGATGGCAGGTACGTGGCTTTACTAGACATTGGGCAAGTTTTGAGCAGAGAGTAGCGAGTTACATTGGATGGCTCTGATGTCAGGAATAGCCCGGAGGGAGGCAATGGAGGAAGCAAGGAGGCCAGAGAGGAAGAAGTTCCCTGCAGCCACAGCCTCAGCATCGCCCCAGGCCACACTGCCGGCCTCCTCTTCATTCAGGGCAAGTGAGTCCAAGGAGCAGCCGCTGCTGAGTCCAGAGCCCCTGGCAGTGCCAGGGTGCAGCTCCCAGGAGGTTTCTCCTGCACAGCCTGTACGACTTTGCCTGCAGGAATCTTTCTTCTCCAGCACATGACTTCAGGCCTGGGTGGTAACGAAGTCAGGTGGAGGAATGACGCTTTTAACAACAACGAAGACAAGACCTGTGACCGTGAAAACAACTGCCGCCTTTATTATAACACTGAGCAACTCCGGCTTCGGCATCACACAGCCCTACTGGGTTTGAATCCTAATGACTTAAACTTTCCGTGCCCTGGTTTCCTCATTTGTAAAATGAGATAATAATAGCTCCCAGGACAGTAGGGAGGATTTAATGAGATAATGTATGAGAAGTTAGTGACACGGCGCGTGGCACGGGGAGAGTGCTCATTGGTGGTTAGTAAGAGACCCAGGGATAGGGATGGCTGCACGGGAGACAAACTCCCAGAGAGAGTGGGCACCAGGCTCATGAGTTAACATTAGCATTAGTGACACAGAAGGATGGGCTTGAGACCGACAGGATCGGACCCACTGTGTGCCTTGCTCATTTATTTACTCCTTCCTCAACCCTTCTCTGGCAGGGTTTGCAAGGGTAGCTACGTTGCACTGACTATACAGATATGAAAACACTTGCCCAAGGCCAAACATCTACCAAATGGTAATGCCAGGTCTACGCAATTCCAGAGACCAACACCTTCCCCACACCAACCCCCCCTGGGGTCCCAGCTGTGTGCAGCCTCAAGCCCAGTCTTGGGTGATGTTAAGTTTCTCTGACACATCTCACTAACCTCCATTTGGGACGTTTTTGAACATGCAAACCTTCTGATCTGGAGTGGGTCATGCTACCATTCAGCCATGAGGCATCCCCATGCTCAGGACAATTTTAGAAGCCAAGCAGTAACTTCCACTGGCTCAGATGGGCTCTGCTGCCTGCCCAGATGATAGACTTCTCAGCAGCACTGCCTTTGACATGGCTATGAACTTTTCACGTCCCTGTTCCAAAATCTTAGTCCACTAGAGCTGCTGGGAGATGACCAGAAACCATGTTGCTAAAAGCCAAATAGTACAGAAGTCCAGAGTCTCCATCTATCTTTTACAAGGTTTGGGAGAGCAGGTGTTGGCAGGGTCATGCTCCCTCTGAGGCCTCCAGGGAAGACTACTTCCTCGCCCCTTCCAGCCACCTGTACAAGGCAATAAACCCCAATGTCTGGCTGCATGTATGCCTGGCCTTTTTCTGTGTCATTCCATGCCCAAAATGTCCCCATTTTCTCTTTAAAGATATCAGTGATTAGATATAAAGTCCACTCCAAATCCTGGATTAATTCATCTCAAGATCCTCAACTACTTACACCTATGTTCAAATAAGGTCACCTTCTCAGGTTCCAGGAGGACATGAGTTTTAAGGGGACACTATCATCTACCTCTGGCCTCCCCAAATTTCACATCCCTCCTACTTACAAAATACATTCACCCCTCCGCACCAATATCCTCAAAAGTCTTACCCATCTTAGCATCACCTCTAAGCCTAAAACCTTGTCTGAATATCATCAACGCAAAAAGTCCCAAATGTCATCTAATAAATCAGGTTCAGATGTGTCTCTGGGTCTGCTCCAACCTGGGGCAAAATTCCTCTCTGGCACCCAGGAGTTCAGGGCTGGCTACAGGAAAGCCAAGGGGCCAGGCCCACCCAGGCAGTTGCTTTGTTCCGCAGAGCTGTGCTGGAGGCAACTAGACGTAGCAGCACAGAGGACTCCTCCAGACGCCAGCAAAGAAGCTAGGGTGACACCTGTGCCCTCAGGGACCTGAGCTGGGGTCACCCACAGGCTTTCCCAGCCCACAGGCCACTGTTCCCATAACCACTTACCTTTATAGAATTTGTACTTATAACCTGACTCATTCTAAAAATGGTTCAAAATAGAAATCAAGTAGGGATTGTCAGGGCTGGAAGGGACCAGTTCCCATCCTGCACTGAATCCGGCTTAGTTTGGCGCTGGCCTGGCCTAGAACACATGGGCCCTGGAGAGAGGCGGGGAGCCGCACCCCACACGTGGTTTTCCCCATCATGATGAACTACTGGACCCTAGGAAAGAGGAGAAGGAATAGGGGCATGTTTGGCTTCCTCTGTGTTTGTGGTTATTTCTGCAAATGAAGGCAGCTGTGGGTGACCCTGTCTGTCGGCAGTGTGGCTGTGTGTGTCCTACGTGTCATGCTCCAGGGTCCAGCAGCGCTTTCTAAGAATAGAAGACTGCAAGGCAAGTGCAATAGAGAGGAAAACGAGTGGGACCAGAGCCACGTGCCCTCCCGAGAGAGGGAGACAGGAGGCAGAGGGCCAAGGATGTGGTTGTGGCTTTATGCCTGACCTCAACCTCATCCCACAGGGAAACTAAGGAGCATGAACATTCGGCTGTGGTCTGAATGTTCCCCTCTCCCCAAAATCCGTATTTCAAAATCTTACGCTTCAGGGTGATGGTATTAGGAGGTGGGATTTGATTAGCTCGGGAAGTGCAGCCCTCATGACGGGCATTAGTACCCTTATAAAAGGAGACCCCAGAAGTTCCCTTTCCCGTGTCCTCTGTGTGAGGACACAGCAAGAAAGCACCACCCATGAAGCAGGGGGCTGGCCTCAATGGACGCTGAATCTACTGGCACCTTGATCTTGGACCTCCCAGACTCCAGACCGTGCACAATAAATGTTTGTTGTGTAAGCCGCCCCGTCCACAGTATTTTTGTTACAGCAGCACAAAGAGAAGCATCAAAGACTGAATCCTTCCTTGTTGCCGGACGGAGGAGTCCGTCCACCTGTCACCCAAGCCAATCGACAGAAAAGCAGATGAGAGATGAACAGTTTCACTTTTATTTACAGAAAAGCCAGAGATTCCTGAGAGGAGCTGGGACATCTCCCCAAAGACCTTCTCTTCCCCCCTTTCCCTTTATTACTTTTTATTCTCACAGCAAAATAGACATCAGCAACGTTATCATATATTAAATAGATTCCTTCTCATAGGTTACAAAGTTACACAATATCTTCCTATCTTAAAGTGGTTATATCTTCAAAGCATTTTTTTCTAGACTAAATTAGAGTTAGTCAGCACTTGACTGGGTGCACAGAGTGCCCTGAGTCCTTAGCCCGTACTGTGGAGTCCAGTTCCCCAACTGACCTATGACAGTAGCCTTGGAAGTGAGTAAGCAATCTCCAGATGTCAGCACAGAGGCTCCTCCAGCCTTGTTAGGGCCAGACCAGGAGCATCCTGCATAAAATGGCCATTCAAGTGAACAGGGGCTGGTACCACCGATAAGCGGTGGAGGTGGGTGAGCTGAGCATTCAGACACACCACACATAAGCCACCACGCCACCCTTTCGCCAAGCCGGACCCTCCAGGTGCCCGGCTGGGGGAGCACACCTCTGGCCTTTCCCAAGGCACAGAAAAACCACAAATCAGCCAGCAGCGTCTTGGGCCTCAAGTTTTAGTAAATGACAGGGAGGCGCTCCGCCTGCCCCAAACTGCATAAAAGATGGATGGTGAAGTTGCATAACATCCCCAGCATTTTACAAACTTTGCCTTCCCGTTAAAAAGCTGCTACCTTCAAAGAAAAAGAAATTGCTTGGGACATTCTGGTGGTTGTAATAAAACACATTCCCCAGGAACGTGCATTCTGCCTCAACCTCAAAGACGGAGATGGACGGCCGTGTGGGTGTCCACGTGCCTGCTTCCTTGTGGGTGATGGGTTCTGTCTCTCTGAAACTGATTTATGCTGAAGACTGACAGCCTGTGGCCGTGACCTACTTTTCCTCCCACAATACAGCATCCAGGGCTCAGCAGGGCTGTCCCGCTTAAAGAACCCAAGCGTACAGCAGCCTAATTTGGTAAGCACGTGCACCGGGGGTATCTCCTGATATTCAGCTTCATAAAAAAACAAAATCAAAGCGTGTGTGTGTGTGTGTGTTTCCATGGAATAGGGAGCTCTTTTTAAAGAACTAGTTTCTTAAGCCATTTAACACTGGGATTTGAGGTATCAGACCGTCTTCTAATAGTCATTGTGTAAAGCAGAGCTGGCCTACACAGCATGTGTGGCCTACATCCACTCAGGCCATTGGCATTCAGAAAAAAACCAAACCAAAAAAAAAAAAAAAATAATAATACCCAGTTGAAAGGGAGATGTGCAGACTTTTGCAGACAGCATGCCTCAACAGCTGATTTATGCGGCTGGAGTTCCTGTGTTCTGCAGTTGTGTCTCTGTGTGTTTTAATTTTTGATTCTGTGACTTACAGTGTCATTTCAGTTTGAGGATTATGGGAAGAGTTTGTGTGTGCTCGGATCGGGTCAGGTAGTAGCCTTTACCTCAGGAGAAAATGACTCCCACAGTGGGGCAGTGTGGGAGCTTTCTCTTTCTAGAGGGAATCCCTCCCGGGGACATGGTGTGAGGGCGGTCCTAGGACATACCGTGGGAGCAGATTGGGAGGAGGAGGATTTGGGATTTAGGTGGAATTTCAGCATTGGCCCAAGACACCAAGTCCTAGACTGTTAGGAGGGCCCCGTGGGGCTCATCTAGGGTAGCTGGCTCCAAACTAGGGTCCCCAGACCGCCGAGGGTGTGTGAGGACTTTCCACGGGGTGCATGGGGACGGAAAGTGGTAAAGGAATCACTCTCCAGATCATCAGTTCTATGTAGAGAGCAGAGCTGGAGGCTGCCAGAATAGACTTTCTCAGAGCACCCTTCAAAACCCCCATCCTCTACTTCATGAGTGAAAGGCAGGCCTCTCACATTTTAGGGGACACTGCCCTATGGGGCACAAATCTCCCTCTGCCAATCCAAGGGGCCATCCAAGAACATGTCGCCCCAGAAGAAGAAGACCCCAAAGACAAAGAAACATATAGGCCATACTCAAGGGGTAGCCAGGTGTGGAAGGCTCCGCCACCTTCACCCATCTCCCTGTTCACCCGCCTCTCACCTCTCTTACCATAGTCGGAATTGGCTGATTGGCCCGATAGGGAGGACAGCTTTGCCATGGAGGTTATAGAATGGACATTTTACTTAAATTTAACAGCCCAGGGTTTTAGTGAAAATATTTGTAAAGCACAAACATAAAATTAATTGCATTTGGATGCATTTCGTTACAAATTTGGGGGTGTGTCTTATTCTGTGTGGGCTGCCATAATCAAATACCACAGAGCGGGGGGCTTACCCTACAGAAATGTATTTTCTCGCAGTTCTGGAAGTTGTGAAGTCCAAGATCCAGGGGCCAGTTTGGCCAGTTCAGTCCCTGGGGAGGGTTCTCTTCCTGGCTTGCCGAAGGCTGCCTTCTAACTGTGTCCGCCCATGGCAGGGACAATGGAGATGGCTCTCTCTTCCTCCTTTCCAGCAGGCACTGTTCCCACCACAACCCTTCTACCCTCCTGACCTAATCTACATCTAATTACCCTCCCCAAAGCCCCATGTCTAAATACCATCACAGTGGGGGCTAGACATTCAACCTTTGAATGATGGGGAAGATGAGCACATTCAGTCCGCCACAAGGTGGTTCACAGTTTTCTAAATTTATTTTAGGAGTTTATTAGTGTAACTGTGATGAGAGCTGATGAAGTACTCAGCATGACGCTCGAGATGTCACAGACAATAAATATTAGGATGAAAAGAAAGTGAGGAATCAGAGCAGGTGAGAGAACTGAGGCTGCAGAGGTCACTAGACTTTTTTGTTTTAGAGACAGAATCTTACTCTGTCGCCCTGGGTAGAGTGCCATGGTGTCACAGCTCACAGTAACCTCAAAACTCCTGGGCCCAACTTATGCTCTTGCCCCAGCCTCTCAAGCAGCTGAGACTACAGGCATCCACCACAATGCCCGTCTAGTTTTTCTATTTGTAGTAGAGATGGAGTCTTACTCTTGCTCACGCTGGCCTCAAACTCCTGAGCTCAGGCAATCCACCCTCTTTAGCCTCCCAGAGTGCTAGTCCTTACAGATATAAACCACTGCACTTAGCCACTAGACTAATTTTTATTAAAATAAATGGCATGAGTATTACACCCCCCCCCCAAAAAAACCCAGTTAAAATGGTACATTTGTTTGTATATCTTCGGACAATAAAGAAGTATCAGTGTTGGGTAGCACCCAGGCATCCTAACTCCCACTCAGGACTCCCTGCTCACCCCCTCCCCGTGGCTCATCTCAGTGTAAGGCCAACATTATTCTTGAGAGATGTCAGCCAAGCAGCTGATGCCATTGTTGAGAAATACTGGGTGGGATAAGATTCTAACCAGATAAGCGGGCTAGAGAGAAAACAATCTCTTGTAGCTCTCAAGCCCTGAGAAATAACGGGCGAGGGGCAGTGCCAATACCTGATCACAGTGCCCAGGGCTGGATCTGATGGGTGTCACAGTTCATATCTGAGGCTGAGCTCGGTGGTCACAGTCATCAGTGGTGATCCATCTAGTCTGGAATGGGAATTCAGCAATGCCTCTGGGACAGAGCATCAGGGTCCGGCCAGGAGGAAACAGAGCTGACACAAGCTGGGGCCCACAGGACAGCTGAAGATTTAGACAGCCTATGCTTTAGACAGCCCGTGCTTTAGACAGCCCTCTCGTAGCCTCCTCCAGCCACATACTCCCCCCAACCCCCCACCATGGAGTGAGCAGTCCTTGGCCCATGCCCATTAGAAGCTCCCCTCCCCACACCTCACTCCAGGTGACTGGGATCCTCTCCCCAAGGGGTGATGAGTCTCATAAATGTTTGGGCCAGGCCTGGGGAGGTATGAGATACGTTGTCTCTGGAAGGCAGGGAAGACAAGTACCTGGCCAGCTAATGCCATGTTCTGACCCCGATATCAAGAAGGCATCTGGCGACATTTCTCTCCTCTCATGCTTTGTAATTAAACACAGGTTGGCATTTAACCCTAAACCAGGTCCTCTGTCCAGATCTTTCCACCTTGATGCTCAGCTCTGTACGGACAAGGGAGCCCCATCTTAGTCTCCCAAAGCCGGGCAGCTCTTTAGCTCTTCCCTCTGTTTACAGAGAGAGATTTTCTGAATCTAAATTCTGTACACAAGGCACCTGGTACCGAGCTCATGGCAGGCACTGGATAAATATTGCATTGGTATTAACTATAGAAGATGCATGTTCCATAGCCATGTGGGAAATGAGTGAGCGTCTCTGGGCTTACACGGCAGATTTAGGTTGATGCTGCTCGGCTGTTTCTGTTAGTATCTCATTGAACAAAATCCACACCCAGAACGTGGCATGGCTTACTCTTTAATAAGGACTAGGTGCTTTGCGCCCTCGTTGCTAATCCTCAGAACACCCTAAGGTTGGCAATATTATTTCCCATTTTACAATTGAGAGAATTGGAGCTTACACAGGAGAATTGTTCTAAGTCACATAGCAAGTAAATGGCAGAGCTGGAATGGGTCCCCAGGCCTCTCTGACTGCAAAGACCTCACCACATACCCACTGTTTCCGTGACTGCTGTGGGAGGGGCACTGCTGGGCTCCCAAGGAAAGAGCCTGAGCTACCCACTGGGGTATCCCAAGACCAGCTCCTCTGGTTCTGCCATTCCCCAGAGCATAGCAGGACAGCCACCTACATATCGAGCTGTGCAAGAAACAGGTGAATTAACACGGAACCAAATTTAACTCTCTTCTGTGTTTACACAAGATTTATACGCCTGCAAAGTCATTCGCAAAGCAGTAATTTTTTAAAACCCTCATATATCAAAGCCATCGTCATCTCTTTCCATTTTGTTTTTTTTTTTTTTTGAGATAAGTGTCTCACTCTATGGCTTAGGCTAGAATGCTGTGGTGTCATAGCTCACAGCAACCTCAAATTTGTGGGCTCAAGTGATCCTCCTTTCTCAGTCTCCAGAGTAGCTGGGACTACAGGTGCCCACTACTCCTCGCTAGTTTTTCGACTTTTAGTAGAGACAGGATACTGCTCTTGCTCAGGCTGGTCTCCATCTCCTGAGCTCAATCGAGCCTCCCATTTGGCCTTCCAGGGTGCTATGATCTCAGCTGTGAGCCACCGCGCCTGGCAGATTTTGTATAGTTCCATTGCATATTCGCTAGAAGTGAGTGGCAACACTTGCAGTAAGCCCAGTGTCAACACTGTGTGTGACAGCTTACCCGATACTGCCCCCCACTATTTTATTTGGTGCATCCAGACGTTATTACCCCCATCTTAAAAGCAGGGAAAAGAGACGCTGATGGAGAGGGCATGATTTCTCCCAGTTCGTAAGCTGAGGAAGTGGCTGAGCTGAGCCAGAAGTGAACTGATGGGCAGGCCAGGGTTCTCTGTCACCTTCCCTTTATTCTGGATAATTAATAACATGTCACTGGATATCAGCTTTCACCAACAAGAGACAGTCTCACCACAACAGCTTCTGAGCCTAGCAAGGCAGAGGCTCCGATACCTACTGAGTTAATATAGCAGAGACGAGCCCACAGCTGGCTGCTGTCGCTTCAGAATGGCCACCTGCCAGCTCTCGGCCCTGTGGAGGCTTCTGACCATTTCTCACCCCTGAAAATTAGTAATTCAACAGGCCACCCTTGTGTATATTTTCATGAAACAGAAGGGGTCCCACCTGGGATGCAGGGGGTGGGGAACAGATGTCCTGTGTAACCAACTCTGGTTACCTGGTGCAATCCCACAGGCCCCATCTGGGCTCCAAAATCCTAGAATCAGGACAGCTTGGAGCCGGAAAGGATGTTCAAGGTCATCTCATCTGGTCCAAATGCCCGTGAAAGCCTAGAGTTCCACTGATGGGTTATCGACTCTCTGCTTGAATATCTTGGGTGACAGGGAACTCAGCCCCCTCCAGGAGCAGCCAGGGCTGGAAAGTCCCCTGAGAATCATCTAATCTGATCCCTTCATTGTACAGATGGAGATATTTTCAAAACCAGAAAAACAGCTTGTCCCAAGGTCAGCCAGCTAGACCCGCAACAGTGAGACGGCTATTTATCGTCTTCCACACGTCCCCTGCTCCAGCCGTATTTCAATTTCCTAAACGAGCCCTGCTGTTCCATGTCCCCATGTCTTTGCTGACCCCACTCCCCTCCTGGAATGCCCTTCACCCGACGTCATCCCTCCCCCATCTGCACAGGAAAACACACGTGCCGTTCAAGGTCCAACCCGGGTGTTTTTTCCTCCCTGAAGTCTTGCCTGAGAGCTTCCTCCCACAGCTGGAAATGCTTCCCCTCCTCGGTGCCCTGGGGATAGCCTGTGCAGGCCCCCCAGCCGAGCACTAGTTACCGTGGCTTCCCCGCCTCCACGCGCAGACCACATGCTTCACGTCTGTGTTCCCAGACCTCCCCCCAGCTCTTGGCACAGCACTGTTTGTTGGAGAAACACACAAACGAATGATTGAATGGGTGAACCCGGATAAGCCAGGATGCTATTTGTAATTTCCGTCAGGGCTTATCAGCTGTTTCATTTCTAGTCCCCTTCCCTCCTCCCCATCACAACTTTCCTCTTGCTTGGTACACCTCCTCCCATCTCAGAGAAGCTAAATGATTCGCCAAAACCACCTGCCATAAACAGTCTCTGGTATTTCTGTCTCAAGGGAGATGTCATGGCCACCTCCTGCCCAACCCCTGCCCCACTTGCTGAGCAGATCCAGGTGCCATTCCCTTCCCCAAGCCCAGATCAGGATTTCTGTGTGAGTGTCTCAGTGTATCCGAGCTCCAGCTCCTGGAGGATGAGGAGGAGCGTGGGGTGTGGCCGTGTAACCTTTGCATTCTTGTTCACTCCTAAAGATATGGAGGTACAAAGGGCCATGTAAAGAGTTGAGGAGTCAGATAGAACTTGCATTCCATGGAGGGAAGGATGGTGGATGTAGACGGTGGCAGGAGGCTGCTGTGAACACTTATTGACAGTAACTCATCCGCAGGTGACATAGCCTCGCTGAGTTGTCACCCATGCTCTCTCCCAAGTGACGCATGGTCACTCCCATCTGTCTGAGATTTTCAGACAGACGTGACCCCTCGCTGGTTCAGTGGGTGTCACACACTCGCAGGAGTGGGATGAATGTCCTGTGGATCACACCGCGTGGATGTCACACTCACGTGGACCAGACCACGCTCACGCAGGTGGGCCTGCTCCCGGCGAGGACCTGCAGTGTCGCCTTCTGGAGGGCTTTGCTCCTTTCCTTCTTCCTTGAAAAAGTCTCCTCTTCCCTGGCCCCCCCTTTTTATCAATTGTGATAACATCTGCACTGCAGGAAATTCACCATTTCGACCTTTTTTAAAGTGTTCAATCCTATAACCCTTAGCACATGAACAGTGTCCTGCAGCTGTCACCACTACATAGTTCCAGAACACTGTCATCACCCCAGGAGACCCCCAGGCCCACTGAGCTCTCACTCTTGCCAACCATTTCAATGGTGCTGAGGTCATGGGAGCACTGGGGGGCTTCCTGGCTCTGTCCAAGTGCTGCCCCATGAGGAATGCCTCCAAGGAGAAGAGCAAGGAGCCCACAGGAGGAATGCTGTCCCAGTCACCCCTATAGGTTCAAGGCCCACTGCTCCTTCAAGTCCCTGTTCAGAGCCCCCACCTGCTTGCTAGAGCCCCTGCTCCCCCACCTCTTACCCTGCCAATAAGAAGCAACCTCTGTCTCCTCCTGGTCCCCAAGGATCATATAGTACCTTTCTTAGGGCACAGACCGCAGTGCCAGATGGCCTGGCCTCAAGTCCTGGGCTGGCCCCTTCCTACCTACAAGTCCTTGGGTAAATTACCTAATCCCTGTGTGCCTCAGTTTCTTTTTCCCATATCACGGGATCCATCAGAGCATCTTCCACATTGGGCTGCTATGTGGCGCCTACAAGATAATATGGCAAAGCTCTCAGAACACTGGCTGGGATGTCACTGCTGCTGTGGGGCCAGAGTACTCCCCAGTCTCAGGAGGGATTGTGCACTCCCAGGCCCAGGGCAGGAGGGCAGGGGCACTTTAGAAAGATGGCTGCATGGACCTAAGAGCCTCTGTATGTGCCAGGCTTCACAGTCACAGCCCAGACCTTCAGTCCCTCCCCTTTGTCCAGATATTTAAAATGGCCAAAGGAACTGGCTGTCACACTCAATCAATGCAAATGCAAATGCACTGTGGAAAGTGCTGAGCTCCTGGCAGAGTGGAGGAGACAGCTCCAGGAGAGAGGGACTGGAGCTGGGGGAAGGAGGGGCCCGGGAGCTCTGTCTCCACACCAGGGCCTGAGGGTAGCATGCCAGGGTGGCCATGTGGGGAGGGAGCAACAGTATAGATCACATGACCTTAAAAGACTTCATTCCCTTTTTGTCCGACATCTCCCCAGAGCCCCTCTGGCCAGGGTGATGAGGCTGGGCCCAGGCCTGCCCTGCTGATAGCCTATAGAGGGCAACCGAGTAGAGGCCTCAGGCCTCACTGTCCAGGCCACCTGTGGCTACCGAGCACTTGAAATGTGGCTAATCTAAAGGTGAGATGTGCTCTGAGTGTGAAGCACATACTGGATTTCAAAGGCCCTTTAGGGGGAGAAAATCTCAATAAATTTTTATATTGATTACATGTTAAAGTTATATGATTTTGGATGTAATGGTAAAATAAAATATTAATTCTTTCTCTTTACTTTTTTTAAGGATAGCTACTAAGAAATTTGAAATAATATATGAGGCTTTTTTTTAAATATATTTCTGTTGGGCAGCACTGCTCCAGACCTTCCCAGACAGGGAGGGAGGCCCTGGCTGTGGCTATTTCTTTCTCCCTCTCCCTTTCCCACATTTATTAATTTATTCAATGAGCATTTACTGAGCACTATGAGCCAGACAGCGGCCCAGACAACACATAAACAAATAAATGGATTAGATATAACTGGGAGGACAAGGATTATGAAGAAAATGACTGGAGTGACGGGGGGGTGGGGTTCAAGGAGAGGACAAATATTCATAAACTCTTCACCCTGATCACTCCTTTCAGTAATTTATGAACACACACCATACTGATTTTATGTGGCCTCAAAATTATAATTTTAGCTATGTTATAGATGTCTTAAACCGCATGTTGTGGTAACCAAGCAAACTCCTATTCATCCTCCAAAACCCTGTTTGTATGGCCCTTTCTATCTGAGATTTTCTTGCCTCCACAGCAGAACTGGCATGTACTACTTCTGCACCTTGTACAAATTATGCTGCTATGCATATCTGTCCCATTAATGTTATTATTGGTTGACTACTGACTAGGCACTTTTATATAATTGGAAACCAATGATAAATAAAGCAGATGAAGTCTGGTTGTGTAGAACTCACAAATACCCTGTACTTATCTCTATCCTTGTCTGTCTCTCCCATTAGACCACAAGCACCTCAAGAGATGGGAGTCCCCTTGTCTATGTGTGCCTAGAACTCTTGTGATACTGCCTAGCACATGGTGCGATTTCTATAAATTCTTGATATATGAATGAAAAAGTGAAAGAGGAAAGAAAAAGTGTGATGTAGTAATGGTAAGAAGGTTGAGGAAGGTTGTTAGGTACCCACACCAGTGACCAAGCTAAGGAAATTTCTCCCCCCACCCCTCCACTGCCGCCCAGGCCACTGTTGGCTGACACCAAAGACTGTGGCTGTGTTACCTGAGCCCCAGGAGCCAGGGAGGGCTGGACTGGTCACTTAGTCTGGCTCCCACCCACGCCTTGGCTGGCTGCTCAGAGCCGTACTGGATTGGCAACCCTTTTCAGTTCCGAGTTACAGGATTGAGATAAGTCTTAGAAAGTGACATATGAGCAGGGTTTTGGTGGATGAATAGTTTACTCGGTTAACACAGCAGGTTGTTTAAGACCCCTCACCTCCATGGGGTCAGCTGCCCCTTGGGACCAGAACTGACTACACAGCTACCTCCGTCTAAGTCTCAGAGGGTTTGGGAAAGAAAGGGACCCTTATCGGTGACTTCATATCTATGGAGCATTGTTAATTACTAACCTTTTCTAATGCCTGACCAGGCACTGTTCAAAACATTTTTCATGTATTAATCTTTACCATATCTCCATGAAGAAAATGCTATCATTATTCTCATTTTACAGATGATAAAACTGGGGCTCAGAAAAATTAGTCTAACAACTTGCTCACATCGCACAGACAGTAAGCAGCAGAGTGGGATCAGTACCTGTACAGAGTATGGTATTCCATCTTCCCCCTGTTGTTACACCCTTGGGTTGCTTCCAATTTTTTGTTATAATCAACATTGTCCCAGTACAAGCTTGGTTTTGTACACATGCAAACATTTCCCCAAGATGGCTGCATCAAAGATGTCAGGTGATTTTCATTTTGATCGAGTACCAAGTTGCCCTCCACAAAAGGCTACTCTGCTCCCACTCAGGAGGTGCTCATTCTACGCCACGTCACACAAAGAACAGCAGGGGTGGGGGGGAGATGGAGGGACCCGAGGAGGCTATTAATTCCCCATCAGACTCAGCCAAGGTGTGCTGTAGCTGAGTCTGGCCGGATTCCCTGCAGAGCTCCTGCTCCTCCCAGGGAAGGAAGCTTTGGATCACTGCCCCCTGCAACAGCACCTGATGCTCGTAGCTTTGCTCACCTCTCCCACAAATCGTATCTGGCCAGTGGGTGTGGGGCAGCGTGCTCTGAAGTCCACACTCCTATTAATAGCTGAGCAACTGCAGGGGTCTTCCATAAGCCCAGCTTCCAACACTGTAAAGCAGCCATGCCGACGCCCATATCATAAGGTCGTGAGGATTAAATGGAACAGCTGTGTGTCCACTTCCTTCTTACCTCATTGGATGGCAGTGAGAGTTAAATAAAATCACTCAGAGGAGGCGCCCAGTTTCCCCCCTTCCTGGTCTGGATGGCTTAGCTTCACTGGATGCTTATCCAGCTCCTCCTTCTAGCTGGGGCCACGCACTTGTTCCCCATACTTTAGTCCATTTGCTGATCAACCCACCTTGCCCTTCTCCTGTTGACCTCACTTCTCTGACCTCGTCCCTCTCTTCCTGCCCGGCTCTGCCTTCCTCGAAGCCCTGTGACCTGTAAGTTCTTTAGCCCCGTCAATGTTTCTGGGAAACAGATGTGGCATCTCTGTACATTCAGGTGCCACAGCTGGAGACTACCAATCATCATCATATTTTATATCTGGCCTCATGAATAATGCAAGACCCAGAAAATGAGTGCATAATAATTAACACAAGACAGACGGAGAACGCCAATTCCAACACAGCCCCGTTGGTTTTATGATAGGATTTGCCAAGCTTACACGCACAACACCTGACCCAGTGTTCTTGGCTTGCATTTGAAGTTGCTTTCCATATTGAGACAATGTGTGCAAGCCTCTTACAGCCCACCACGGGAGCTCTTTCTGAGAAACCGGTCTATTAGGAAAATCCTCGAAAAGAAATCAAACAGAGGTGCTTGCATATCTCGGCCCTTCCTGATGCAATGTACAAAACTCAGGGGTCTGTAATCACTTCTGATTACAGACCCTGTATCCGCTTCCCAGCAAACTCGGTCCCTCCAAGGCCAAATCTGTGTCTCCACTGTCTGTGGCCCCAGCCCCACCTAGGTCCTAGCATAGCCCCTGACCTGGAGGAGCCCCCAGTAAGGTTTGGGGCACTGCGCTTCACTTACTTCTTAGCAACCCTGTCACCCCTTTTCTAAGAAAGTCCTGATGGTGGTTACCTGGAACACTTTTTCTCCAGGTGTCTTTGTCTCAAAGCTCTCCCTTCCAATACCAAATACTCTGTAAAGGAACACTGACATGAGCCACGCAGATTCCCTCTTTAAAGCCATGCTGGAAACCTTATAAAGTACCCTAATTAATTTAGTGGTTAAGTCAAATATTTGGGTATTCGTTTCTCCTTTAAAAAATATATTCTATCATTAAAGGACAAACGTGAGGAAGAGGAGAAGGGGATGGTGATGTGGGTTTTAGTTCGGTTCTGTAGGATGTTGGGGGGATCTAAAATAGGGTTGATTAGAGCTTTTAACACATCACAGCTTCCCCTCCCCTCCCCTGTGGCTCCCTGGTGAGAATCTGATTCCCTAGTGTGAATCTGGGTGCTGGCTGTGAACTTGGCTCCCCAGGGGAAAAACTGGCTTCTTGGTTAGAATCTGGTTCCTTTGTTGTGTGAACCTGGATCCCTGATGCTAACCATCGATGCGGTGCAAAATAGGTGGCCAGAAGAAGTTAGCTGCACGAGTGCAAAGTTGACTGAACACTGCTGGAGTATCCTTGTACTGGATAATATTTTGCACAAGATCCTCTCCCTTAAGACACACGTAGAAGGATTGCCGAAATTACAAATCCCCATACTACAAACATTCTTTAATGTAGGCCGGTATTGAGCCTGAGAAGCGGAGAAATCTCTCTTTGGAACACAGGCAAGAGAGAAACATTCCCTCGATTGCTTTGCTTGTTTCTGTCTTTAAGAAACAGCTTTCCTGAGATGTAATTTGCAAGCCAAATAGTTCACCCATTTATAGCACGCGATTTAATGTCTCTTAATAACATACAGAGAGAGGTGCAACTATAACCATGACTGAATTTTGGAACACCACCTCTAAAATGAACCCATACCCAGGGCTGTCACTCCCCACGCTCCCCCGCTACGAGAAGCCACTAAGCTACCTTCTCTCTCTGTAAATTTGCCTCTTCTGGACATTGCAGAGATGTAGAATCGTAGAATCTTTGACCTTTGGTGTCTGGTTTCTTTAACTTAGGTTTTCAAGGCTCATTCACATTACAGCCTCTATCAGGACTTCACGTTTTTATTATCAAAGGACATTCCACTGTATGGATATTTTATTTCTATACCTTGGTTTCACTGCTTAATTGTTGCTGGGTGGATAAGCCTGAGTTGTGACTAAGGGCATAGGGAGTCCCCCGGTCACCATGTTCCTCTTCAACTACAGAGATCAGTGTCTATCAAGCTGCCACATTCTCTCTTTGCTACACTGTAGAGAATCAGCTAAGTTTCCAGGACAGCCCTGGCCCAACACACTCAATTCAAAACAGAGCCCCCCCCCACTGCAAATGATGGGAGGACCACAGAAGACAGTGATAATAAGAACATATGAATCCACTGAAAGGGAAACTAATGCTCCATCACTGTGAATTGGTTCAATAAGTATCTATCGGGTAGCCTAGGAATCTGACTGCCATTTATAACTCTGTTTTCATGGAGAACTGAAATCTAAATTCTAAATAATTATCCTCAGGGCGAACTTCCATAAAAAAAAGACTTAAGATTCTCCTCTATAATATCTTCATTTTAAAGCTCACACATAATTTCTTTGGTCAAAAGAAATCAGTAAACTCTTCATGATACACATTATGGCTCTTTTAAAAAATCAAATCTAAAAAGACTGAATTTATTTTATTGAGTCCTCTTTGAAAATATAGGCAATCCCTAGGCTTGGCGCCTATAGCTCAGCGGCTAGGGCACCAGCCACATACACCAGAGCTGGCAGGTTCGAACCCAGCCCAGGCCTGCCAAACAACAATGACAACTACAACAAAAAAAATAGTCGGGTGTTGTGGCAGGTGCCTGTAGTCCCAGCTACTTAGGAGGCTGAAGCAAGAGAATCATTTGAGCCCAAGAGTTTGAGGTTGCTGTGAGCTGTGATGCCAAGGGAGACATAGTGAGACTCTGTCTCCAAAAAAAAAAAAAAAAGGCAGTTCCTGAGTTACAAACATCCAACTTACATACAGCTCGCACTCAGGAACAGAATAAGTCTCCGAGTTACAAACATCTGAATGACGTATGATTCGCCTTTAACAAATGAAGGCTATTACAGGTAATAGGTAGATGTCCCCGTTCCAACTTACATACAAATTCAACTTAAGAACAAACCTACAGAACCTTTCTCCTTCAGAACTCGCGGACTACCTGTAAGCCTCTAAAGCAACTGTTTTGCTTCAGTGCCAGATAGGAGCAGAATCTAGAAGCCTAAAATCTTTGCCCAGAGTCTTGCCAGCCAGATTTCTCTCTTTTTTTTTTTTTTTTGAGATCACTTGAAGATAAACTCAAATGGTCAAGTCAGACGGGAAAGAAAAAGAACCAGTCATACTAGTTCCTGGTCCTCCCAGATTCTTCTTTTGTTTGAGGTTAAAATGTCTTTTGCCTTTGTTTCTGAAACTCAGATCATTTTCTGGCTTTTTGTGTGATGGGAAAGGGGACTTGAACACTGATGAACATCCCGGAACGGAGAGTTGGGCCTCAGATGTAGGAAACAGAGACCCAGAGAGTGGAAGTGACTTGGCCAAGGTCACGTTTGGATGTACAGCAGAACCAGGCCTAGACCTGGTTTCCAGGATGAGAGAATTAAAGCCAACTTCTGCTCGAGGGGTTTGACTCGATCTGGAATTCTTTAAGCATCACGTGGGGAGTGGCGGTAAAGAACATGCCACACGGGCCGAGGGAAGGGACGAGAAAGGTATAAGAAGTGAAGAGGTGGAGGGGTGACATCAATGATATGTATTGATCACCTACCCGGTGCCAGGAATTGTGCTGGGTGCTTTGCCTTTGTTATCTTATTTAATCCTAAAAAATTCTACCTAGTAAGTATATATATATATTTTTTTTCATAGATAAAGTCACTGAAACCTAATAAAATTAACTAAATTGCTCAAGGTCACACAGATAGTTACGTACTATCAAAGATCCAAGATTCAGACCTGCCTTGAGTCCTTTGCTCTTTCCAAGTATATCTGCTTCTCCCAAGGGGCTGGAAGGTGTGTGAGGAAGAAGTGGAAATGCTTAGCCCAGAGAACAGAAGAGTCTAGGGGAAGTGCCAGTGGCCTTCACACTTTCTGAGAGCTCTCAGGGGCAAAAGGGACCACCATGCCAGAACTGGTGGGAAGCATGTTTCACATCAGCAGAAGGAAGGACTTTCTAACACCTGCTTTCTATTTTTTTTTATCAAATCATGACTGTATAATTGATGCATTTATGGGGTTCAGTGTTCTGATACAATGCGAAACGCTTACATTGAACTGATTAACACATCCATCACAATTATATTCTTTTCTGAATAGTTTTATGTAGAACAGAATGCCTGCCTTGTGGGGTAGCAAGCTCCCTGTCCCTGGAGGTGTGTAATCAGAGGCTAGTGGATCACCTGGGGAAGCCAAAGGTGGGATTGAGGGTCTCTTAGTGCCACTTCTTCTGAAAGTACCATATGACACCTTAGCAGAGCTGTTATCAGTTCAGCATTCAAGACAATGCTGTTCCCTTTTGGACAATAATGCTTTAAATTCTGCTTGTTCTTAATCAGACATTTTCCCCCAGAGAGCTGACCCCAGTGGGAACCCTGGGGTAAATTTGCACTGTCCTGCGGGTGCTCAGGGAAGTGTGAGACAGGGATGCACATTCTGGAAATGAACAAACCAGAGAATGAATGTGATCAAGTGTTAGAGACGTGGCTAGGCTAAACAGAGTCAACAAATTTCTTTAACCCAAGCCCACTTCAATAAGGAAGGTGTGCAAACTCTGGTAGAGAGATTTTGTACCAAAAAATTCCCAAACTGTTCGAACCAGAAAACTTTTTTTTTCCATCCCTGATAATACCCACTAGCACCTCAAGAGACCTCAGAGTTCCTCACGACACAGTCTGGGAAATCCAGGAGATAAGACTGGGGGCTTCATAGGCAGAAGGACCTGGGTTCAATGTTTGTGCCCGCCACTCGCTGCTCTGACCCTCACTTCTCTCATCTGTGAAAAGAGCGATGACAATGTCAGGATGGTTGGAAGGATATAAGGGGAAAATGGCTGAAACACGCCAGGAGTGGGCCTGACACCTACGGAGGCGAGAAATACACGTGGGAGCTGTTATTTATGACCTCGTGTGCATTAAGCGTATTACTTCATAAGGTCATTGTGAAGAGTAATGAAGTCAGACATCGACTAATGTGTGTAAAGCGCTTGGCATCCGGGGGGGCCTTCTAAATGCTGCTTTGCCTCCCTGCCTCTTCTCCCTGGGCGTTAGTAGCTAGCGAGTAGCAGATTTCCTGTGCCGGGAAGCCATAGACTACTTAGAACGTGGAGCATTTCCCATCTGCTTAGGGCTGTTCCGGAGAAGGTGACATTCTAAGCTTCATCAGGCCCCTGAGTTTTTAAGTAATTGAAGCGCTAAGGATCTGAAGTGACTCACCCCGTGCTGTTTATTCTGGTCTCGTTTGCACAAAAGAAAGGAAAATCACCAGCTCTAACCACCCACTGCAAAATGTTAGAGATAAGAATAGCTGGAGAAAACACCGAAAATAATTCCTGGGGCCTGGTTTGGCTCTTCCTTTCACGGGCGGGGTTGGAAAAACAGGCCTGGCAGATCCTGAGTCATCAAATACAGTAGCCCCCAGCCCCCACCCCGGTTATCACGGTGTCCCCTGAAGAGGTGAGGTGGAGAGGAGAGTGGGTTGGAGGAGGGGGGAGAGATGCCCTGAGCAACCTGATGGGATTCACTGTCACTTTAAAATCCACTGCCATTGAGTGAATACCTACTGTGTGTGAAGTGTGCAGCCACATACCCAAAAGAGGAGAGAGTTACACGCCCCCCCAACCAGGCAGTGCTCAGCTAGTAATAATGATAAGAATAAGAAGGTGAGATCCCACATCATGAGCATCTTCTTGCAGCTTGGTATATTCTATTCTGCATCTCTGTGACAATCCTTCCTTCAGGGTGGAGGTTTTTGCCCACCTTTTAGGCAAGGTGAAGCAGAGGCTCCTTCGCCCAACAGACTTTGAGCTCCACTGTGCCAGGCACTGGGCTGGACTCAGGAAGGCACAGAGAGCACGTGCTCTCAGCTGAGTGGGGCAGTCAGGTGACTTTCCCAAGGACATGACATCAGGAGTGGGGCACAGGTGTCTGCCTGGCCTTCTGCACCCCAGACTTGAGCCCACCCCTGTAGCATCAGGAGGCCACTTTTAACCCTGTCAGCCTCCTGGATCCCCAGGGATGGGAC
>NW_003852507.1:4976965-5007150 GCF_000181295.1 Otolemur garnettii | reverse complement strand
TCTGGGGCAGCGGTGGACACAGAATGTTTGAGGCATTCAGCACAGCAGCGTATGGGACAGGGCAAACATTCAGGAGCTAAAGACTCAGCCTCTGGCCTGGCTCAGCCATAACTAGGATGGTGATGAGAAATGGAACACTCAATCACGCTGAGTCTCATCTGTAAAATGGGCACATGCAGGCATGTGTTTATGTGCGTATGTGTGTGTGTGCATTTCACAAATATGCAAAAGCAAATCACAGTATCATAATTCCTGTCCACCTTTTTAAGGACAGTCTCCTGCAGAAAGAAGCCCAGCTTTACATACTTGAGAGCTTCCCAGAAACTACTGTACTTTGTAACCCTCTCACTTCCCACCCTCCGCCTTCCACAGTGATCGGGGCTGGCTGGCTGTCAAAGGGAAAAGCCTCCGGGAAACGGTGCCTTTCCCTGTCCAAGAGCAGGGCCTCTCATGAGACCCAGCCTGAGTTTTGACTGTGCTCTCTCCCGTGCTAAGCTGCTAAGTGCTCACCAAGGGACTTCCAGAAGCTCCAAAAAGGAGCCTGTCTTCACGATTCTTGTGGATAAGATGTGGGTATTTGGCCCATGTATTACATTTTATGTATATGTGTGTGTATGTGTGTACGTGGGTGTGTGTATACATACACACAGAAACCATTTTAATACACTTTTTTCCCTTTTAACACATTTTTGGCACCCTCTGTCTATACCTGAAAGAGTGTATCTAACTTATATTTTGTACAGTCAAATTACCTTTTTATTTACCCTGATGTTTAAACCTGCAAAAATACACAAATTAGCGATCATAAATGTTCCGACAGTCAACCCAGTTCCCCAAGCCAGCAACCTGGGAATTCCTTCTACTTAGCCTTCCACATTCAATTAATTTGCAAGACCTCTGGCTGCTGATTTCACATCTCCCCCCTGCCCATCTCCCCAGCCCCTGCCCTCCCCACTGACACCTGTTCATTGTTTCTCACCTGAGTTATTGGAGCCACGCCCTGACCCGCCCATCACTACCCCTACCCTCAGCATCAGCCAAAGCACCTACCATCTCCCCTCCACTCTGCAGCCAGAGTGGGCTTCATTAAAGGCCAATCCATTATTCTCTCCCACCTTTAAAACACTTTCAGGGTTCCTCATCACTTTCCAAATAAAATCCAGCCCCCACAGCATGACAACTACAGTCCTTGGCTAGCCCAGCTGTCCCCACCCTGTCTGTCTCCTCCCCTAAGCACACCTCCCTTTTGCCAGGCCAAACACTGAGATGGCTCCTTGAACCCCCCACACTCTCAACATCTCCCTTTCCAATCTTTGCAAATACTCTGTGGAGCACCTTTCTGTCCCCTTCTCGTAGTTTAGGACATCTCACCTTCCGTGACCCCTCCAGCACACCTTGTACGCACAGGCCTGAAGGTCTATGCACTCCAGACCACACTGTCCCTCACCTCACACCCACAGTGCACAGCCCGCTGAGTGCACAGAGGACCCCTCTCTTGATGACTTTAGAGTTTTTGCTTAGAGATAAGGACCTATTTAACCATAAAAGCTGAGAACAGAAAAACCAAGGCCGCTGCCTGTCAATGGTCATTTGGAAAAGAATGTTCTGTGTCTCTGAAATGATGACCGGAGTGGATGAGAAAGTGGGAGTGATCTGCAGCACTTTAGTCTATGTTTGACTTTTAGGTCATTGGATGAAGTGCCATAGACCTAAGTTTATTTGAAAGGACATTTTTCAGACATCACTATAAAAGTCGCGTGTATATTAAAAACATTTGAGAAAATACATAAAACATCATCCCTAATCCCGCAACCCAAATTTAACTGCTAATACGTTGGTTTATTTTCTTTCAGTTTTTTTTTTTTTTTTCTCCAATGAGGCTTCGGGGTTTGGATTTTTTTAGTATCTGTTTGAGATTATTCTACCTGTCTCATTTTGCAAACCGCTCTTCTCCCCTCTACCATTAGCATTTTCATGATATTACTTACACATTATTCAATGACTACATAAAACTTCATTTTGTGGATCTTCCATAAATTACATCTCATTCCCCTACTGTTAGATGTTTAAATTGGTTCTACTATTCTTTATCCTGAATAGTACTGGGATAAAAAAAAAAAAAATTCAGGAATTCGTTAGGACAGATTCCCAGAAGCAGAATGACTGAGTCAAAGAGTAGGAACGTTTCTTAGCTCTTGCAAAGAGCCAACTGTTTTCCAATCGCTTGCCCCAATTTGTTCTTTCCCCAGAACGATGTGAGAATCCCCATTTTGCCGCACCTGTTCCCCCAGGCGATCGTACTTTTAAAATATCTATTCTATGTTGACTGTTGAGAACCCATCTCACACTATTTTTTTTTCCACCGTGGATGAAGAATGAGATCAACTCTCTTCTGTAGCTGTACTTACTACGTGTATTTCCTTCTTGGTGAATTGCAAGCAAGATTCTCCTTCATTTTAGGAACCCATCTCAGCAGAGAAAGAGCCTGAGCTGGGCACAGGAACTCAGTCCCTGCCTCCTTTTGTCAGCCATGTGACTTTAGGTGTATGTCTGTGTTCCTGAGTTCTATTGCCCTGTCTGTGAAATTAGAATCCTAATCCCTTCCTTGCAAATTTGTTGTGGGAACTAAGGTAGCCGGCCTAGCACAGCAGCTGGTGTGCAGCATACGTGCAATTTCAGTTCCCTTTTTCCCTCTCCTTGCACCTTGCAGTTTCTGTCACTGCCTGGGGGTGATCCCTTAGGTCCCCGATACTCAGGGACCAGCGGCATCAGCATCACCTGGAAACTTCCTATAAATGGGGAGTTTTAGTCCCCACCCAGGCCAGGCCATCACATCGGAATCTGCATTTTTAACAAGGAATCTGCATTTTTAACAAGGTTCCTGAGTATTTCAAATGCAAGTTGAAGTTTGAAGAGCCCCGCTGGGGGCTTCAAGATTTGAGGGTGATGTTGTGCTTTTGAGGCACAATAGCCAGCACCAGTCTGAGTGTGAAGAGGTAAATTTATGAGCTTAGTGCTCAGGAGCCCTGACATACACACACACAGAGCTTGTGTCAGGCCTGAAGGACACAGGGGATAAACTGATTCACCCAGCCCAGCAGGACACAGTCACTGAGAAGTCAGCCACCAGGCTAGCAGGTCAGCGGTTGTACCCTGTGTTGAGAAAGAGGCGCATAGCAGGGAGGAACCAGCCCGGGGTGCAGGGCAGAAGATGTGGACCCGCCAGTGTGGAGCACCTGATGACATACCCTGTGGGCATTCTAATTTGCAGCAACCTGCCCAGAGCTGCTGGCAGAGGCCTGGGATGGGCAGCAGGGGTGCTTCTGAGCTTGGAGATCAGGCCCTTTGCAATTTAGGGCCCAGTCATTGTGCACACTGTGCCTCCTCCAGGATGGACAGGAACTTGTCGGAACACCAGATGATTGGGCAGGGGGAGGCAGGCGCAGTTTCTAGTCAAGCATCACCTGCTGCGTGAATCCAGCCACACCTAAAAAGAACGGCACATTCCCCTCTACCCTAGGAATGTCTTATTCTCCCAACCCGTAAGAATGTGCATGGGGCAGGGGAGGAAGTCAACACTCCCCGACCTGTACCACCTAGTTAGGCTATCTCAGTAAGCCTTCCAGCAACCTTCTGGTAAGTAACCCCATTTTCCTGACAAGTAAACTAAGGCTCAGAGACATTGACGGCTAAGACGTAGCCTGCCGGGGGTGAAAGGGGGAGCTCTCCAGCTCCTAAAAGCTCTCATCATTCACTCACTGGTAGACCATGAAGCTGAAGCTGAAAGTGTCTAAGATAAAGTCCCCAGTGAGGATGATACAGGGCGTAGGCCTTCAGAAAGCAAGGTCATGGTCTTTCAGTTAAGCCGCACTGTGACCCCCTGAGCTTTATTCCCATGCCTGAGCTCACCACTGTTGCAAGGTCCAGTTCAGTGGCCAGAGCTATCAGAGCTCTAACGGGCCTCCAAAGAACGGTTTGGTCCACTTAGCACACCCACTGCCACACCCTCATCTTCTCTCCCCGTTCCTCAAACTACCAGGGAGGAACCAGCCTGGGGTGCAGGGCAGAGGATGTAGACCCTCCAGGGTGGAGCACGTGATGACATATCTTGTGGGCATTCTAATTTGCTGGAGGGGGCCCAGAGCTGCTGGCAGAGGAGCCTCTTGCCCCCACAAGCTCATCTTCAGAGCCTTCAAATTTGCAGACTGCCAAGAGTTGCTTCTGATCTTCTCAAGGTTTTTTGTTTGTTTGTTTTGTTTTTCCACCTTTAGTTCCTAGGACGCATCTATGCCCAACCTCTAGCCCCCACAGCCAGAAAAATCTTCCCAAATTAATGTGCCTTGGAGTGTCTCCCAGAGGGACAACTACCCTGCCTGCACAAGCCTCCTCTTGGGGCCTCAGGACCCCATCTGCCTAAAAGATGAATACACAGCATCTGTACATAGGATGTTTCAGATGCTCTTTCTGTGGGCTCAGTATTCTACCAAACTATGTTTGCTCAGCACATAAATATAAAAATGTGAGGGCTGGATCTGAGAAGTTGCAACACCTCCAGCAGCTCAGAGAGAAACAGTCTTCATCCAAGATCACGGAGCAAGTGACTGGCAGAGCTGAGACAGAACGCAAGAGCCTGAGCCTGGGCTGGTCTCTGCCACTCAGCTGTCTCCTGGCCTTCCCTCGGGGGGCAAAGGGACACTTGTCCTCATTATGAATTGCATTGGTTCAAACTGAAGTCATGTGGCTAAGAGGAAGCAGATAGTGGAAAGAGGGGACAGAGCCCCTTGCTCAGGTCCCATGTACTTAGAGAGAACTGGGGACACTGGCAGGTCCACCCTCTTCCGTTGTTGTATGTGACACATTTTTTTTAAATTTCAAATTAGTATGAGCGTACAAATTTTTAGGTTACGTTGTTCTCATTTCCAGAGTAAAGTTCCATTTGTAGAAGAGCCCCTCACCCCCGAGGCGTGTTATACACCCTCACAATGTGCACATTAGGTGAGATCCCGCCTCATGCCCTCCCTCCTTCTGCCAATCGTCCTCTCCCTCCCCCAACCCCCTCCGGCCTCCCTCTACCCTATACTAGACTATATATGTGTGTTATTGTTCATATGAGCATGGAATTATTTATATATGGGTTTTATATTACTATGGAGTACATTGGATATTTATTTTTCCATTCTTGCAATACTTTACTAAGAGGAAAGTATTTTGATCCATCCAGGTAAATGTAAGAGATACAAAGTCTCCATCTTTTAATGGCTGAATAGTACTCCATGGTATACATATACCACAGTTTGTTGATCCATTCATGGGTTGATTTCACACCCCATTTCTTTCTCGCATTTACATCTTGATTCATTTCTCTTCCTCTTGCTTTGGAAAGAATCTAAGCTACCTATGGTGCTGTAACAAATACCACAAATGTGTGACCTTTTGTCCTATAATGGAATAGTCACAGGTTTCAGGGATTAGGATGTGGGTATCTTTCAGGACTAGTATCTAGTCTACTATAGACAGTAACCAAATGCACCACAAATGTAGTGACATTAAGCAACAGAAATTTATCCTCTCCCAGTCTGGAAGTCTGAAATGAGTCTTGCAGGACTAAAATCAAGGTGTCTGCAGGGCTGTTACCTTCTAAGGATCCCAAGGGAGAATCTAGTCCTTGCCTCTTCCAGCTCTGGGGAGCTGCCAACATGCCTTGGTTTGTGGGCACATCACTCTAGCTTTCGAGTTCATCATCACATTGTCGTTGCCTCTTTTGCAGTCAAATCTCCTCCTGCCTCCCTTGTATAAAAACCACTGGGATTATACTGGGCTTACCCAGATACTCCTGGGTAATGTCCCCATCTCAAGAACTTAATCACATCTGCCAAGTTCCTTTTGTCCTATAAGGGAATAGTCCCAGGTTTCAGGGATTAGGATGTGGATATCTTTCAGGATTGTTATCTAGTCTACTACAGACAGTAACCAAATGCAGTTAAAACAGCATGATCCTTATAGACAAACAGGGGTTCACATCCTGGCTGCATGACTTTGGGCAAGTTTCTCAGCCTTCCCGAGATGACTCTCATCTATAGAATAGAAGGCACAATAGCTCCCTTTCTGGGTGCTGGCAAGGATCAGACATGATCCACGCTAAGCACTCAGCATTATAGCTGGCACTCCGCAGGTACTTAACAGAGGCAGCCAGGAGTGCCAGGAGGCTCCTCAAATTCTTCTTCACTGTTGGTCTGGTGCAATCTCGCTGATTTTAAAGAGTCAGCAAATGCTATGGGGGTACAAGAGCCAATTGTGCAAACAGATCCGGCCTCTATTACCCTAGAAATTAAGTTAGCATCAAGTCCATTTGGATTAGCTGGTAATGGAGGGGGTGAAGTGCTGATCTATGGTAAGAGAATTCTGAATAAGTGAGTCTGGGGTAATGTAATATTGGTTGGTAATATATGGAAGGGGCTGTCAGCTCTGCCTGTTTCCCTGCCGAGAAACTCCAGCAGGTCAGATCTTTGCTTTGATTCTTTTTCATTTAAGGAGATATTTACTATTCTTTAGATATGGCTTTTTCACTTTACTGGGGAAAAAAGAGAAAAAGAAAAGAGGAGGAGGAGCCAGTCATCTCTGATAAACTACAAATCTAAACTTCTAGCCACCGCCCTCAACTTCAAGAAGCCTTTGTCTTCATCACCAGCATTACTAACCTGCTGGTTTTTAAGACCTGGGTCCCTGAGCTCACCTTGAAGGTAATGTCCCCCAATGCTCTGTGTGTGCGGCCTAATACCTGTTGACTGGCTTTTGGGGGTGGAGGGTCTGATGCCCATGTCCATGGTATAAATGTTCCTTCCCCACCGTGGCTGACTTCAACTTATCGACATGATATCCTTGAACACGGAGTCAAGAAGGATGAGCAAATGAGATTTATTTTTCTTCCTCTTGCTCTGGAAAGTGTCTAAGTGTCCAAGGGCTGCTGTAACAAATTACCACAAATATAGTGGCTTAAAACAACAGCTGGTCCCATCTTCGGCTCCCTCCGCAGACCCCTTGCTCCATTGAAGGGCTGTGTACCTCCGTGCTATTGTGCCTGCTATCCTTCAGCCCAGCACGCTTCCCACTTCCCACCAATCAAAGTCCTCTTTGTTCCTCAACATGGACGCCTCAAATCCTCTATGTGAATTAATCCCCTTTTTCTCTGCCACCCCACAGGGCATTATTTACTCCTTTATTTAGCATTCCTTTCATCCTGCCTTGTAGGATGCAGCTCAGTCATCTAATGTCTGTCTCCCTGGCTTGGGAAAGAGACTGGCCTTGGTTGAATCCCCCCAAGAAGCTGTGTATGACTCAAAGCCCACCAGTTTCTCAACCAGGAAACAGGTACAAACCAATACCCTGTTTTCTCTTGCAGAATTCCTGGGGGCACATGTACAGAGCGCCTAGGCAGGTGGCACACAGGAGATATGGCGTTTGTTAGGAATGGAATGGGGAGGACTTCCTTGGGGTGGAGAGTACGGCTAAGCCTCATTCCTCTTCATCTGTCCCCACATCCCCTGGTACGTAGAAGGTGCTTACGTAGCTGGCACTGGTTGAAATGAAATGAGATCCCCCAGTATGTGTGATGTAAGTAGAGATGGGGAGGGAATTGCGCCCCGAAAGGTCTGCAGCTGGCCTCCAGTCTCACCCATATGGGATGAGCTCTAACAGTCTCAGAGATTCTAGCTCAGTCTGGCAGCCTGGGGTAGGGGGGTGGGGGATAGGAGTGCAGATGGAGGGTTTTCATGGTGGTTTAATCTCGCAGGCATCATAGATAACTCATAAATGTCAAAAGGGATGCACACAATTTAGAAGGCAGGAAGGAATCTGGAGATATTAAGATATTTACCGGACCACGTGAGGAAGTAGGCTCTGCTCAGATGCGGCTTATATTTTCATTAGCAGAGGCTGAGTGAACGTGAACAGCTTAAAGTCTAATAGCAGCCTCTCATTTTCTTATGTGGGATTTGAGTACAGTTGCTTCATTATACAGCGTGACACTGCCTGGTGGATCCTCCACCCGTGTCCCTGGGTGGGGGAGGAAAGTGGGGCTGTGGGGAGAGGGCAGCTCAGAAACGTTCTTGGCTGCGGCCTCTTGGACTGAGTCCCCAGGCGTGCAAAGGACTCCGGCCATGGGCGGGCACAAGGGTTGCCTCTTTTCTCTCTTTGGCTTTAGGGTTAAAAGTTAGAAATTTCTGAACTCTGCGCTCAAAGCTGAGACAGACCAAGTCAAGAGTTGCCGCCCATTTGGGGATAGTTGATGGGGAGCCAGATGGAGTAATTATACCAGAGGCTGGCTCTGACTGGACAGGGAGGGCAGCAGGTGGGGAGGAAACGGAGGAAGCTGGTACAGTCAGGTGATGTGGGAAGCCCAGTCCACGGACACTAGCTATGTCCATGCATTCATTTACTCATTCACTTACTCATTTCTTCATCCTTTCATCCACCAGTTAGTTATGGGACACTGAACTTGGCCCAGGCACTGAGGATATAAACAGCAACAGAGTGAATCTAATACCTGAGCTCCTGTAGCTCAGGCAGGGGTTCTTAAGCAATGTCAATTTTGTCCTCCAGGGACAACTGGCAGTGCCTGCAGACATCTTTGGTTTCCATACCTGGGGAGAATTACTGTATCTGGCAGGTAGAAGCCAGGGGCGCTGCTAAAAATGCCCTAAAATATACAGGAAATCCCCCACCACAAAGAATGACCTGGCTCAAAGTGTCAGTAGAGCTGAAACACCATGGTCTAGAAGCTTTAGGGTGGGCCATTTCTTTCTACGTGGCGTGACTTTTTATAAGGGTAAATTATTCCTGTGGCCAACCCATATATATGCTCATAAGTTGGCAAAAGATAATATAGAAATAATATCTAAGTAAAGTTTTAAATATCACAACAACAAAAACAATGGCCTCTGTCTCTAACGTGGTAGAAGACTGGGTGAAATGGTCGGAAGGTCTTGTTCCAGGGGTGCTGAGTGAACCCTGGGGGTGCCGTGTAGAATGATGGTTAAGAGCAGGGGCTCTGTGGGCTGTGAGATTTAGGTTCTGACTCTCCTGCCTCTACGTAAGTGACTTAGGGCCATTCTCATAACCCGCCACCAACTCATATGGTTCCTTTAAAGACACCTAGCTAGTCCAAATAAATAGTCCAGAACATTAAAAGGCAGCCAAGGGCACTGTCCGTCACACTAATTCTCCCACAACCCTGCCCATTGCCATAAGAATGCTTATCAGTCATTCTTTCATTCATTCATTCAACAAATATTTATCGAGCACCTACCCTGTGCCAGGCCCTGTCCTCAGTGCTGAGGCTGCATCAGTGAACAGCACCAACCATAAAATAGCCTGCGTTTTCGATGAAGAACAAGTTCATAGTAACAATAAATGTGGCAGGAATAAGAAATAAATGTTCTGCAGATTTTCTGATGACAATATGATCAGAGAATGTGAGAAGGAGTGGTTCCACTGGTTTGTCAGCAAACCAAACCCTAAGGAGGTCACTTTTAAGTTGAAACCCAAAGAAAGCAGAATAAGTGAGCCAGGCAAAGATCATTCCAGGCAAAGGGCCAGCAAGAGTAAAGGTTCCCCCAAGGGACTGACAAGCTCCCTGTGCTCAGAGAATAGAAGATGGAAGATTGGAGCCCCCAAGTCTGGGATGGGGTAAAGGGTGGTCATGCCTGAGAACAGGCATCCCGGGGGGAGGGGTCTAAGCATCACAGATTATTTACCCAACCTGTCATCCCACTCTTGCCTCTAACCTTAGCCCGCACAAGATGTATAGTATTTTTCCTCTGGTTCTTCACACCTTCCCCAGCAGGTAAGGTACACCTTCCCAAGCCCACCTCAGTCCCCATGAAACAGACACACCAAGGCTCACCATAACCTTTTCTTTCCCCAGCCCAGGGCTCAAGGGCTGGGATACATTCTTTCATTTCTCCCTCACCGCAGAAGCCGTCACTAAACCTGGCTCCCTTAGAATCAGACCCTGAATCAAAGACAAATAGTTTCTTTGGGAGACAATACAGACAGGGAAAGTAGGGACGTGTGACAGGGAAGGAAAGTTAATCAAAAATAAATACATTATTAATTAAACTAGCACCACGGGCAACTAGAACTTTCATCCCACTGGGAACTCTGGAAGCCAGGATGGAACTTGCACGTGGGAGTCATCCCACCTGTAGGGTGAGGACGTGGGGATATTTACGTACCCCCAAGAGTTTGGTTGAGCACAGCTGCTGGGACCATTTACTTTCCAGCACTTCTGGCCAAAGAGGGTTCTTGGTGTCAGGGAAAGCCCTTGGAGGAAGAAACGCAGGTGCTGATAGTTGCAAATGGGGCCAGCGTGCACTAAAACGGTGAAGTCCAAGGCGATATGGGCAGGACACTGGGAGCATCTGGTACAGAGCTGATTTTTTTTGCTCAGTGCCGTGCTCGGTACTAAGAATACACAGACGAAGATGGTCTACTTCTTCCTCTCCAGGAACTGACAATCTGGCCCTGTTTCTTTTCTCATCTATAATACAGGTCTAATAGTAATAAGTCCCACCGGCCGGGGACGTTTTGAAGATTTAATGGCATGACATCTAAGAAAACCCCGTGCAAATGAATTGTGGGTGCAGACTTTAGATGTCATTATCTCCGCTCAGCGAGTCACTGTACTTTCTGCAACCTTAGTTGCCTCCATCTGTCAAATGAGAATAAGAATATTTGCTCTGCTTACTTCAGACAGCCATCATATGCTTTAAATGAAACAAAGAATGTGGGCGCCCCAGAACACTACCGAAACGTGAACCACCGCTCACCACCTCCATCCATCCTCTTTGTACGAAATGAATCACTTGGGCGCAGGGATCTTGTATGATGCTGCTTTATAAGCCCCTGTCCTCAGAACAGGGAGGGTACCTGACATTTTACTGGTGCTCAGTGAAAATCAAAAGCCACGTCCATTGTCTCTAGGAAGTGGGGAGGCCAGAATTATGAAGCCCGGTTTACAGATGAAGAACCCGAGGCTCAGAGAGGGAAGGGGAGTCACCTTCTAGGAAGGGGCATAGCCAGGAACAGGACCCTGATCTCATGGCTCCCAATCCAGTTCACATTCCCATGGGAATGACTGTTATAAGAGTACTCAAAGCACAAACAAAAACGTTGGTGTTTCCTGGGGCAAACCACCCTGCTGACATTCTGGCAATACTGATCTCCAGAAACTCATCCAGGGGCGGTTTGAAAGCAGCTCATCCAATAGGGAAGTATCTGGGTAACCTTGAAATTTCACCCTGGATCCAGCTTGTGTCCCCCGGATCCTCATTTCCCTCATCAGAAAGATGCACACCCATGGAAGGACTCCCTACTTTCGATTGGACACACAGCTGAGGGCTTGTCAGGGGGTGGGACAGGGAAGACAGCCTCATCCAAGGAAAGTCACGGGACAGAACCAGCAACGTCTGAAAATTCTGTACTCATAACGCCCATGAGAAATCCCTTTCAGGACATAACCCTGGGCAACTGATGGACTTTGGTTTAAATCCCAGTGCCTCCATTAGTCAGAAGACTAGCTTCTTGGTTTCCTCCCCAGAATAGCAGAAACACTTTTCACTTCATTGGATTTTAAACATATTCAAGAGGATTATGGATGCAGGGCAGCCAGCAGGGGCCGGGCACATGCTAGGTACTCAACAAGTGGTGGCCTCCCCTCTTCCTCCCTCCCTCAATCTCAGAGCTAATCATGCCTGGATCGGCTGGCTCTTTTGACCTGGTCCCAGAGAAGATCTTGAGGATTTACAAGGCAATACCAAACAAGCATTTCTGTTTCCTGGGAAGCATGATATTGCTGTTTTGAGAGCAAAAAAAATATTAAAATTCAGCTCTCTCCCTGTCATCTCCGTCTGAGTCTCCAGGAGGCCTCCTGTGGCCGTCCTGCGTTTTCACAACTCTGGTGGGTTTCATCATAGGCCCTAATTCCCGGAAACTCATCTCCCATCCTGACCCTGAGCGCGTTTGATTTGAAACATCAATCACGGTTTAGTGTTGAGCTCTGTTTACATGCAGCCACGTATGCTCTTGTTGCCGGATCTGAACTGTGGTCTCAGAATGGGGTGTCAGGGGTCCACATGGTCCAGGGAAGAATGAATGTCAGCCCAAACTAATTGTCTCCTGCTGCCATTGCTGTGGGAATGTTCTACCAAGAAACAGCCCAGCCTGCAGGGGCCCAACCCTGAGGCTCGCCGGGAGCTCTGATGGGAAGAAATGATGTCATATTACCAGGCAGGGTTGGAGGTGGCAGGCCCCAACAAGAACCTAATGGCTGGCTCCAACCAACAGGAGGCCAGTTATACAGATTGCAAGGCCCAAGGAACTTATGCAAATTCTAGTCAACACCTCCCAAAGCACATTCAGGTTGTTACAGATATTTTACCTACAACACAGAAGTGTCGGTTCCATAGCAAATATGTTGGAAAATGCTAAATGATGGTATCACTGCCCTTTATGGTAGTGCTCGTTAGGGTCTTTGATAAGTACATTTGCTTGTGGCTCTCCAAATTTGCTTACAAGGCTTTGTCACTTGTTTTTAAACTGCAAACCCTTTTTTTCTTCCCAAAGAGCACCCAAAGGGACCAGTGTTCCCCAGAACATATCTTGGGGATTGCGGGTCCAGGCTGGCAACATTTCCCAGAAGCACAAGGCAGGAGCTTGCCAAGTGCTGTTCTCAGGATCGGCGAGGCGAGGAGGGCACGGCATTAGGTTTGAGGATAGAGGATGAGGGCCCAGTAGGGAGAGCATTTGATGAGTGGAGCCAGGCACCCCTTCCAGCAGAGACTCGAGTTGATACCTGCCAACTGAGGAGAGAGAAAGCTGCAGAGCCCACAGAGAAAGGACTAGAGGAGAGAGCCTATTGCATGCTGATCAGCTGACAATAGAAAGCTCTGTAGCCGTCAGGACACTTCTAGGTACAAGTGAGAAAATGCCCATCAAAGTTATTTAAATAAACCAAAGGACTGGCCAGGCAAAGTGGCTCATGCCTGTAATCCCAGTATATTGGGAGGCCAAGGTAGGAGAATCACTTAAGGTCAGGAGTTTGAGACCAGACTGGGCAATATAGCAAGACCCTCATCTCTACAGAAAAATATATATATTTTATTAACTGGGCTTAGTGGCATGTGCCTGTAGTCTTAGTTACTTGGGAGGCTGAGGAAAGAGGATCAACTTGAACCCAAAAGAATGAGGCTGCAGTGAGCTGTCAGCATGCTACCACTGCACTCCAGCCTGGACAACAGAGTGAGACCCTGGCCAAAAAAAAACACACTTTATTGGGTTGTATAATGGAATAGTCCAGCCAAGTAGACTGGATGGAGTCTGCCTTCAGGCATGACTCAATCCCACCATCAAAGGCTGTCACCTGGTTAAGATTTGTCTCTGCCTCCCCAGTGTTGGCGTGATTTGGGGCCCTCCTTCACAATGGCTGCTAGAAGTTCCCAGTTCTCCGTCCTCCCAGCTTCACATCCAGTGGAAATAAAAGTCCCCTTCTCCAGTAGCGTGCACTTGTGTGCACCCGTTCATGCACACATGCACACACTATAGAATTGAGTTTTGCTGCCCCTAATTGGCCTGACCTGGCTCACATGCCCCTGTCTGAGCCACCTTTGCTGGAAGACAAAAGGCACCAGTTGGCCTGCTTCATCACAAGGTGCCACAGAACAGACTGTGAAAACTCCACTCAGGCAGACACTAGCAAGAGCGCCAGGGTAGGAGCAGAAGAGCAAGTCTGGGCGACGTCTGCTTCATCTGAAGCACATGGGCTGGGTGGAGGTGGGGCAGGTGAGTCCTCAAGACAGAAATTGGGGCCTAGTGACCAGCAAGGTGAATGGATCCCAGGCAGTAGACTCACAAATGCTCACAAGAGGCTGTCCTCCCGCTTGGCCCCAGGGCAGCAGCAGGTGGCCTTCCCATCCTGCCTGGACAGCACGAAGGGGCTCCCATAGCCTGCCAGGCTGGCCTCTCATTGCCTTAGCAGTTGGACAAGGGCTGCGCTTGCAGGGACAAGAACATAGTGGCCAGAGGCAGACAAGGGAGGGGGCAGGTAGGAACTAATCAGAAAAATGACAGATTAAATTCTGTAGGATTTTGATATTTGCAAGACAAAAGATCAGACAATAACCAGGTCTAAAAGAAGGACCCAGCACTGGAGACGGAAATCATGAGAGCAGGTCAAAGCCCACCTCTCAGAGGGGAGGGGACGTAAGCCTCTCTTACCCTGCCACCTCGCTAGGTCTGACTTGTAGAAAGTAGACACACGGACTACAAGCCAAACGCCACCCAAATATCAGTTTGATTCAAGGCCAGGTGTGTGCTTAATACCTCCCAAAATGCAGGGTTCTCTGGCCTGAGCTAGATTAGGGAACATGGCTTACCTGAGGCTGAAATAGGTGTCTGATAACCCTCATCCCTGACTTAGAACTTGGACTCTGCCTGGGGCAGTCAAGCAGATTGTGAAAACTACTCTCAACCAGACACTAGCAAGAGCACCAGGGTGCTCAGCCTGTGAGCAGGGAGCAGAATGGCGAGTGCCCAGGTCTGCAGTATACATCCATGGCGCCGGGCAGGGTCTCAGAAAAAGAATAAAGGCAGAGCCCATCACCCACTCCTGGAGGTGCCACTTCGCCAAGTACGAAGGAGCTGGTAGTGAAGGCTAGCCACCTCCCTCATAAGATTAGCACCTCTCCCTAAATGGGTGGAAGGAAAAAGGCGGCATAGGAGTGGATGCTGCAGCCTGAGAACTTTCCCAAGAGGGCAAAGTACTGGAGGAAGTTCCCTGCTCTACCAGTGAGAGTGGGCATCTGAGGAGAGACGGAAAATGCTTCTCTGCATCATTCTACAAAGGTCCATTTGCTTCTCAAGGGGGTTTTAATTAGTTCCCTGGCTGTGCAGGCTGGACCCAAGATGGAACCCAGGACAGGGCTGGATCAGAGGGTTGTTATCCAGAATGACTAAAAACAATATGATCTGAAAAAGTATGTGTCAGATACTCTGTGTCAGATACTATGTGTCAGATACTCTGCTAAGCTTTGGGACAAGAAAAACTCACTGGGTGAGGTCCTGGCCCTCGGGCCGCGTGCAGAAGACAGACTTGGATTCTAGCACAGCAGGACAAGCATAAGGAAGGGACTGTGGGTGCTCAGAGAAAGAAGCTTCCGTGTTTCCATGGTGGAGTCAGAAAGGATCCCGGGAAAGAGTGAACATTCCAGTGTTCCAGCCACAGAAGCAGAATTGCTTCAGGCAGCTCCCGACCTGCTATTCTCTCCTGTTCCCTCGGCCCTGCCTGAGGAGTTCCTCATGCTCAGTCCTGGCCAGGCCCTGTGGCATCAGTGCAGAGTGCTCCTCTAAGCCCTCTGGCCTCTGTTTTCTAACAGCCATCTTTCCTAGGTCCTCAGTCAAAAGAACCCCCGGACACAGTCCCCGGTTTAGCACCTGCAGAGCCTCTGAGCTCCCGGAGCAGGCAGCACATGCCACCCTTTCATGCTGAAGCTGAGGGCCATCTGCAGCTTTCTTCTCTCTGACTTTGGAAAAGTGGTGTGAGCAGGATGCAGGAGGGCAAGAGGCCAGGTTGGTCCTATGTGTCCAAGTAGCAGAGCAGGTCCCAGAAGAAGGGCAACAGAGCCCACCACCCACTCTGAAGGACATTACCACCCCCCCAGAGTAAAGAGAGACCAATGAGGGTCGTCCCCGTCCCCCAAATCTAGGTGCCTCAAGTGAAAGGATTAAACTAAATAAAACAAAAAGAGCCTTTAGACACCTGTGTTATTTAGGAAGTTAATGATGAAAACTGCAACTATATCTTAAAGTCACATTTTCCTTCTATAGAAACTCTGCGTCTGATTTTAGGGATGAACCTAGCTTGATGAGGGGATGGGACTCTGTGTGCACAACTGCTTGGCGTTTTGTGCCTAGTCCTAGACCAGCTGGAGTCCTGCTGCGCCCCCTAGTGGGCCCCTGAGGGGAGGCACTGACCTCCTGGCGGCACCTTGCACACCTAGGTGGGGAAAACAATCCCGGGGAGGGAAGTCCCTTGCCCCCCACACACTGCTCCCCTTCTCGCACTTCAGTTCTTCCTGCTCTGAAATCCCCTCCAAAATATTCCCTGGAGAAAAAAAAAACATTCCTGCTTCTAGCAGCCTAGTTATGCCAAAGACCATCATTTCCCTCCAAAAATGACCGGGCAGAACAGACCCAGTGTCACCTTGGAGAGTTTGTTATTGCTGGTGTGACCAAAGACTGCTCGCCCCTCCTTGTGGTAACTATCTACATCACTGGTGTTTGTGGCACCTGCTGGCTCCAGGGTGCTGGGGGTCCGCTGGGAGTAGCTTCTCCCCTAAAGAAGATACTCACTTCTAAAGAAGATTAGAAATGGATACTGCGATCCATTTAATGTGGTCAGGCGCTGCTACAGGCACAGAGGACACAGCACTTAACAAAACAGACCAAAATCCATGCCCTTGCTGCTTGGAGGAGACATAAAATAAAGAAGAGAAATAAGTAAAATATGTAGTGTGATGAACCATACATGGTAAAAGAAAAATTAATCAGGGGAAGGGAATGTGTGTTTGGAACTGAAATTTTAGATAAGGTGGCCAGAGAAGGTCTCCCAAGAAGGTGGGAAATAAGGAAGCTGGGCCTGTGGCTCTGGAGGAGGAACATTCCAGGCAGAGAAAACAGCCAGCGCAAAGGTCCTGTGGTGGGAGACTGCCCAGGATATTCAAACAACAGTGGGGGTGGAGTTGGCAGGTGGCAGGGACCATACTGAGTAGGGCCTTATAATAATGGTAAGGAATTTGCAGTTACTATGACTGTGGCAGGGAGTCATTGGAGGGCGTAGGGCAGAGGAGGGATGTCATCTCACAGGATCACTGGGAAGGAACTGAAGGAGAAAAGAGGGAAGCAAGCAGGGAGATGTCCCTGGTGTGGCCGCGGCAGTATCCAGGTGAGGATGGAGGTGGTGAGAAGGGGGCAGACTTGGAGTCTGTCTTGAAGCTAGAGCGGACAGAATCCCAGCCAGAGCAGGTGGATGGGATGTGGGCAGTAACAGGACAACCCCAGAGCTGTCGGTCTGAGCAATGGAAAGCTGGTGCTTCCCCTGCTAAGAAGGGAAGGAAGAGCAGGTTTGGGAAGGGCCACCAGGAGCTCAGTTTTGGAGAGGCTCAGTCATCCGAGTGAGATATATAAGTAGGCAGTTGGGTGTGTGTGTGTAGAGGTCAGGGGAGGAGGCCAAGCCCGATTCATTTGTGAGTCTTTGGCGTATAGATTTTTAAATCTCACTGGACAAGTTTTCCTGGGAGATGAGGGCTGAGTCAACAAAGACATACGTTGTTGACTATGCCAGGCACTGTGTCAGCTGCCTGACGTACAGATGTGAGATGAGGAAGAAGAAGAGGACGAGGAAGAGGAGGAAGGGGAAGCAGCCGCAGCAGGAGCGATGTTAGTGTAATTCGGTCCTTGCTGGTGGAGGGAAGCTCGGGGTCAACTCTGGAGGCCTTCTAGAAAGGACCCCTGAGCTTACCCTAAGGAAGTGATTTTCAACCCATGTGCCATGGCATCCTGCTGTGCTGTGAGAGGACCTTAGATGAGCCTCAAAAACATTCAAAGAGCATTAATTAAATTATTTTCAAAAGAAGTTCAGATCACAGTAAGTGTATTTTTTTGTTTTGTTTTGTTTTGTTTTGGCTGGGGCTGGGCTGGAACCCACCACCTCCAGCATATGGGGCCGGCACCCTACTTCTTGAGCCACAGGTACCACCCGTAAGTGTATTCATTTTATTACTCTTTTTTTTTAATCGACATAACTTAAGTGCCCCAGAAGTTTAACTATAAGTTCAAGCATGCCCTGAGCTAAAAAAATGTTGAAAAACACAGTTGTAAGGGGAAGAGGGGTTATTTAGGGACAGATGATGGAAAGGTACTCAAGGTAGAGGGAACAGCATGTGCAAAGCCGGGAAGGTGGGACAGAGCACAGGGCTGGGACAATGAATGCCCATGGAAGAGCAAAGGGGTGTGGTGAGGCTGGAAGGGGGGAGGATCAGGAAGCAGGGGACAGGTCTCAGATGCAGTTTCAGTACTGGGGAGTGTGGACCGCTGAAAGACTGCACTCATGGGAATGTCATGGTCAACTTCATTTTATGAACAATCAGATTATTAACAGAGACGTGTGACATGTGTCCAGGTTAGGGATGGTGGTTAAGGTACTTGTGTGAAGAGTCTTTAGGAGAGAGAGTCATAGTCATCTATTTCCGAGCCTGCTACTTTGTTCATAGCTTCCTTGAAGCTAGAGATGTGTTTACCCGATGGCAGGACCACATTCAGGCTCAAGGAAAGAAGACAAAATGGATCGATGCCGCTACGTTGTTTTATGTACATCACTCCGTTAGCCCCCCAAGTCACAGTGCATGAGAGGTTTGAATGCCTCAGTTTCATGCAGCAGCCAACAAAGGCTCAGAGAGTTTGTGTATCAAGTCCAAAATCACCCAGCCCGGATGTGAGAAGCTAGGATTTGAACCCCGGGGTGTGGGTGCCTTCCCTGATAGAGCATTGCCTAGTGAACACTTCCCCATCTGCTAAGATCACACAGTTCACGGGGCATCTGATGATTAAACAAGTTGGCTAAGTGCTTCTCACGCTTGAGACGGTTGTCCTTTCCTTGACATGCTATGGATAGAATTTAAATATTGTCTTTCAAATCAATGCTGTTTTTATTAGCAGGAAGCATTTAGAATGAGCCATTACACCATCACAGGGGATTTTATTACTGGTCCTTAATAAATGTTTGATGCCTGAGAGGATTATGAGCCCACAATGTGGGGATGGTCCCACCGGCTCCCTCCTCTACAATCTCCATCGTAAAATCAACTGAGGTATTTGTTAACAGACTTAACCGTTTATCCTATTTTTAACTGGCATGGCGCCAGAAAAATAAAATAAGCATATCAAAGGAGCTACAGAAGGCTGTTTAATGATAGCAGAGTTTAATGGAAAGAGCAATCCTTCCCATCAGCTTGTTATGGCGAGCCAGGTCTCTAAGCGAGATGGTTAATGACACAGCCAAGGTCTGAGGCCTGAATTCAAACTTATTTATTTGCTATCTAGAAGAGGCTTGTGCCTTTTCACTCCCCACGCATCTTGCCCCAGCGGGGGGAGGTAGGCCGAAGAAGGCTTTATTTTCCCATTTCGGTTTGTCTTCAAATAGGTGGATGCATGTTTCTCTTTGCTGGCTTTTTTGCCGTGCAGGTGATGGGTCCTTAGCACTGGCAGGTCCTTTCCCACCTAAGTTGGAAGCTCCCAGGAGAGGACAGAGGAATTTCCACCAAGCTGGGGGGGCTACCCAGGCTTACGGTGACCACAAGAGCTAACGGTATGTCAGGAAGTGCTGTGGTCAGGCTACCTGGATCAGTCACCATATGCTAGGTGGTAAGACAGGATGAGAAGGTAAAGTCATTACCGTGGGGGACCAAGAAGTCTGCATGGTTTAGGGGGTAGAACCCCAGATCTGGATGACATAACACCACCATCAGCTAACATTGTACTGAATGCTTACTATGCGCTGGACATAGGGCTGGTTTACATGGGTCAACTCGTTGGCCGGTACAACTCTTTGAGGTTAGTTCTCATTATTTCTAATCTACAGATGATGAAACCCAGTACTAAGAAGTTAAGCAATGTCCCCAGGGTCCAGCCCACTAACGTCTGTGGGGCTCATAGCAAGAGTACCAGTGGAGGCCCATGTGACACCTGTCTAAATATTTGAGAGTTTTGAATCCAGCCAACATATTGTTAAGTAAAATGTTCTATCATCCTACCTAAAAATGCATACCTTTATAATGACTCTCAAGCCCAGTTTGAATTCAGAATTCTCACACTCCTGGGCATTCCAGACCAGAACCAGTGGCCCAAGGAGAGGGGCCCTTGGTCCACAGCTCACCCCTCATTCTTCCTATTCCAGCCCTTTCTTAAAGTATGAGGGATCTTTCTTATGTACACATGGACACCGCAGTCAACACACCTAGTGTTGAGGCATTCCACTGCACATAGCCACTCTGAGGAAGTAAGGGGGTGTCTGCACCGAAGGAGGAAGGACCCAAAGGGGAGGTCCACCTGTTCCCAGAAGCCGGCTCAGAGTCACTGGGGCAGAGAGTTCCAGGAACCCAGGCTGTGGCCTGGCATGAAAACATGGGTTCCAGGTGGGCACATCCATTTGGCTTCTTCAGGAAAGGGCACAGATAAGAAGACCAGAGAAACTTAAAGCGTGGGGCCCAGAGCAGAGCCCACAGGGTAATTGGCAGAGCGGATGTTAGGATCCAGGCTGTCTGGCTCCAGAGCCCAAGTGCCACCCCCCACCCCCAGGTTATGTTATCTTTCAACAAACAAATGTAAAATCTGAGAGGTGGCTCTATGTTCCTGGAATCTCACAGTGGCAGAGCCTAGAGAGAGGTAGGCAATTTAAAGAGCATCACATCTAACCCCTGCCCACTGTCACTTTCACTCTCTACCCATTTTATGGATCAGGAGACTGAGACCCAGAAAGGTTAAAAGTGACTTTCTCAAGAAAGTAGTAGATGGACCCAAGACAAAAAGCCCGGCTTTTGTTCAGTGCCTATCCTCTGCTCCACCTTGCCTCTCCCCATTCCTTACACCAGATCTCTAGTGAGGACTTAGAGGTGTGTCTCTGGAGGGGACAGCTTCCTCCACATGATTTACAGTGTGTTCTAAAGCTGAGGCGGAGATTCCTACTCCCATCTGTGTGTCATGCCGCCAGGAGCCCTTGGTAGTGTCAGTGCGTTCCAATTAGCCTTCTGAATCATATTTGTTGACTTAAAATATTTATATCCAACCACTTCCCACCTGCCAGAATTGAATTTTAGTCTTTTCCATGGCGATCTCAAGCCCGAAGGAGCACTCTTAGCCCTTGAGTGGTTCATGACATGAGGTATTGCCACCACCAAGCACAAGAGTGTTTCCTAGTCAGCCGTAAGCAGATGAACAGTCCCATGACCCAGGCCCTGCACTTGGACTTCATGCTTCTGACAATGGCATGTTGCTTCCACCAAGAGAGGCCATTGACAATTCTGTTACTTTTCAGCTGGTTCCACACTCCCGCTGGGCTCTGGGGAAACACCCAGCCAATAGCTACAGGGACCCTTTATAGGCAACTCTGTGTAACTTTTATCCTTCTTGGTGGCCAGAGGAGGCTGGGGCATCTTTTGCTGCAAGTTCCCTTGACATTCTTCTACAAGCAATCAGCACCATCATCATCAGCATTGTCATCTCATGTGCTTTTAATCTGCACAGCGTGGTGGCTAAGTTCTACCTTTTAAGAACTATGTGGCCTCAATTTGGTTGTTTCACCTCTCAAGTTCCAGTTTCCCCAGTAGCCAAATAAGGCTGATGATGGCATTGTAGGAAAGACCATGTGACCCGTTTGACCTGCTCAGACCTGTCACTGGGTGTCCACTCTGTGCCAGGAAGTGCAGCTGGCATTTGACCTTTGACTGGTGTTGCTCAGTCACCCCTTCCCTGCCTGTATAGCGGCCAGCAGGACACTGGGCACATAGTAGGTGTGTAACCCGTGAGTAAGACAGATTGTGTGCAAATGCCATGTTTTCACAGAGGAGGAAACTGAGGCTTAGCGGAATGCAGTCACTTCCCAGACTCACCCGACAGGGAAGCAGGGGTGCCAGGAGGACACATACCCTGTCCGCAGAGGGCAGCCATCCTTGAGGTATAGTGGAGAGTCCGAAAACCAGGCCAGAGCTATGTGATATGACCCAGCTTCCTAGACTTTCCCACCCTCGGTTTCCCTGTATGTACAATGAGGATGACCATGTGTATTCTCTGACCCAAAGTAGTATCTTTTAATTATTGCATTATAAGTCTGTGTTCTTTGATAGCCTTCAAAGCCCCTAAGAACAGGGCTTATTTCTTAATATAAAAGAATTGATGGCCAGTAGCCATTTACTATACTAGATTTACAAAACTGAAAAAAGAATCCTCAAAAACTGTATGATTTCAGCCAGGTGTGGTGGCTCACACCTGTAATCCTAGCACTCTGGGAGGTGGAGGCAGGTGGATTGCTTGAGCTCACGAGGTTGAGTGCAGCCTGAGCAAGAGCAAGACCCCATCTCTACTAAAAATAGAAAAACCAGCAGGCACTTGTCTCAGCTACCTGGGAGATTGAAGCAAAAGGCTCCCTTGAGCCCAAGAGTTTGAGGTTGCTGTGAGCTTGATGTCACAGTACTCTATCCAGGTCAACTGAGTGAGATTCCAAAAGAATGAGTCTCCAAAAGAAAAAAAAAAAAACTATATGATTTCAGCCCAGTCACCATCATGACCATTATTCACGTTAATAGTTATAACCTAATGAAATTACGTTCAAATGCTTTCCTATCCACAATCTCACTAAATCCTGACAATGACCGTCTAAGATGACTATCCTGGGTTTACAGTGAGAACACGGAGTTTGGAGAGGGCAGAGGACTTGCCCAAGGTCATGCGGATATTGAGTGCTGCAGCCGTGCTCTCCCCTGAGCCTGTAGGATTCTAAATACGTGGGATGACGTTCTCTTCCCCACGCTGCTGTCAATTCGGGTTGTTAGGCTGTGCAGAGGCAGCTTTGTGCCGGCTGCTGCCTGTGCTCAGGAAGGTTGGGGCTGGGGCTGACATCTCACTTTTCAAACTTTCTTTCCATTTTAATAAATAATATGTCACAATTTAGGCAAGCCAGCTGAATAATAATTTGTCAAGCCTGGAGCCCGACTTAGCTTGTTCCCACACCCGTCTTCCTACCTCCTACCTCTCGGTCCAGCCTTCACACATCCCGCTGAGCTCCAGATATTTCTGCCTGGGTGCTGTCATCATTCTTTGAGAAGTGGCAAACATTAAACTTTTTGTCTCTCCCCAAAGCTTCCCACTCAGCCTATTGTGATCAGCTCTGCAGCTCAGCGTGCTGGCGAGGGAAACCGATGGTCCTGAAGGGACCTTTGAGATACCCTAGAAGCTGGAGTTCACCATGTATCTTGTCCTCAGAACATAGACACGGACCTACTTTGACTGTGGTCTTGGTTTTGCAGGGTAGGGTAGGCAGTGCTGTTAATTAGCAGCTAGAGATTCCTAGTCTGGGAAAAACAGATCGATATCTTAATGTGAAAACTTGGAGGTTTAGGGTTGTACATATAAACGTGCATGTTCCCTGCATTCCAGTGCTATAATTCCAATATTTCACATCTAGGTCTTTAAAAAGAAAAAAATAATACCTTATTTGAGAAAAGCTACGTAGGGAACTTGCTGGGTAGTGCGTTTCTCGTGTGTAATCCTCATCCTCGTAGCAGCTGAGTGAGCAGTTTCATATCTGTACTCTCATCTGATCATCACAGCAACTTTGAGACTGACAAGGGCAAGGACCATGCACCCATTATTTTTTGGGTGGGGAAACCAAGGCAGAAGCTGGGAAAACACAAGAGAGGAGGGAATGTAGAAGTCAGCAGCCGCCTCTTGTCAAGGCGACGTTAGCCGTGAGCCCTGAAAAAGGAGGGCGTTTCCAGTGTGCAGCAAAGGGAAAGCAAGAATTCTGGATTTACGGACTAGCGTAAGCAAAAGTCAGGAGGCCCGGGAAGATCATGGGGTGCTTGGAGGAGGCAGCAGCGGGTCTAGGCTGGTGCCCAGTCCCCGTGGGTCTGGATTAGTGTCCCCCACCTGCCGAGGTGCTTAAGGACTGATGCCTCAGGGTGGGCTCCCCAGAAGATGACCCTGAGTTGGGGAATCCTGTGAAAGTGATCTGTTAGAGAGTAATCCCTCAAATAGCCAGTAGTGAGTTGGGACCTGGAAAGTGGCATAGCCAGGAAGGCAACCAGCCAACGTCCCAGAGATGGAAACTTCACTCAGTGCCACAGGTGGGGGGAGGAGGGGAGGGGAATCCCAGAAATGATACAGACTCGTGGGACTCTTGTGTGTAATTCCAAACTGGGAGCACCAGCAATCACCTGCGATCTTGACTCTGACTGAGAATCTGTATTATAACAGGATCCCCAGGTCTAGATCATTGTGCACAGATATCCCAGTAAGTGGCCAGGGGCAAATGCAGAGTCTCAACCCAGCTCAGATGCTGAATTAGAATCTGCTTTAGAACAAGATCCCCAGGTCCAGATTACCACAGAGTCATCCGCGTAAGTGGCCAGGTAGCTGCAGCCGGGACACACCCTGCACCTGTCTCATTGGTTAAATGCTGTTTCCCAGAGGGATGTAAATTCCCAGGTACTTCCAGCTTTCCATGTGCTGGGTGCCGGGGCTGCCCGGCAGAGGACAGGCCTCCAACAGAGGTTGGCTGTTGGGAATGGAAGGGAGCCATCCCAGAAAGGCTGGGAGCCGTCAGCAGGAACGTGGTTAAAGGCTCCAGAGGAATGTGAGCAAAATGCCCATGGACTCTGGCTGCCCAGGAAGCCAGCTGTGAGCACAGACTCATTTCCACAGTCTTCATTCAGCCCCTGGCCTGTGGGCACAAATCTTTCAGGCAGTCAACAGGGGAGATGGTGGTGAATCCGCAGAGAAGGAGACCTACAGCAAACTAAGTCTATTCTCCAGACTCATTCTGGGGAAAGTTTGATCACTTCCTGACACTTATCAGGTGTTAACAAACGGTTCTCAGTACAGGTAAGTGGGATTTCCCCCTCTTGAAATGAACAGATAAAACATCTTCGTAATTAGAACATTAACATGTAAATGATGCTATTAAAGGACTTTCAAGTGCGTTAGCTAGTTCTGTCAAATAGGTTAAACGTTTCCCTGAAACCCAGGGTGAACTACCCGGTTGCTTAGCAAGCTCTCTACCCTCTAAACCACTGGCAGTGAGCAATCCTTGTTGATCAAGGGTCAATTCAGGGGAAACAAAAATACGTATGAGCAGAGAAAATGTGTGTTTTGAAAACTTACCTCATTTATTGTCTAAGATAACGTCAATTAGAAAATTTGGCACTGCTTTTTTTGCAGTGTAAAATATTATATCTGGGCATATAATATTATATTGTAAAATATTAATGTCTGGGCATTTATGAGAAATAGCATCAAAGAGGCAACTTCTCAATTTTTACCTCTTGAAATGGTGAAGCTGGTTAGCATGTGAATTTGCTGTACTGTAAAGGGGTCAACTTTCAACCAGTATGGTCATGGTTGAATTCAGGTCAAGATCTGAGTTGGTGAATGCTTCAAGTCAGGGAGCAGGGCGCCTGAGAAGGCACCACCCCCTTTGCTCCCTGCCCATCTGACAGACCCAGGCAACATGGTCAGTCTTTAATAATGAACCTCACCACTCACAGCAGAGCAAACCCCATTTGTGTCCCTGTGTACAGCTCCGTCCTTCATAAATATAACCAAAGACTTTTTTTGGAATCCATGTGTAGCTTCTTCCCATAACATGTTTTTATTAAAAAGAAAGGAAGAAGGGAAGGAGGTGAAGAAGAAGAAAAGAAAAAGAATTCTTTTTTCACGCCATGGTGAATGACAGCTACTTAGATCGAGATCACACAGCTGAACCCTGGGTTTCATTCCTCAAAATCCAGGCCCCCATCTTCTACTGAATCAAGGGGTAGGCCTGATTAATCCAAGATTCAGGAAATGGTAAATAGCACACTGCTGGCCAACAGGACATGAAGAGAAGTTTGCTGGATGATTCTGAGGAGTGCTTCCTATCTTTGTGAAGACTGCCTCTCCTTCCTGCAAATGTGAGCAAGGGAGTTTCCAGTGCTGGTTATGGTTGGTCACCCTGCAATCACCCTGAGAAAAGGCCCTGGAGAAATCAGCGCTGGGAATGGCGGGATGGAGAAAGCCCTTGATCGCCTTGCTCATTCCACTGGTGGCTCCCCCTCCTCCTTTCTCTTCTTCTTTTAACATTTGTTTGACTTAACTGAAGCACAAGGACCATATGATAATGTGCACATAGTTGAAGTAGTCTGTTGAGTATTAAGAAATACATACAGCTGTGAACCCATCAATACAAAAAATCCATCAAAGAGAGATGGAGACTTTACATCTTATGTATTAACCTGGATAGAGTTGGAACACGTTCTTCCTAATAAAGTATCACAAGAATGGAGACGCAAGAATCCAATGTACTTGGCCCAGCACCCATAGCTCCGTGGTTAGGGTACTGGCCATATACACTGGAGATGGCAGGTTCAAACCCAGATGGGGCCTGCTAAACAATGACAACTACAACAAAAAAATAGCCAGGCGTTGTGGTGGGTGCCTGTAGTCCCAGCTACTTGGGAGGCTGAGGCAAGAGAATCACTGAAGCCCAAGAGTTTGAGGTTGCTGTGAGCTGTGATGGCATAGCACTCTACTGAGGACAACAGTGAGACTCTGCCTCAAAAAAAAAAAAAAAAAAATCCAATGTACTCAATTCTAGTATGAAGCCAGCAGACGATCATACCCACATAAGAGAAAAACTCAAATCAATTCAAGGCAGGGGGTAGGGGAATGAGGGAGCAGGGAGAGGGAAAGAGAGGGGAGGATGGCACACCTCTAAGGGGCAGGACACAATTATAAGGGGGCCTTTACCTAACAGATGCAATCGGTGTAACCTCTTTCTTTGTACCTTCAATGAACCTGAAATAACAACAACAAAAAAATCAATCCCCCCAAGGCTTCATCATGGCCCTTTGTAATTCATTCCTCCTTCCATCTTCTTAAATAAGAAACCACCGATCTGGATTCTGTCGCTATAGATTAGTTTAACTTTTCTAGATTTTTTTTTTTTTTGAGACAGAGTCTCACTATGTTTCCCTGGGTAGAGTACTATGGCGTCGCAACTCACAGCAACCTCAAACTCTTGGGCTTCAGCAATTCTCTCGCCTCAGCTGCCCAAGTAGCTGGGACTATAGGCGTCCGCCACAACACCCGGCTATTTTTTTTGTTGCAGTTGTCATTGTTGTTTAGCTGGCCTGGGCCAGGTTCAAACTGGCCAGCCTTGGTATATATGGCTGGCACTGTAACCACTGTGCTATGGGTGCCGAGCCATTTTCTAGAATTTTATGCAATTGGAATCATACAGTCTTTCTGGTCTGTCTTCTTTAACTGAACATAGTAATTTTAGACTCTTCCGTGTTGTTGCATGTATCGAGAGTTTATTCCTTTTTATTGCCTAGCAGTATTTCTGTTTCACGGATACACCATAGTTTTTTTTAAATCCATTTCAGGCTATTGATGGGCATGTGGGTTGTTTCCAGTTTGGGGTTATTACAAATAAAGCTGCAATAACTATGCATTTACAAGACTTTGCAGAGACTTAGGTTTTCAAATCCCTCCAAGTGGAATGGGGAGGTCCTTTGGTAGATGTACATTTACGCAGTTAAAGACATTGGCAAACTGTTTTCCAAAATGACTGTTCTATTTCTATCTCCACCAGCACGTGTGAGAGAGTTCTAGATGTTGTCTGTCTTCACCATCACTTGGGATGGTCAGTCTTTATAGTTTTAGCCATCAGAGAGGATGTGTAGGAGAATGATATCTCAGTGTATCTTTAATTTGCTTTTCCTTAATGATCTTTACTCGTGCATATCAATTTCTAGACTTTCCGACCCATCAATCTGTGTTTATGCCAAGGCCACCCTGCCTTGATTGCTATGGCTTCACGCTAGTTTTATTGAGGAGTCTGACTCCTTCAACGTTGTTCTTCTTTTTTGATTTTTTTTTTTTTTTACTATTCTAGGCCCTTTATATTGTCATATAATCTTTAGAATCAGCTTGTCAATTTCTCTGTTTTAATAATCCTGCTGGGATTTTAATTGAGCTTTATTTACTCCAAATGAATCTATTTGGGAGGGATTAGTCTTTTGACAACATCGAGTCTTCCTGTTGACAGTATGGCATATCTCTGTATTAGGTAGGTCTTTAATGTCTCTCAGCTGTGTTTTATAGTTTTTAGTATATAGATATCACACATATTTTTGTCAAAATTTATCCCTGTTTTGGGCGGCACCTGTGGCTCAGTGGGTAGGTATATATGTATATAGGTAGGTAGTGGGTATATGGCCAGCCCCATATACCAAGGGTGGTGGGTTCAAACCCAACCCCGGCCAAACTGCAACAAAATAATACCCAGGCATTGTGGCAGGTGCCTGTAGTCCTACCTACTCGGGAGGCTGAGGCAAGAGAATCACCTAAGCCCAGGAGTTGGAGGTTGCTGTGAGCTGTGACGCCACAGCACTCTACCAAGGGCGATAAAGTGAGATACTGTCTCTACAAAAAAAAGGGGGGGGATTAAAAAAATTTTATCCCTGTTTTATATTTTTAATAATTATTGTATATGATATTGGCTTTAAATTTTAATTTTTGATCATTTGTTGCTAATACAGTGAAACACAATTAATTGATCTTTGTGTACTTGATTATGTATTCCACAACCTTGCCAAACAGATGTTATTAGTTCTGGTAGCTTTTTAATCAGTGCCTTAGCATTTTCTATGTAGATGATGATTTCACCTGTGAACAACGTGAGTTTCCCTATCTCCTTTCCCTATCTCCACAAAAACATGTGTATTGCTTTTATTCATTTTTCTTGTCATACTGAACTGGGTAGGACCTTCACTTCCATGCTGAGTGGAAGTGATAAGTGCAGACAACTTGTCCTGTCCTGGCCCGGTCCTTGATCTCAGGGGAAGGTCACTCACTCCTTCACCACTAAGTGTTATTCACGCCTTCTGTGTCCTTACCGATTTTCTGTTACAGATCGTTTACATTATTGTGACAAGAGAGATGACGTCCCCACCTAGAAGTGTGGCTTTGTCTATTTCTCCTTTCAGTTCTTTCCATTTCTGCTTCAGATATTTTGCAAGTACATAACTTTGTGCATCTGTTAGCCACATAAACGTTTGTTATGATGATGGCCTTTTGATGAACTGATACTTCATCCTTATGGGATGAACCGCTCTGTCCCTAATAGACACTTGCTCTGAAATCTACTCTAATAGTCACCAAGCCGCTCCAAGCTACTGTGGCTTAGCGTGAGCCTTTTTATCGTTCGTCTTTTTACATCCTCTTACTTTTATCCTTGTCTTTATGTTTAAAGGACAGCCTACTGTTGGGTCTCCTTTCTAATCCAGCCTAACAATCTCTACCCCAATTGGGATGTTAAGACCATTTTACTTCCTGTGAATATTGATGTGGTTGGGTTTAAAAGGCGAAAGATTTATAGGATCTGAAGGGAAACCAGAGTGCGTGGTCTGGCTGGGTTTAAACCTACTGACTCATTTGTTTTCCTTTTGCCCCATCTGGTCTTTGTTCCCTTTTCTGCTTACTTTCCTGCCGCCTTCCTCTGAGTTAATTGAATATTTTTTATGATTCCATGTATCTCTTTTGGTGGCTTCTTAGTCCTACCTCATCGCTTTCTGTTTTGGGGGGTTGCTCTAGAGCAGGGAGTCTCAACCCTGGCACTGTTGGGATTTGGGGCCAGGTAATCCTTTATTGTGGGGGGGTGTGCATCAAAGGGTGTCAAGGGGGGGTGTGTGCATCAAAGGGTGTCTACCAGTGTCTCCGACCTCTGCCCACTAGATGCTAATAATATCCCTTCCCATGTTGTGACAGATGTCCCCAGGGAGCATACCTAGACCCAGCTCTAAGATTTACAGCGTAGGTCTTTAACTTACCACCCTATATTCAAGCGCATACTACACCCCTTTATGTATAGTAGCAGAAACTTTTAAAAGCGTGCTTCTATCTCCCACACTCTATCTTAGTTTTATTTTTGTTATACATTTTAGTTCTATATCTGCTATAAACCCCACAAAACCTTATTTTTATTTTTTAAACAGACTCTTCCAAAGGGATTTTTAAAATAAGAAAAAATATTTTATATTTACTCACATATTCTTTATGGAAATTCAAATTTCCATCTGGTATCAATTTATTTTCTGCTTAAAGGACTTATTTTAACATTTCATGGGATAATTGTCTTCCAGTGAGGAATTCTGTCCTTACTTGTGTGTTTGAAGAAATCTTTACTTCGCTTTTGCTATTGAAATATATTTTCACTAGGTATAGAATTCTAGGTTAAAAGTTATTTTCTTTTGGGACTTTAAAGATATTGCGCCAATATCTTCTGGTTTTCATTGTTTCCAGAACAACAACTTTCATGTTTA
>NW_003852507.1:4969916-4976919 GCF_000181295.1 Otolemur garnettii | reverse complement strand
ACTTTTCGGTAATTTGATTTTGATATGCTTTGATGTCGTTTTCTACATGGTTTTGTGTTTGAAGTTCATTGATTTCTCTGTATCTCTGGGTTTACGATTTTTAATCAAATTTTGTAAAAATTATTTCTTCAAGTATTTTTCTCTCCCCTCCCTTCTTCTCTGACTCTAAGTACATAAATACATGAATTAGGTTATTTGATATGGTCCTTCCCTTCAAGGATACTTCATTATTTTTTATTTTGTTTTTTACTATGGGTTTCATTCTGGATAATTTCTATTGCTGTGTCTTCAAGGTCCCTGATCTTTTCTTCTGTTATTAATTCTACCCTAGTATTTGTTTACCTGAAATAAGTTTTTCATCTCAAAATATTTCTTTCTGGTCTTTTTTATGTATTCTGTGTCTTTCCTTTTTATCATCACACTCTCCTCTACCTTCTTGAACAAATACTACATATTTCTAATGGCTGTTTTAGTGCGTTATTCTACTCATCTAATTATCTGTTTCATTTCAGGGTCTGTTATTTTTTCCCCCTCATTGTGGGTCATAGTTCTCTTATTTCTTTGCATGCCTAATAATTTTTTATTGTATATCAGGCATTAAATTTTATGCTGAATTTTATTGTTGAATATAATCATTTTTGTCCAGCTCCTTTAAGTATTTGTGTGCCTACTTTTGGAGTGTCTATTCTGGCGCTCTCTGTATACAGCCGTTTCCTCATGAGTCCTCTCAGGAATTCACACTTATGAATTCTAGCCCTTTGGCCTTCCTGAACTTAGGTATGTGTGTGTTTGTGAGAGAGAGAGAGAGAGAGTCTCACTCAAGGCCCTCAGTAGAGTGGCATCATAGCTCACAGCAACCTCAAACTCATGGGCTCAAGTGATCCTCTTGCCTCAGCCTCTCAAGTAGCTGGGAATATAGGTGCCCATCATGAAGCCCGGCTATATTTATTTATTTATTTATTTATTGAGACAGAGTCTTACTATGTCACCTCGATAGAGTGCTATGGCGTGACAGCTCACAGCAACCTCTAACTCTTGGGCTTAAGCGATTCTCTTGCCTCAGCCTCCCAAGTTGCTGGGACTACAAGCACCTGCCACAACACCCAGCTATTTTTTGTTGTTGCAATTGTCATTGTTGTTTAGCAGGCCCAGGCCAGGCTTGAACCTGCCTGCCTCAGTGTATGTGGCTGGCGCCCCAACCTCTGAGCTATGGACACTGAGCCATATTATTTTTTTTTATTGTTGGGGATTCACTGAGAGTACAAAGATCCAGGTTAGATTAACAGCATTTGTCAAGCAAAGCCCCCCTTATAAATGTATTCCTCCCCCAAGAGGTGTGCCGAACACTGTGACCCTCACCTCCTCCCTCCTTCCCTCTCTCCGCTCCCCCCTTCGCCCCAAACCCCCACCATGTACTAGGTCAGCAATTGTCCTCATATCAAAATTGAGTACATTGGATTCTTGTTTCTCCATTCTTGTGGTTCTTTCCTAAGTCCATCTCCATCCAAGTTAGTACAAAAGATGTAAAGTCTCCATCTTTTTTAATGGCGGAACCCAGAGAAGCCAGCTATTTTTAGAGATGGGGTCTCATTCTGGCTCAGACTGGTCTCTAACTCCTCAGCTCAGGAAATCCACCTGCCTTGGCCTCCCCGAGTGCTGGGATTACAGGTGTGAGTCACCATGCCCAGCCTGGCCTTTCTGAATTTTCAACTCCGTCATCTCAATTCCAGAGGACTACCCAGCTTTGTAAGGGTTCTCCCTCCCTCCACCACAGCCTAGAAACTCTCTCCCGGCAACCAGACAGGGAAATCGTAGGGTTCTCCTTGTTTGTTTCCTGTCTTCAGGGAGCGTGGTTTTGCGCTCCTTGTTGTCCAGTGTCTGAAAACGTTCTAGGCTTCTAATGTAAACTAAGAACTCTTTGCTGTGTGAACCCATCTAAGGTGGTTTTCCTACTATGTGCAGCCAGAAATTTCCTAACTGTAACAGTCACCAAGAAGATGATGGGGTGCTGTTTTTGTGGAGAATATATTATCTCTCTGAGCCCTCAACAACACGTCATGAAGGAGACCGTGGAACTAGCAAAACCCAGTCAAAAACTAGAAGACAACATATTGCTTTAGGAAGGGGATATTTTAAAATAGCAGAGTGAATTTTTATGAATACTAGTGGGCAATATAGCAGATCAGGTATGATCAGTCTAGTGCCCATTGAGGCATTTGTTATTATTGTTGTTTTGTTTTGTTTTGTTTTGTTTTAATAAGAGACTCCAGAGAAAGTGTCAGAAGACTAGAACTGAATAAATCATTGGGGCAAACTTCTTTCTTTTCTTAACTCTGTTAAAGGGGTGATGGGAGTTGATTATTCCTGGGATGCTTGGGTGGGGAGGTTTTAACACTTAATGATTTTAATACATTTGCTTATATTAAGCAGGTGCTAAATTTCATGTAAATCTGTACTGCCTGATGGGGCGATATGTTCTGGAAGTTTAGTATCCACTGTTTGAAATAGGACTGCCTTTATTGACCTAAATTTACTGCAACAAACCTGGCAAAGCTAGAGGTCTCCACGCCACTACTTATGTGGGGCTAACAGGTCTAGCAGTATGACTGGGTGCTTACTGTGGCTAGAGGCCAAGGGCTTAAAGATGCAAGGAGGTGTGTTAAAGGGATAGCAAAGGATGAGAATTAAGGGCTGGCTCTCCAGAGAAGTTCCAGGTTTTAGATCAGCGGTTCTTAACCTGTGGGTCGCCTTCCCTTTGTAACAATGAAAATACATCACGGCCTTAGGAAGATTGAAAACCACTGCTTTAGATATAAAGGGGCCAGAGGGCAGCGTGGCCCAAGTGCAAAAATCAGAACAATCCAGAGCAGTTTCAACAGTCACATTTGGGAAGTCTGTTGTGAAGAACACAGAGGACCTGGGGTTTGGTGCGTTTGGGAGCTAAGCACACGTCATAGAGAAAGTTCATGTAAGTGCCTAGTGCTGTGGGCGGGGTCCTTCTCTCCCTAAATCTCAGACAGCAGCAGTTTTAGGAAATTCAGGGCGTTGATGACTTTGTCTATTTCAGCATGTCCTGTCACAGGCAGTGCCTCTCTGGGCTGGGAAGTTGCAGACGGAGAGTTTTTATGATAGGTATGTAGGAGGAGAAGTTCTTCAGCGTGAACATCATGGTTGATGAGGTGTTGAACTTGGAGGCAGGACACCTTCATTCTGCTTTTATACCTTCTGGGTCCCTAGCTGGCCAGGTGGATTTGGGCAAGTTGCTTTAACTTCCTGAAGCATGAGTTCCTCCTCTCTAAAAACAAAGGGTCTGGCTGGACAGTTCCATTGTAATAACAGACTCTTTATAGCAGCCCTATGTCATGGAACAGTTGTCACCATAGACATTTGACAAACAATGCTCAAATCCTCGAAAGAGCCCTGTGACATAGACATTATCATTGTCTTAATTTGATGAGGAACCCGAAGGCCAGAGAAATTAAGGGGTGTGCTCGTATTTGCACAACTTGGGGGTGACAGAGCCACCCAAGTAGGATGGGTGGCTTGACTCCAAAACTGTCGGCCACTTTCTACCTCTAGCCAATCTTATTATGTAAAGCATGCTACAGCATATGTTGTTGGAAGGCTAACCTTGAAATCTCCTAAAAGTCTAGGAAAATAGACCAGGAGAGAGACAGTATCCACTTCTGCCCTAAATAGTGTTTGTTTGAGAACCACTGATGGGAGAGATAATAAATGCCTTTTAATTTAAGTTCTGTCCATCCAGATATTCATATAAAAGCAGATACAGTTGTCTGTGATCTTTTTGTTTAAATAGTTTGACATAACCTCTTCTCCTGAGAACTTTGGGGGAGAGTCTCTGGTAAACTGGATCCATTTAAAATCAGTATCCATTCCTTAAAATTTAGGGCTCTCAAATTAAGCATTCCTGTCATGCATCAGCAACTTCTGAGTCCAGCAATTAATTATTGTAATGTTAAAGGTCTTTTATGTTGATGCTACATGCTTGCATTCGGAAGGCTTATTATGAATTGTAATTTTTTCATTAACTCCCCTCCTAGTCATTGTTTGTGCCTTAGTGTATCTTAGTTGATAATTTATATAACATTTGAAAGTAATAAAACTGTTTTTTAATTAAAGTCACTCTATGATTCCAACTCTTCACTAAGGTTAATGAGAACTGTTTTGCACAGGGAGGGGGGAAATAAACGTTAGTTTCTGTAAAACCCATTGCTTTGAAACTTACTGTAGAGTGGAGTGGCAATGCTTTGGAGTGAGGCAGATGGTCTTCTAATCTTTGCTTCTTAATACCAGCGTGGCCTTGAGCGTATCAATTTCACCTCTCAGAACCTTATTTTCTTTATCTGTAAAACAGGGAAGATGAGAATAGTGACCTCCTGTTAATAAAAGCGGTGAACTGTTTGAATAAATGAACCTAAAAAAGTAATGAAAATCCACCAGTACGCTCATGCATCCGATGTGTAACATTACTCTTCTTTAAGAAAAATCAACAGGAAACTGTCACATTGATAAGGATTTTGCTAGAAACCTGGGCGTACTTGGAAGGGAATGAATTTATTGCTTCTAGAAGGGTAACCTGTCATTGTATGCCTCCCTCACACCAGGAACAGCTAAGAGCCTGCAACTCCTCCATTTAAATACAATGGCTCTAAAAAGAAAATGACAAGGATCTCAAGGAGATAATTTCAAAATTGCCACCATTTTCTTCCTCGCTGTCTATATTGATATTGTCTCGTCCGTTATGAGAGAGAGGCTGCTTGAATCTCAAATAGGTACTCAACACGGGCAGGTAAAAAGGAGGTACCACAAAAGAACAGATCCAAATTTTAATCAGCTAATTATATTCTCCCATAACTGAGGCGCTGATTTTCTTGACAGTAGTTCAGCCCCATTTGGCAACCTCCTGGCAAGCGAAAGCTGGAGAAAGTTACAGATCACAAAACGGTAATAATAACAACAACCGCAAACAGCACTTGGCGGTACTTGGAGTTCACACAGCGCTTTCCACTTACCATCTCATTTGGTTCTTTATAAAGACCCTGGGAAGTAAGCAGAGGGGTCAGTGGTGATGCCAGCTTTCCAGTTCACAAATCTCAGCACCGTCCTTGATTCTTCTTGCTCATAAAACCCACATCCAAACTGCCAGGGAATCCTGTTGGCTGTTACTTCAAAATATGCACCGACCAGTTCTCCTCCACTCCAGTCTCTTTGCCTCAGGCTGTCATCCTATCATGCTTCCATCGTTATAATAACCTGCATAGTTGTATCCCTACAGTGTGCCCTGTTGTCACAGTAAGGTCCTTTTTAAAACAAAGCAGATCCCGTCACTCTGTGCTTGCAACCCTCTGTCTGTTTCCCATCACACCTGGATTAAACATCAAAGTCACCTGAAGGTTCTATACACTCTGGCCCCTATTACCTTGTGACTTGAGCTCCTGCCACGACCTTCCCCACTCACCCTGCTACAAGCACACTGGATTCCTTGCCCTTCCTCAAATAGTTTGGGGTCTCTTTTTTTCCTTTTTCTATGCTTGTGCCCCTAGCTACATACTGGCTCGATAAATATTCATTTAATGTGGTGATTTAAAAAATATACTCTGGAGCCAGACCATGGAGCGATGGTTTGCATTCCACATGTGTTGCTGTCTAGCTACAACCCTGATCAGTCTCCTCACCTGTGAAATGGAGAGCATAGACGTACCTGTGTCACAGGTGTGGTGAGTTGAATTGCGTCCCCCAAAAGGTATCTCCAAGTCTTTATCCCTGGAACTTGTGAATATGACCTTATTTGGAAATAGTGCAATTGTAATGTGCAGAGATATGATAATTGAGTTAAAGATCTCAAGCATGAGATCATCCTCAGTCTTTTAAGGTGAGCCCTAAATTCAATGACTGGTCTCCTTAAGACAAAGGAAAGGAGAAAGGAAGTGCAGGGGTGACGTCCACAGAGGCAGGGCTTAGAGTCAGAAGAACATCAGGAGCCTCCGGAAGTTGGAAGAGGTAAAAACGATTCTCCGATTCTCCGTAGATCCCTGGGAGGGAAGATGGCTCCACCAACACCTTGACTTCAGAGTTCTGGCCTCGGAAATTAAGAGAATCAACTTCCATTGTTTTAAGTCACCAGTTTGTGGCAGTTTGTTACTGGAGTTGTTGAAAGGATTTAATGCTCTTCTGTATATAAAGAGTTTTATTATGAAGTGCTCTGTAATTTGCTTGAGATGAAACAGAGCAGTGAGGGGGTAAATGGCGTATCCAAGAGCTCATAGGTGCTATGAGGTGGATCAGGAATCCCAACTCTGATGTTCTGGCTTCATATCCTGTTAGGCTGCCTCACGTCTTGACTACACACAAGGCCTAGCTGCTGGCAATCTCAGTGAAGTCTCTCCCAGCTCCTAACCATCTAGGAAGTGGCCAAATGCTTTTCAACCTAGGGCTTTATTTTCCCTCAGGCAACGAAACTCCCCAAAGATTCTGTAAATTGCTAAGGTAGATGGTCCAGATGTGACACAGAGCATGCCCTTATGGCCCTTCAGTTTTCCACAGTGCCCAGAAGGAACAGAGTGTGGAACTGGACAGACTTTCCTCGAAGACCTGCACCTCCGACTAAACACATGAGTCTGAGCTGGCACGTCACAGAACCCCACACACGCAGGCTCGAGAACTGGAGGATGTCCCCAAATGTCATCTACAGTCAGAATTCTGGTCAGTAGTAATTAGCTTCAGGAAGCACAGTTTCTAGACATCAGAGGGTCCCCAGATGGATGACAGTTCTCCCACCTGTGTTTCTTTGTAGAAGTTTTCCCTGTAAGACAGCAACCCTCAAATTCTTGGGTGGACTGGTGGTGATTCCTGGCCTTAGGGGTGGGAGCTGGTGGGAGGTGGTGAGAATAGTGGTGATGGTGGTGATGGTGCTGACAGTGATAGTGGTGGTGATACTGCTGGTGCTTTTCATGGTGGTGATGATAGTGGTGATGGTGGTGAT
>NW_003852507.1:4924278-4969761 GCF_000181295.1 Otolemur garnettii | reverse complement strand
TTTTCATGGTGGTGATGATAGTGGTGATGGTGGTGATGGTGCTGACAGTGATAGTGGTGGTGATACTGCTGGTGCTTTTCATGGTGGTGATGATAATGTGGGGATGAATGGTGACGGTAGCAGCGATGGTGCTAGTGATGCTAATGATGATGATGGAGGTGATTATGGAGATGATGGATGGGGATGATATTGGTTAATGGAGGTGATGGTGGTGATGATGCAGGTCATAGAGGTAGTGGTGATGATAGTGGTGGTGGGATATAGAGTAAGGAAGGACTTTAATCAAGCTATTTCCTCCACCCACCTCATCTGCAAGGACAGTGGCTGTTTATCAATGCAGCACTAGCTTCAGAGCATGCGGGGAACAGAGAGACCCAGTCAAGGAGAGGGAAGCAGCAGCAGTACAGTGCTCCTCCACGCTCTCATGATGCCTCCCAGAGGCAGCATCTGATAACTCAGACCACCTTCCCTCCCCTACGTGGGCCTCGTGGGAGGCCCGGAATAGTTCTGGCATTAACAACACAGCCAACATTCCCCTCCTTTAACTGAATGCATCTGATAAGAGACGTGCACCTCATGAGGAGAATGAGCTGCAGGCTACAGAACCTTGCGCTTCTGGCAGACAGAGTCTGGTCACTCTCTCCTGGAGAGGTGGGGCTTGGTTTGGGGTTCGCTGTCCAGAGATGAAATGCGGAAGATGTGAGGTCAAAAGCGCAGCCTCATCTTGAGAGAATATCTCAGACAAGCAGGAAAGCATTTCTAAGGCAAGTTCGGATGTTCGGGCAGTAAGAAGGACAGGAGCTGGGCTAGGGATCGGGTGGCCAAGAGGTTGGAAGGGGACAGGGTTATCCTGGGATGCTCCCGGAGCCTATGGTACAGTGTGATCACAAAGTAGTTAAGTGGTCACGTTTGGAGGCAGCCTGCATGAGTTCAAGCACCAGCCCCACCACTTTCTAGGCCTGCAACCTGGGCAAAAACCTCTTAACTCTGTGCCTTTGTTTCTTTATCTGCAAAATGGAATTTGAAGAGAAGATAAATAAAGTAAACAGAAGCATCCTTGGCCAAGTCCTATTAAGAGTAAGTCAAGATCTTATGGCAAATCTTTCAACAGTTTCCTGGTCATTACTTTGCAATTGTTTTCATTCCTTGGAGAGTTTGAGGGAAGGCTAAGTTTCCTGAAGTGGAGGTGATTGTCCTGTTTCGGTGGTGAGCCATAAGAGGCAGTCAAAGAATCTGAGATGGAATTACAGGTAGATTGAAACTGCAGATAGAACACCTCTGATGGAATCTGTAATCAATTCCCACTTTCCTTTTGCAAACACTCCCTGGCCCCTTGTGTCAAAGAGTGCAGGAAGGGGACAACCAGTCAACAAATGATTACAGACTGGTGTGACCCGTGATGAAAAGTCAGAACAAAAGGGCCATCAGAGCAGAGGAACTCATTGTGCAGCCATTTGAAGTAGAGTGCGTGGGGTTCTGCCCAACTTCTGGCCTCATCACCTATGAGCTGTGGAACCTTGTAGAAGTCTCTGAACTTTGTAGGCTGAGTTTCTTCACTGGTAAAATGGCTCTAATACCTGCCTATGGGGTTTTAGGGAGGATGTTTTGAAATATATACATATATATTTCAGATATATACATATATACACATATGCTTATATATACATATATAAGTGTATAGAGATAGATAGGTAGATAGATAGATAGATAGATAGATAGATAGATAGATATAAAATACAGCCCAATCTCTGGCACATGGTGGGATGCAAAAACAATCTGTTCCCTTGCAGTAGAAGAGGTCCCGAAAAGGCTTTAGAAAGCAGGGCCCATCCAGAAAGGCTATGAAGGATGAACAAAAGCTTGCCAGGTAGAGTGGGATGTGTTTCAGGGATCCTTTTGACAATATTGTGATTTCTACCCAATTTTTCAGGAACCCATATGCCTGCTGACTGACAGTAATTTTATAAAGCCAGACGTGTCTGTGTGCCTTTTCTGGATCTCTTTTTATTTATTTTTTTTTATTCAATGATTATTTTGTGGAATTACAAAACGTCCTCTAACTGCCAGCAATGACTCTGCCAAAAATATCATAGGGGGGTATTCAACGTGCCAAGAAACTGGAAGGCAGGAGCTGGTTTCCTTCTATGAAAATGGAGTGAAGTTTGCAGGTGGGAAAAGTAGTTGAGCCTGAGAAGAGGGGGTTGAGTTGAAAGTTGCCCATGTATTCTCCCTACCCCACCCCCAGTCACAGCTGTGCAGGAAGGCACCTAAGCCGTGCTGGGTTGCACTGGGCCCCAGAACTCTTCAGTATCACAGCAACCAGTGAGTTTCCATTTCTCATGCACTTGGAATTCTGGAGAGTGTGGGGAAAGAAGGCTCTGCCCTGGGTTGGATTCTATTCTAGGATGCCTTGGGTACCTTGGGTGCGGCAACCCTGGTGATGGCTCTGGGCACTGTTGCAGGGAGGTTGACAGAAAAGCAGGGTCCAAATTGATAGTAAGCTGGCCAGCTCCTTCATGTTTATGTGTGCGCACACACAGAGGCCCTCCCTGCACGGGGCCCTCCCCTGCTGGGCTGTCTTCTTCAGGAAGGAGCACTGGAAACTGAGCATCCCTCCCTGCACAGGTGGAGGGGAGCAGCCGGAAGATGATGCCAGTCCACTGCTTACCCAGGTGTCCCTCCCCGTTGATTGCTAGTCTCTCTATCTGGGTGCTCTCCCCCACCTTCCTTCCTGGACTCAGTTCAACTGCCCCTGTCAACTGGGCTATAAGATCCAAAGGACAAGGATTCCCTGGTCTTATTTGTCATTTTGTCCCTGGTGCTTAGCGCTGGTGCCTGAAAAATAGTAGACTCTCAATAAATACTTGTTGACTAAATAACAAATCTTCTTTAACTCCATTAACCCTAATGCAATGGTTCTCAACCTATGGGTTGCGACCCCTTTGTGGGTTAAACGACCCTTTCACAGGGATCACCTAAATACATCCTGCATATCAGATATTTACATTACATTTCATAACAGTAGCAAAATTACAGTTATGAAGTAGCAATGAAAATAATTTTGTGGTTGGGGGTCACCACAACATGAGGAACTGTAGTAAAGGGTTGCTGCATTAGGAAGGTTGAGAATCACTGCCCTAAAGAGAGTCACTTCACTCACAGCTCTGCATTTTATATCACACAGTTGTTTCCATGTCTGTCTCTGTATCTAAACTACAGACTTCTTTTCTGTATGACAGTCATATGTCCAAATTTTTTAATTAATGGATAAAAATCATATATATTTATCATGTACAATATGTTGTTTTGAAATATAACACATCATAGAGGCTGGATCAAGCAAAAATTAACATATGCATCATCTTGCATACTTACTTGTGGTGAGAGCAACTAACATCTACTCTCTTAGCAATTTTCAAAAATAGAGTACATTACAAATAATTATAAACTGGGGAATCTTAACCTAGAGCCGTGAGTAAGCTTCAGGGGAAGCCAGGAACCCCCTGAATTATACACAGAATATAAGTACCTCTGTGTGTGTGTGTGTGTGTGTGTGTGTGTGTGCGCACGTGCACACGTATGCCCATTAGACACATTCTTTTCTGGAGAGAAGGTCCTCAGCTTTGATCAGGTCTCACAGAGGCCATGACCAAGATAAGGCCAGGAGCTAGACTGGACTCCATGGAAATAGACCAGTGCCCTATGAGGCCAGAGCTCTGACCGGCACAATGCCTGGTGCACAGTGGGTACTCAAGACAAGTTTGTTGAGTGAGAAAGTGAGAGAGTAATCCTGGGCCCTGGCCTGGGATCACCAGATTCCGGGTACTGGTGCCTTTAGTAACAGCCTTCTCTTGTGCTCATCTCGTACCAGTATATCAGCTGATGGGGGGTCAGTTGCATTTCCGCAAGCCAGAGGCAGGGTGCAGACCATATGCCCCCACTTCCTCCTGCTGATGGGGCCAGAGCACCCACCTCCCTCTCACCCCATCCTCCAACCTAACTTGCTATATTTGGGGGTCCCCTTTGTCTGATGGTGACCCCTCCTCCTTAGGACCATTTTCCCTCCTTCCATTATCAAAGGCCGGGTCTGTGACCTTGACCATCACACTTCTCCTCGTTCCATTGCTCATAACACTGCTATCTTTACCCAGGAGCACAGGAGCTCTCTTTTATATGGGGAACTTGGGGGGCCTGGAGGGCCATCAACTCTGTAAAGTGCAGCATAAACTTTCCCTTGGTTTTCAATGAACTGGATTCACTGGGCAGGTCAAAGGCCGGTGGGGCACGGGAGGTCCCTCTGCAAGGGTGGGGGCCTCCCTTCCCCCATGGCTCAAACATCCACTGAAGAGCTTCCCCCACCCTGCATGAGCTCCTTCACTGCTGTGGAAGATTTGCAGGGGGGACCAAAATCACTGTGACTGGAGATTCCATCTTACTTATGGATGCAAGTTGCCCTGGGCCACCCGCGTCCTGGGATATGGAACAAAACCATTTGGATTCAATGGTTTGAATTGATTGGATTCAATTGAATTGACTTGATCAGCTGGACGGGTGCAGGTTTTGTTTCAAATATATCTACTGCTTTCTCTTCATCCTGCGCCCGCACAGTTAGGGAGAGCCTGCCCAGTACAGACACTCACTCTTCCCTTGGTGACCATACTGCAGTGCTCTGGGGTAGGACATTCAGACCGAGGGTTCTGGGGAATAGCGTGAGGTCACAGGAAGGTAGTCTGAGGCTGTGTGTCCCTGAACCTCAGGTTCCTCACCTGTAAAATGAGAGATAAATCTTGTTCAGTATACTTTCCTGAATTGTCATCAAGATCAAGTGAAATAAGTTTGTTCATTTATATTCAAAAAGTCTTTATTGATCTTGAAGCTGAGGCAAGAGAATTCTTTGTGCCCAAGAATTGGAGGTTGCTGTGAGCTATGACATGACTGCACTCTACAGAGGGTGACAAAGTGAGACTCGGTCTCAAAAAACAAAAGTCTTTATTGAGCACCTATCAAATGTCAGGCTCTGGGGGTATAAAGGGAAATGAGATGTACAACAGCAGTATAGTCTGGGAGACAGAATAATGATCAGTTTCAATGCAGCGTGGACAGTGTCACAGTGCTATAGGAAAGCCCACAGGATGCCACCTGCCAGGTCTTAGAGGACAAAGAGTGAGAGCTTCTAAGAGGAGAAGCAGGGGTCTGAAGGAGATTCGGGGAAGGAGCCAGGGAACGAGAACGTGGCATCTTCCTGGGACTCGTGGCCTGCTGGGTGTCCGCCAGGAGAGGCAGAGAAGGGCAGATGGAGGGAAGAGCAGGGGTGCACCAAATTGGGCTTTTCCCAGAAAACAGTGGGGAGGGATGTTGAGCAAAGGCCTGGAAATTTCAGATTTATATTTTAGAATTGGCTGCAAGGTGGAGAATACCCTGGAAAAGCAAGTCTGGGAGCACCAGGACTGGTCAGGAGCCAGCTGGAGCCATCCAGGGAAGAGATGGGCAGGTCTGGGGTGGAGCGGGCAGTCACGGGGAGGGCAGGCGGGAGCGGGTCCCGCAGACACTCAGGAGGCAGCAGCCCTGGTTGCGGTGAACGGATGGGAAAGCTCTTACCACCTGAGAACGCTGCTTCCTTAATGGCAGGTTCATCATTGTAAATGTCGGAACCACATTAAGTCCTTTCAATCTCCCAGAAGCTCCACAATGCTACACACTCCAGTCGGGGGAAAAAAATAGGCTTTTTCTTTTCTTATTGGTGAGTTCGTTTTCCTTTATAGTCCTGCAAAGGCAAAGCAATTAAATGATAGTAAAGTAGAAAGAAGGGTTTATAAAAATAAAGTGATGGGGACCCAGAACTGTCTCTGGAAATTGGGGGACACAAACTACCCATAAGATTGGCCTTTTGAAAACAGCTACTTGTAAGACATGTCTACAATGCCCCCTGAAGAGATAAGGAGTAGGAAAGCATTTGGGGCCAGATCAAACGTGGAGCTGAAAACTGTAAAGAATCGGTGCCAGAGAAAGAGGTTTTGCAGAAGGCAATGTCTAATCAGTATTAATTTAATTGGCCACTTTAGCAGAAAGAGAAAAAATGTTGATATTATATGTCAGCTATTTTATAATCACCAGAGTACTTAGCTTCATGGAAGCCATCTCCTATTCATTAGAAATAAGAGTAATTTTATTCATTGGGAAAAACTTTTCAATTTATAGCACCCTATTTGCTTGGGGTTTTAGATTTTGATCAAGGAAGCCGTATTTTTGGCAGGAGTAAGGGGCAGGTGGCCTCCCCTAGGACATTCTAGCCATAATGACCAAGATGCCAGGGCCAGTTGGTGTCCGGAGGCTGGATCAGTCAGAATGGGTGAGGTCACACTGCGGTGAGAATAACCCCCACATCTCAGTGGCTTAACACAACATGAACTCGTTTCTTTTTTTTTTTTTTGCAGTTTTTGGCTGGGGCTGGGTTTGAACCCTCCACCTCCAGCATATGGGGCCAGCGCCCTACTCCTTTGAGCCCCAGGTGCCGCCCTCGTTTCTTGTCTATGTTATGTGTGCGTTGTGGATTGACAGTGGATCACTCAGGGATCCAACCCCCGTCTCTATATGAGCTTCCACAGCCACCAGGGCAGGGTAAGGGAAGGAGAGGCACTGGCTTTGGAAGTGTCCTCCCTGCAGGGACACATGCTTCTTCCTTTCAGTGCCAAAAGTTGCATTATAGGGGACAGTAGTCCCACCGTGTGCCTGGTAGGAGGAACGCATCTGTGGACACAGCAGCACCAATGCCAGTGAGTCCCTTCCACCCCCTCTAAGATGTGAGCTCCTGGAGGGCTGGAACCAAGTCTCATTAATTCTGTTATCTCCAGCATGAATGCGGCGCCTTTCACAGAGTAAATGATAGTGAGTGATGAATGAATGAATCGACACATGGATTTGAGTTTCAGAACGTGTTGAACGTGTTGTGCTTTCTTAAACGAGTGGGTGTAGGAGAGCCTGCCTCTATTCTCACCTGATTTTCCTTCAAGACTTTCTGAACCACCAGAAGCCAACACACTTGGTCTTCTGTGGTCTGCAGAGCAGACCTCCAAGGTCAGGAGGCACCTGAGAACCCTCTCCTGGACCAGGTTAATGCAGCAGCCCGATACTTCAAGGGCTACCGTCACCTGGTCTTTGGGAACCCGGGATCTAGCCAGGAGGAGCCAAGGTCCAGGACAGAGTGTAACATCAGTGGTGCACTGACTGTGTTAGCTACGGTGCCTGGAGCTTCACCCACACTTGCTAACGTGATCCTCACGGCAGTCCTGTAAGAAGTTGTTCTTTCTGCCTTTTTATCAAGGAGCAAACTGATACTTGGGGAGCTTCAGACATTTGCCCAACATCTCACAGCTGGCAAATGGCTTAGCACGCAGACATGTCTGATACAAAGCCCACATTCTTAACCACCAGGCTAGCTTTCATGCTCTCAGCTTCCAAGCGATTCATGTTCCTCATGAGCTTTCAGCCACTGGCGGGGCTTTCTATATCCACCCTCCACGAGGCAGGAAGGGGGCCAGGACAAGTGCTACACACACACGCACAAACACACATGCACACACACTCACTCAGCCCTCTTGCTCTCTCAGCTGAAACAGAGCAAGCCCTGTGGATTTGGCACCATAGACTCAGGATCTGTGGCTGTTTTGTTTCCCTTTGTCCCACATCAGCCAGGCTACGCTGTCACCTATACACTCAGGGTGCACCCCCGATAGCCTGTCTCTGACTCTGCTCCTCTCTGAAACAGCGTGAGGTAAAATGAATGAGGAGCCAGACAGATGTGCCCAATCCTGGCTGCCCCTCTCGCTCTCCATGTGACCAGATGCCCGAGTCAGCCTCGTCATTTCTAGAACAGGGTTGGTAGTGGAAAGAAGGAGGGTCAATGCCACTCATGGAACACCTGCCGCACACCCACACCTTCTACGAGAACCCCCACTATCTGTCTGTGGGGAAGGGAGTAATGTCCCCTCTTGCCATTGAGAAAACTGTCCTTAGACTTCTGAAGGACCTGGCTGCAGCCAGGCATAGGAGCAGCCAGGAATCTCTAGTTCTGGAGTTCTAGAACAACCTCTCTCCAAAGTTGTTCTTCCCACTACATCCTCAGATGGCAAACTTCCTCATGACATGAAGTGACAGCCTAGAGGGCTTGCTGAAGCTCAGGCTCCTGGGCCCACCCTCCAGAGGGGCTGATTTAGTAGCACCAGGATGGAGCCTGAGAATTGTCATCTTTAACAAGTTCCCAGGGGCACTGGGCGTGGAGAACCATTGCTCTGCACCACCCTACCGAGTCCTCTGAGCCGTGAGGGCTCACAGCTGAGATTCTCATTCTCATGAGCACTGAGGGTCTGTGTATGGGAGAAGGTGTGACTCCTGCACCTTGCTGAGGAGCACCAGGACAGAGGAGGCTGAGGAGCACGGGCCTCTCCCTTCCTGGGTACTTGGCATCTCCAGCAGGGGCAAGGCAGCTATCCGGAGGTTCTGGGCTGTGACTGTGTCACACGTGTGGGGCTGGGGCTGCACCCTATGTCTAGGACGTTTGCACTGTAACAACTGCTACCTTTCCTAGCATGCTGTGTGCGCTGCCCATCTGCCCTGGCACAGCTGGCTTTCACTTTGGCCTAGCCATCTGCTTCCCGTTGGCCGGGACCAGGGACTTCAGTCGCTCCAAGGCCATTCCATACATGGAAAATAATGTTTTGCTTGCCCACGGCTCTGGCGTCCTAGCCTCACTAGCAGGGTTCTAGGACAGGATCACTGCGGAGTCCAGGATACAGTACCCATCCACTAGTGTTGGTTGGGAAAGGTCTGTGCTATGTGTACTGTACCATCAGGGGACATGATGAAGTGGTGAGGAAAACCAGATTCATTCCCCCCGCCCCCATGTAGTTTAAGATTTGGTGGAGGAGACAGACATTAATCAAAGAATTAAACAAGTGAAAATAAGCATTGCAGCTCCAACCCGTGTGATGAGAGAGGGCCATGGTGCCATGAGAAGGGGAATTGGCCACTGAGCTGAAATTTGAAGGATGGGGATTTAACTAGGCTGTGGGGGCATGTAAGGACTTTCCAGGCAGAAGGAACAATGTGGTGGGAGGATGCTGACAGAGAAGGCTGAAAGACAACTCTTGTTGTACACTGGATCCATAGCAGGCCCAGTTCATGGGATTGAGTCCCCACAGGAGGACAAGTGTGGACATGGTGAGTTTGAGGAGCTTCTGAGACTACTAAGACATGAAATGAAGTAAGCAGTGGGACCCAGGGGTCTAAAATTCTGGAAAGACATTTGGGCTAGAGATAGAAGTTTGCTAGTCAATCAAATCTTTGGGTTTTGATGAGATTTCCCAGGTAAAAGAAAACAGTATTAGAGCCAGAGGCAAAGTAAGATTGAGAACTTGGGTCTTGTGGGTGATGCTGAGGTTCTGAGAACTTGGGTCTTCTGATTCCGGGGGCCCTCTTACTGCCCCTTTGGTGCTCAGAGATAATGTATCAAATCACCAGCGTTCATTGAGGGATTTGATGCTTTCCTGAGCATGTAGACATTGGCCTCTGAGCCGCCAGTTCCAGTGTTCATGAAATTCACCTTGGTTGAGTCACACATCTGAAGACCTGTGGAGGGGAGGAGGGCACAGCTAGGCCAACTGAGCAGAGCTGCCCATGTTGGGTTCAGCAAGAACATCTTCCAAGCAACGTGGAGTGTGTTGCTTTAGGAAGCGGGAAATACCACATCCCCAGCAAAAGTGGAGTGAACATTTGATGTCAATGTGGTAGAAAGGTGTCTGATGCCAGTTTGGGCAACCTGGTCTCTAGTCTTTTCTGACCTATAAGATCCCCGCAGTCCTTACTGCAGGAAATTCTCATGCTCTGTCCTGCTGGATTTCCAGTCCTGTCTGCCCTTCCTTTTGTTTGCTAAGTGCGGGAAGTCTCTCGGTGTGCATGTGAAGGAGCCATAAATATTTGGACAATGTCTCAGTGAAGCCCACGTGAAGGGGAAGGTCAGGGCTGAAAAAGCAAGGCCCTAGTGATGAAGGTGCCCCCACCCACCCCCTGCTATACTTTGATTGCTCTCCTAAAGGACCTTCGGTTGGTAGAAATTTTTTTTTTCCTCCTTGTGCTTTTAACTTTGTCTGACACCACGCTCCTCCACCTCCTAGTTAAACAGTTAATGACCTGTTTGAAAATGACAATGGGAAGCCATTTCCTCTATGAAGGGAACTTAGAGGTGAATCTTCCAGTCACATAAGTAATCATCAGTGGGTTTCTTAAATCTAGACTTCCAAGTGTTAAGTCTTTCTGAATTCAAATCCTGCCACTTCAATCATGAGTCTCCTCCAGATACATTTAGTTTACCCTGCCAGGCATTTCTGTGAAAATAAATTTCAGGTGAGTTAAACTTCAGGAAAAATACACCAGAAGAAAGGCTTGGCTCCACTTGGTTTCCTTGGAAGGCCTCCCACGTTCCCACATAATGACTGTGCATGTTTCCAACACTGCTGGGAGCACAGTCCTCACTGCTGGTTCCATGTCATTAGCTTCCAGAAAGCTCTCTCTCCTCTGCTGCTTTGCTAGCAAGGACATGATTAGGTCTGAGGTGAACTGACTCATCTTGGAGGGGTCCTCAGCACTTTGTTGCACAAAAGGTCACCAAGAGGCTGCAAAGAACGTTATTCCTGAAGATGGTATTACAGTAGAATCTGGAGGAGAATTGTAACTATCAGAAGTAGCAGCGAGGGCTGGGAATGTGGACACCAGAAGGATGGTGAGAGGTGACCATCATCAGCGTCTGCTCCAGAAGCCCCGTCTTCTGCATGTGGGGAGAAGTACATAAGATTCGGCAGTTTTACTGATGCTGAAGCTTTGTGGGGTCGTCTCCAGTGTCTCCAGGACCACAAGAGATACCAGGGGTCTCCGGTGTTCCTCTGGGTAGCATTTTGGAAAGAGGAGAGATTCGAACATGGACAGAGATGGATTCAAAGCCAAGCTTATCCCTTTACTGCCTGTGTTGTTCTGAGTATGAACCTCTCTGAGCTTCCATTTGCTCATTCGGAATCTTAGTCACTGTTAGTAAAGCACAGGGCTTAGTGGTTTTCGAGCTTTGTCCATGTGAATTTTCACTGTGGATCTCTGGATGGGGGTAAAGCACCTTTCCCCCATTTCATTGCTTCCATGAAACCCTGTCTCAGCACCATGGACAGCAGGGAGAGGCATTGGGAGGAAGAGACTCCTCTCTAAGTACCACAAGAGCTGAGGTGTGGGTAACCCCAGGAGCAATGGAAGACATCATCTTTACCCTCGGCCAAGGCCAGGTGAGGTGCCCTCCTCTGTACTCCCCTCACTCACCTCTCTCCTTACAGATTGTCTATTGACATAGCTATTTCTTCCACCCCTCAACCAACTAAGCAGTACATCACTTGAGGGCAGGGACTCCGTCTTATCTCTGAATCCTCAGGGACCTTATGCAGGACCTGGCATGTTTCTGGCACTCAGTGAAGAAAGTTAAATAGAAGAATGAATAAAGTAATGAATCGCTTCATTCAGCTAGCAACATCTAAGTCCCCTCTTGTCTCTAAGATTCTAGTCACAGTTCAGACTCTGTGTGACCCCACACAAGTCATTGCCTACCTCTGAGCCTCAGTTTCTTCTATAAAATGAGAGCATTAGATCAGATGATGTCTAAGAGGTCTCTGACCTTGGCAGTTTTATACTGTCTGCAGTTGCTGATAAACCTAGAGCATTCCAAGAGCATCTAGATTTCTAGATGTCTCATTCCTTGAGCAGAAGGCTTAACCCAGGGTGGATGACCTGGCCATTCAGTAGGAATGCCACAGTGCAGACCAGCTGACACTTACCTAGTGTTCACATTCCTGCTTGGCATTGTAGGATTCAAAGGCAACTGAGGTTCTTCATGGTGCATAAGACCTGTCCACAAGTGTTCATGATACAGAGTCTGCTGTGGGGAATATCTCATAGGAGGGTTAAGCCATCATGTTCTGTGAATTCACAGGGGGGAAAAATTATAACATCTGGTGCTTTAGCCCATTTTCTGCTACTCTAACAGAATACCACAGACTGAGTCATTTATAAAGAACTGAAGTTTATTTAGTTAATGGTTCTGGAGGCTGGAAAGTCCTAGAGCATGGCGCCAGCATCTGGTGAGGGTCATCCCTTGGCAGAAGGGTGGAAGGTGGAAGTGAGCCTGTGAGCAGAGATAAGAAGTAACTAATCCACTCCCATGACAATAGCATTATTTCATTCACAAGAGCAGAGCCTTATAGCATAATCACCTTTTAAAGGCTCCATCTTTTAATACCAGCAATTAAATTTCAACGTGAGTGTTGGAGGGGACACTTACACCATAGCATTTCACTCCTGGCCCCACAAAACTCATGTCCTTCTCACACACAAAATACATTTATTTCATTCCAATAGCTCCCAGAATTCTTAAGTCATTCCATTGCCAACTCAAAAGTCCAAAGTCGAGAGCCTCTAAATTGGATATGAGTGAGACTCAAAGAACAATTTATCTTGAAGCAAATCCCCCCAGGTGATAGCCCGTGAAATTTAAACAAGTTATCCACTTGCAAAATACAATGGTGGAATAGGCATAAGATAGACATTCCCTTTCAGAAGGGAGAAGTAAGCAAGAAGAAAGGGGTAACTGGCCCCCAGTAAGTCCAAAACCCAACAGAGAAAACAATGTTAAGTCTTAAAGCTGGAGAATAATCTTTGAGTCCATGCCCTGCTTCCTGGATACCTTGGAGCAAGAGTTGGGCCTCCAGGCCTCAGGCAGCCCTGCCCCCAGTGGCTTTGCTGGGCTCAACCCACACTTCAGCTCTCTCAGGTTGGCGTCGTTGAGTTGTATGCGTGAAGCTTCCCCGGGTTGGAATTGCATGCTAGTGGCCCTACTGTTCTGTGGCCTTGGAGGTGGTCCCACTGCCAGGGCTTCACTAGACATTGCTCTAATGGGGACTTTCTGCAGTGGCTTTGCCCCTGTAGAAGTTTCCTACCTAGGTTTCCGGGAAGTTCATGGCATTTTTTGAAATCTCGGTGGAGGAAACCATGCCTCCACAGCTCCTGCATGCTACATGCCTATAGAATTAACAACACATGGATGTTGCCGAGGTTTACTGTTCCTGCCCAGCCACACCTGGGCCTGCTTGAGTTACAGCTGGAGAAGCCAAGAAGTGCTATGCTGGAAGACAGAGAACAGAGTCCCAAGGTAGCCATGGGCCACGAGGCCATGCAGGGTACCCCTAACCTGCACCCCCAAACCTGTCCTTCTCCAGCTCTGGGCCTGGGAAGAGAGGGGCATCCTCAGAGATCTCCAAAATGCCTTCAGGGTCTTTTCCCACTGTCCTGATGGACGGCACCTCACTTCCTTCTATTCACATTAATGTCTCTTAGCAAACTGCTGGCCTGGGTTTGCTCACCTGTGCCTTTTTACTCTTTAGATAGTCAGGCTGAGACTTTTTAAACTCTTCCTGCTGCTCTGTTTTCCTTTTAATTGTAAATTCTGTCTTTATTTCTTCTTGCATCTCACCGTATGTGGTTAAAAGCAGCCATACAGAAGCCTGAAAGCTTTGCAGCTTAGATACTTCTTCCACCAGATAGCCAAGTTCATTGCTCTTAAGTTCTACATTCTGTAAATTCCTAGGACGCGAACAATTCCACCAAGTTATTTGCAACTGCATGAAAAGGATGGACTTGATTGCAGCTTCCAGTACCTGGTTCCTCATTTCTGTCTGACAAACTTATCAAAACGGCCTTTCTCGTCCTTATTTCTATCTACAATCTGGTCATGACCATTTATGTTGTCTCTAAGAAGTTGCAGATTTTCCCTACAGCTCTCTCTTCTTCTGACCCCTCCCCAGACATGCCCTTCATGCTCCTCTGTTCATGCCAAAACAGATTTTTTTCCAGACTACTCCTCCAAGTTCTTCCAGCCTCTACCCACCTCTCAGTTCCAAAGCTGCTTCCACATTTTCAGGTATTTGTTATAGCAACAGTGCCACTCTTAGGCACCAACTTTCTATTTTAGTCTGATTTCTGCTGTTGTACCAGAATGCCACAAATTGGGTAATTACAAACAACTGACGTTTATTTGGCTCGTGGTTCTATGAGCAGGGATGTCCAAGAACATGACACTGGCATCTGGCAAGGGTCATCCCACAGCAGAAGATAGAAGGCAAAAGTGAGCATGAGACACAAAGAAAGGGAGGCAAACGTCATCCTTTATATGGAGCCCACTCCCTTGATAACTAACCCACTCTCTCAGTAATGGCATCAATCCATTCGTGAGGGCAGAGCCCTCATTATGTAATTAACTCCCAAAGGACCCCCTTGCTAATACTGTTACAGTAGCAATCAAATTTCAACATGACCTTTGGAGGGGGACATTCAAACCACAGCATCTGGTAGACACAGGAGGGGTGCCTTCCTCTAGGAAATGGTATTTGAAGGCCCCCCGGGAGATGAGTTAGGCTTGAGCAACTGGGGCCTGAGGAAGGCATGTCAGGCAGAGGACCTGGGGGCACAGAGTGTATAGTTGGGAAACAGCAGGTGATTGAGTTTTGCTGAACCAAGCTCATAGGGTCGGCCAAGGGTACTATTGGGTTAAGACCTTGAATGTCAAATGAGGAGTTTGTATTTCATACAGTAGACAGTGGGGAGCCGTTGAGCATTTTTAAATTAAGCAATAATGGCAGAACCACTTGGGTAAATTCATTTAGCGTCTTAAGTAGAATTGCTTAGAGATAAGAGACACAAAAACTGGAGATGGGAAATGGGAGGGGGTGATGTGGAGGTGGTGGCAATGGTGCAGGTGAGAAATGACACAGAACTAACTCAGCTAGGGTGGTGGTGGCGGCAGTGCTAAGAAGCTGGATACAGAAGTAGGAGGCACTGTGGGGGGCAGACCCCCTGTGAGGTCAGGAGAGGAGTCCTTGGCAGGGTGGTGGCATCAAGAGAAGTGGATGGTAAAGGACTTGCTGGTTGATAAAATGAGAGGCTATTGAGAGAGAAGGGCCAGGTGGCAAATGTGGTTTGAGACATGTTGAGTGTCATGAGCTGGGATGGTGCTTCTTCCTTAAAATACGGGAGTTGGATCACATGATCAGTCAGTGTGCACCTACTGTGCGCCAGACTCCATATGAGGTATTTTATATTCATTGGCTCATTTAATTGTCACAACCTCTCTGTCAAATAGGCATTGCTGTCTCTCCCAGCCGTAAGATACTGTGATTCTGTGATTTCGGGCTGTTGCCAAATGATGCTCTTTTCTTTGGAACGAGTCAAAATCCTGCCTCTCTCTTCAGCTCTTCAGTGGAAACAAACAAATCACTGTCATTTCTCAAGCTTTAGCTGAACTTGACGTTCTCTGATGAGTTGTCAAGACGCATTCTGCAAAGCCAGCCTTTATGCAATGCCAGTGTGTTCCCCCAGGGCAGGGGAGCAGAATCTGTATGCTCCGGCTCGAGGCTCTGCCAGTGTCTCAGCTCTCACTGTCTCTCCCTGCAGCCATCCCCTTCCGGTCACCTGCAAGGATGAGACCAGGAGCAGTGGGTTTTATCTGAGGCCCGAGGGAAGCAGGTCCCACCTTCACACAGGGGCCCTGGGGCACAAGGCATGCCATTGGCACTTGTAGTTGGGAAGGTGAGGCAAGGGTTAGGGACCCCAGAAATGACATGGGACCAAGCATTTGTTAATTTGCTCAGCAGCAGGAAACTCCTTGCTCTCTGGACACCCCCACAGCACTTGGTCCCACCTGTCCTTTGGAACGTGACTTTTAACTTTATGTTCATCATCTACTTTCATAGACGATTTCCCCCTCTGGACTATAAGCTATTTGAAAGTAGAAAAGAGAATGAAAGAAGTAACATTCCGTGAGCACCTCCTATGGGCCAAGAAATATTGTGGTAACTTTATAACCACTAATTTATCTATTTAGTCCTCACAGCAACTGGGTGAGGAAGGGATTATCATCCTCATTTTCCAGAGGAAGAAATCAAAGATTAGAGCAATTGGGTAAATTCTGGAAAGTGCTTAGACAAGTGTCTGGCACAAGTACTCTATAAATGATTGTACCAATGACTATTATGGACTATCCTGTCCAAGTTCTCCCACCCTGGAATTGAGTCCAGTTCAGACCAAGTTCAGTGTCCATTCATGCCTAATCTCTCTGGGTAGTACCGTGTCCACTACCATCATAAAGGAGGTGCTCCCCAAGTTGTGGTATAAGTCTGTTATCCTTTCCTTGGAATCCTTGGCCCTACTATCCCCCCACACGATGTTTAGAATATCTTAGTTGGTTTCCAATAAATAATTATTGAGCAAGTGATGGAATGAATGAATGAGGGAAAGTCTTCTCTAAAACTAGTCTACAGGGAACAGCTTTACTAAGTCCTCACATGAAAATGAAATTCTCCACTACCTTTGCTGTTCTTGTTCCTCTCCACAAAGTGGCTGGGTATCTTATCAGAGGAACCAAATAGAGATACTTTGTCACTCTCACTGTACTGAGCTCTTAAGTGGATGAGAAGGAGCTTGGTCAAAGTGACACCAGGAGTCCAGGAACCAAGAAAGAAGGCCTTTTTTGGCTGATTCATTAGCTGAACCTATTTAGAGAATCATCAGATCTCCCATCCCTACCAAACACCCTCCCAACCAGCCTTTGAAATACTTACAACCTGTGTATTCACAAATACACGTACACACATACACTCACCTTAGAAGACAGCCCAACCCTGAGAAAACCTGATCCAAGACTGAGCCCTTCTGTGACCTTTCAGGTATTAGTTTTCTCTGTTGAGTGTTGAGACAATTAGACTAAACCAAGCCTGACCACCAGGTCCAATATTCTGCAAATCTCACCTTGACACAGTGATCCCTTTAGCCTCTACCCTCTTCTTTCCAGATGCCAAAGCCTACAAGGGCCCAGCTCTGGGACCAGAGATGAGCAGGGTTGGTAGACAAGCCACAGACCTCCTGGTGCAGGGAGTGCCCACTGGGAATTGTCGGTCCAGAACAGGCTCAGGTAGGATCCCAGGGCTGAGAGGGGCCTCTGAGCCAGCTGCCATGCCCTCTGCCAACCCAGTCCCTGTTGTCCTTACATCTCAATCAGCTGAAGATGGTAGAAATAGCAGGGAAGTTTAAATGCACATAAGCTGAGAAGATGGGGGCCTGTGGATTGAGGGGAAGGGTGGAGAGAGAGTACGCTGAAGAGACAGTGGGGACCTGATGTCATGTTAGTGGTTATCAATGTGTCAGGGAGAAGGAATGGCTGAGTGGCCAGCTCAGAGGGGGGTGCTAGGGAAGCTCAGACAAGGCGAGAGAACCTCTGAAGTCCTTGCCTCAGACGATCACCCATGGGCAGTTCTGGGGCAGTTCCTGACTCCAAGGGCAGCTTGTTATTCCAAGGGGCTCAAGTGCAAGACACAGCTGCCCCAAAGTGCCCAAACCTTGAGCAAACCCTGCACCAGTCAGGAGGTTTGTGCAGGTGTGTGTGAGACATTGACTGTCTGTAGTCTGTGTGAGTGACTGTGTATGTATAATTGGGGTGTGCATGTGTGTGTTCAAGGGGACAGCTGTTCCCAGAGAGCCTGGTGAGCTCACAACCCCTCCAATGCCACCTCCATTCCTGCCTGAGACTTGGGCTACAAGGAATTAGGTCAGCGGCTGGAGAAGGCTCTGCCACATCCAATTCCCCCCCTCCTCCAGCAGTAACTCCCTCGGGAAAGGCCTCAGGGAGCATTATCGTTTGAATCACAGGGATGAACAACCCCAGCCAGAGCCCAGGAAAACAGCGATTCATCAGAATCCCAGAAAGAGTCACGGGTTGCCTAAATATAGAAACTGCCATCCTGCCCAAAGCAAGGTGAGCTCTGTGTCAGCTGTCAGTGCAGAGCACAGGGAGGGCCAGGAAGAGCAGAGAGGCGATCTGGTGACCAGACGCACCTGCAGGGCGTGGGCAGGCCCTGGGCCAGGCCACAGGCATTTCAGAAAGGCCAGCCCTGCCCGGACGTGGAGCCAAAATCAGGAGAGAATGAGCTGCAGCAGGGTGTGTCAGCGTGTTCTGTATCACAGGACACCCGCGCCTCAGATGCCAGTGACGGGACCTCAAGCAAGATACTGGCCCTCTCAGAGCCCTCACCTAGGAAGCAAGGTCAGCACAGTGGCTAACCCTGCGGGGCTCAGGGATCCCCCAGCCCCTCCTGGTGCTTTGCCCCTAAATGTTTGCATGGGCTGTTTCTTCCCCACCTTTGCCCCTTTATTCGGATGCCCCTTCTCAGTGAGACCCTCCTGACCACACATCTAAAACTGCCCCCAGTCCAGGCGTTCCTGGCTCCTGGTCCTGTCTGAGTACTGACCGTTGTCTGGTGTATTCTGTATCACGTGGGACTTGTTTCTTCATCGCCTGTCTGTCCCGCTGGGATGTGAGGTCCACACACTTGTGTCTGTTTTGTTCCATGCTATGTCTCCCGTGCCCAGAGGAATTCCCAGGATCTAGCAGGCATTCTGCAGACACTCAGCAAATGAATGAATGAGCGAATGAGTTGGTGTATGGAGATCACTCAGCACCTTACTCCTGGCATGTGTGAGTGCTAAGTGAAGGTTAGGTGAGATCCCCTTCTCATCAGTGGTGGCAGGTGGTAGGCAGATGACAACTGGTATGGGGCTGGCCTCAGAGAATGAAGCAGAGGCAGCACGGGAGGGGGTTGGGGTGCAGGTGGGGGGGAGACACGCCAGGACCCTGTAGAGGCAGGGTGGAGAGTCAGTTTGAAGGCAGCCAGGCCACCCCTTGGAGGGAAGTTCAGAGGCAGGATGCGGGCTTCTGGGAAGCTCTGCATGCTTCTCTCTGCTGAGAAGGTTGTGCCAGTGTTTCTCTGTTGTGTAAACTGCCCTTTTTCTGCTCAGGGGAGCCCTCTCTGACACCAGATGCCACCTCTGTGATCTGCAGCCTCTGAGCTTCCCCTGCCAACAGTCTAGCCAGTGGCTCCGTTTGTGTGCTCACACCACCCAGCCCCACTCCCGCCCCGGTGGATTGAGCATCTTGGGAGCAGGACTACATGAGGCTTGCCTCCTTGTCCTCAGAGCTGAGCCAAAGACCCATCGTAAACTATGTCAGAGTTTGGTGCAGGAAAGAGAAACAGTCATGTCATAAAAGGGATCCACAAAAGGAAATCGGGTGCTTTCAAAATAGCTAGAAAAAATAAAGGACCAGGCTCCAGGATGGGTCTCCGGATGGCCCTCAGAATGACCCACCGAAGGTGCCCACCAGAGGAGCTGCTACCTGGAAGGCAGGGAAACAAGAGGCCACTGCCCCCACATCCATGCCCTTGCAAACTAGCAACATGACATGCATTCCTGATCACTAGAACTGGGATGCAGGAGTGAGCCAAGTCCATGTGCATGTTTACCCAGAGACTAAAGCGGAGCATGAAGTCCAAGCTTGCCCAGAGGAGAGCCTGGCTGGAGTGGGGCAGGCATGTTCTGGAGCCTTGATCAGGGCTCAGCCTACCAATGGGGCTGGGGGTTCAGCTGGAGATAGGCCAGGACTGGCATGAAGCCAGGCCAGCATTGCAACGGCTGACTTTAGACACAGCCTTTGCTTGTTTAGAAATCTTGTTCTGTCTGATATCACTTGAAAAAAACTGGGCTACCCTTCTGGGGTTGAGGAGCTATTCCAGGTAAGATACATGTAGTGGTGCTTTTTGGCCCAACGTACTGACATGAGTGACATCTGAGCATGCCTCATTCACCCCAAAGACCACGTGGCAGCCACTCAGACTTCAGAGGGTGGGCACAGGATTTGCTTTCCAGCTATGTTTGATCAGGAGTTAATTGGATCTGGACCCCCCAGGAGTTACCGCTTCTGTGAGGCAGGGATAGGGTGGGAGCTGGTATTAACCAAGCTCTCAAAAAAAACTGGACCGTGACTAGAATGCTAAGTGATTAACTTTCCATGCAGGAGTTCACTGGCGGGCAACATGAAAGATTCATGTCCTGTGATCAGCACCTCCTTCTCTCAGCAAGATCTCCTTAGGAAGCCTTGCTTGATGGGAAACAAAGGGATCTTGGTCATGCTAACAGCTAGTGTCATATGTTAAGCTGATCTGAGGTCCCTGTCTCTCCCCAGGGAAGCAATGTGATATCTCAAAGGTACAGCTTTGAAATTAAGATCTAGTCCAAATCCTGGCTCTATCGCTTATTAGCGATAAAAAAGGATTAGGAAAGTTCCCCATGCTCCCTGATCCTGTGTGCGGATTGGGATGGATGTATTATCACATGGAATCCTGGCTAGGTTCATAGAAAATGCAAGGGAAAAGACCCCAGCCTCTGGATACTAAGGTCTTTGTTGACCAAATTCTATGTGTCAGGCACTATTCTAGGCCTTGGGCATATAGTTGTGAACAAGGCTGAAAGAAACCTTATTCTCGAGGATCTTACATTCTAGTGGAGAGAAGTAGATAATGAGAAAGCAAATAAAATGTTTGGGTGTAGATAAGTGAGTTAAAGAAGGTAAAATAGATGAGGGTGGTATGCAAGAGTGTGATGGTGGCATGGGGTCGAGATATGGCTTTAACTGGGATTGGAGAAGGCTTTTAAGAGAAGATAAACTTGGAGTTAAAATCTAAATGGCATTAAGGAGATGTCATGCAAAGGGCAGGCAGAAGAAGCAGGAAGAGCAGCATGTGCAAAGGCCCTGTGGTAGGAACAATTAGGTTTGAGACAAAAAGAAGGTTAGTTTGGCTGAAGCACACATAAGAAGACATGATGCCTGACACACTGCCTGGCACACAGTAGGTGCTCTATAAATGTTATTTCTCTTTCACACTGCAGCAGGAGAGACTGGGATACTCATGTCAGTAGGCTCCCCAGCCCTTCCTTAGCACAGGAGATACCTGAACCCCAACTCCTTCATTCTGAAACAGACCCTTGTCTTCATTATAACAATGCATGTCACTACTTCTCTCATGGTTACTATTCCAGGCTTGTGATAAGATTTGTGGAATCCCCTCAATTCTCCAGCAACTCAGCTCCAAGCTGTCCCTTAGACTGGGTCTCTGCTGCTGATGGCTCTATCTTACCTCCTTTATGTCAAATTTATTAGCTTCAGTTTCAGTGGAAGATGTTTCCTGATCTTGCCCCAGATTTGTTCACTTCAAGCATTCTTGCTGAATGTCTCAGAGGTCCTAAGGCTAGCTGCAGCCAGATCTTCAGAAATGCCTGAGGGCCTCTGCCCACCTGTGAGCAGTACTCATGGCTCACAGTCCACAGGGAAGCTTGCCCCATCAGAGGGGCGTCCCCTCTCTGTGCCACCCTCTCTTGTATAAGCTTTCAAGAAGCTTTCAGTCTCTGCTGTCAGGTCACTTGCAAGGGAATGGGAGAAAGACTCTGTCCATGCAGAACAAGGGGAGAATGGTCTCCAAGTGGCCCAGAAATGAATAGAAAGCAGCTCTGGGCTGTGTGACCACAGAGTGGAGTGTAAGTGAGGAGGCAGAGAGCATTGAGTCAGGACCTGAGTGCAACGGTGTCAGGAATGAAAGCAGTGTCAGGTCTGTCTGGCTGGCAAACCGTAAGTCTTAAATCTGCATATCTGAGACTGTTGTCCTATCTATAAAATGAGGATAATAATCCTCGCCCTCAGGTGCTTTGAGGACCAAATGAGATTCTGCAAATGAGATTAGTTTTTAAACTTTAAAGCATTGTAAATTGTTCTTTTTCCTGAGAGGCTCCAGGTGGGAGTAGGACATCAGCTCTGGACACCTAAAAATATTAGCAATAATCATCATTCACTGAGCATTTTCTGTGCGCCGAACGCCGTGCACACGACCCAAACCATCATGCTGAGTTCTTCCAGATCTAGGAGGTGAATGCTATCATAACCTTCAGAGACATTGAGGCACAGGGAGATTCAATCGCTTGCCCAGGTCACACAGCTCATAAGTAGTCTGAGTCCAGAGTCCCTGCCTTACACATTACATGTCTCTGCTGCAAACCAGAACCATGTGGGAAGATCCAGGAGGAGCCCCTAACCTGAGAGTGAGCAATTTCAAACCAGTTCTCTTAGGACCCAAAGTCCTTCATGGAGGGAAGAGAACTGGCCTAGGCAGGTCATATGTAAGTGGAAGAAGAACCCTCAGGGAGGTAATTAGGAGAACTAGATATTAGCAGCTGCGTATGACCTCTCACCCTTCATCTGTTGGGTCCTCAGTTTCTCTCTCTCTAAAACAGGAAGGAGAGAAAAGATTTTTTCTTTGAGATAGAGTCTCACTCTGTCGCCCAGGCTAGAGTGCCATGGCATCAGCCTAGCTCACAACAACCTCAAACTGCTGGGCTCAAGTGATTCTCCTGCCACAGCCTCCCAAGTAGCTGGGACTACAAGTACCTGCCACCACACCTGGCTCATTTCTTTTTTTTAGTAGAGATGGAGGGGGGTGTCTCCCTATTGCTAGGCTGGTCTTAAACTCCTGAGCTCAAGGGATCCTCCTGCCTTGGCCTCCCAGAGTGCTAGGGTGACAGGCGTGAGCCACTCCACCCAGCTGAGAGAAAAGATTGATCTAGAACAACATGCCCCATCTTTTGGACTATAGCCCACTTCAGCGGCATAAAAGGACACACAGCCATTCGCCCACCCATCCCCACTGTCTAGCAGGAAGAAAACTCAGAATTAATACAACAGGGCTACAACGCAAGCGATTTGGGGGAAAGATGAGGGAAGGATCTGCTTTAGGAGCGGGAGATGATGATTCATAGCTGCACAGCGATGCATACATGCCTCAAAACCCAGCCACTGAGAAAGCATAAGCCCTAATTACTGTCGTTAAGCAAACACACCACAATAAACTAAACTGGTAATGAAGAAACTAAACTAATGGTGATTTATAATTAAAAAACAAGAATGGTGGCAGTTGGAGAGTAGCACCATCTCGAGACAACGCTGCCAAAGTCCTCGCTGGTAACCACACGCATCCCCCGTCGCTGGCTCGAGCTCTCAGCCGGGCTCAGGTGTGGTGGGAGATGGGCAGTGTCGCCCAGTTTGCTTGGCATCCAGACTTCTGGGCTAGATCACTGACTTAGAGTCTGCGGTAAACTCCAGCTTATCTCATTTGTGAATATTGATGTTCAGTAACTGCTTGCACCTCGCTTAATTATGAGAGCTGACCTTTATTGAACACTGTACGTGCTGTCCCTGCAGTAAGCTCTCTGCAGGCATCATCTCATGCATCCTCAGGACACTAGAGCTGGGTGCAGGGACGGTCTTCATTGCACAATTGGGGTACAGAGAGAGTGAGCGGCCAGCAGAGGACACGTGGCTCCAAGTGGTGGAATGAGGTTTGGAGCCCAGGCAGCCGGCCTCCAGAGCCCTCCGAGCTGTACTGCATTCTTCAGGACTCCGAGAAGCAGGCCCTGTAACAGGTGAAAATTCTTTGGCAGTGTCAGTCATTCACCTAAAACAGTGGTTCTCAACCTTCCTGATGCTGTGACCCTTTAATACAGTTCCTCATGTTGTGGCGACCCCCAATCATAAAATTATTTGCTACTAGTATTAAAGGGTCGCGGCATTAGGAAGGTTTAGAACCACTGACCTGAAAGAACAAAAAGAGAGTTTGTGTGATTGGATTGGTTCAGCATCCTCCCGGAGATCCCCGGCATTTACGGCATAGACCAGGGCCCTTCGGTGGCTAATATTCCACAGGTCCCCTGGGCTGTCCCTTCACTCACTCAACTGTGCAGGATTGTACTTCCCAGGGGACAGATCCGTGGCAGCAGTTTGGGTTGTGACAACCGTGGGAGGAGACAGTTCCACTGGCTCTTTGTGGGTAGAGGCCGAGAGTGCTGCTAAACATCCTTCTACCCACAAGACATCCCATCCCCGGAACAAAAGACTATTTAGCGCATTAGCGCCCAGATTGAGAAATTCCACCCTAGACTCGTGGCCCTGGTTGTCCGTGGAAACAGCGGACAAAAGGATGGCTGAGTAGGAAACAAGGGGCCGTGACGTCCCAGTTCATGAGGACTTGAGGTTGATGCACCAGAAGGAGAGGCAGGAGCGACAGTCAGAGTGCCTGGCCTGGAATGTCGTCTTTTGTACTCCCTAGCTGTGTGACCTTGGACAAGTTCCTGAACTTCTCTAAGCCTCGGTTTCCTCATCCATAAAATAGTATTGACAGCATCACAGGAGGGACTGGAGGAGCTGAGAGAGCAAAGCAAGGATAAGGCAGCAAGCCTGCCGACCCCCTGAACTTGTAGGTGATGTGCAGGCTGGGGCCACCTGCCCCTCACAGTCTCACCATGACCCAGGAGAAGAGCTGCAAGCTGCCAGGACACACCTCCCCAACGGGGACCCCCTGTCTGTTCACTAGCCACAGCTCAGAGGTCATCTCACCTCTCCCAGGAGGGGTAGCAGGATTCTTTCATTCACTCAACCGGTATTTGTTCTGCACCTACTAAGTGCCAGGCATTGTTCGAGGCACCTGGCGTGGAACAGTGAAAACAACCAGCTGAAGACCTAATCAGGGAAGACAGACAATATGCAAATCAGTAAGGTCATCCCAGTAGGATTCCAGATAGTGATGAGCGAGAAAAGTGAAACACGAGAAGGATAGGGTGTGCCATACGTTCACTTCCGCTTCAAACAGGTGACATTTCAGTCATCCTGAAAACCTTGAAGATGGGAAAGGAGCAAGCCAGTCGAGTGCACCCTAGGGAAGAGCATTCCAGGCAGAAGCTTGCGGGAAAGCAGTCAGTGTGAGCAGGGAGGGAGGTGAGCTCACAGAGGCAGGGCAGGCCGTGGTGCGGACCATGGCTCTGAAGCTGATGGAAGGCAGAGGCTGGGAAACAGCTGACAAGTCGCCACAGCTGCTCTGCTGCAGGTCCCATATAGGGAAGAGGCCGGGAGACCTGTCGGTATTCCAGGTGAGAGATGGAGGTGCCGGACCGAGGTGGGAGTGGGGAGGTGGCCACACACTCGGATTCTTGATACACCCAGTGGGATTTCCCAGCGGGTTAGGTGTGGGATGTGAGGGAAAGAGAGGAGGTGACCCCAGGGGCTCTGACTGAAGAAACTGCAAGGATGTAATTTACTCGTAATAAGCCATTTACCAATAATGAGGAAGGCCACATGTGTAGGGGAAAGAGGAGGAGTTTTCGAATTAGACTGCATTTGGCTTGAGGCTCTGTTATTTCAAGGATATGTAGTCACTTTCCTTAAAGAGTCTCTGTTTGTTCATCTATAAAATGGGTGTCATGGTGCCTATCTTCGAGAAATCAAACAGGGGTGGATGTAAGGCTGGCCCCAAATAAAATGTAGTGCCATTTCCTCAATGACATCGTTCATGGCCTTCACCAAGCCCCATCTTACAAGCCAGTTGCAGTCTCTGGGTCCCCGTCCTGCCCCGTGGGGTGAGACCTCCAGCTCCTCCTAGACCAGAGGTTCTCAACCTGTCGCGAACTATATTAAAGGGTTACGGCATTAGGAAGGTTGAGAACCACTGTTCTAGACCCAGTGTGGTCCAGCTCCATGGCCCTGGGCAAAAGAAGGGGATGATTGGAACCAGCATTTTCTTAGCACCTTGAGGGGCTCACGCAGCTGTTCCCAGCCTGGCTGCACAGCAAATCCACCTGGGAAGCTTTTGAAAAATGTGATGCCCCAGCCGCCCTGCCCCACGACCCCCACCTCTAGGCACCAGGCACTAGCAATGTTAAAAGCTCCCCAGGTGATTCCAACGTGTACCCAAGTTTGAGAAACTTAAGACCAAGTTGCAATTTTGTTCATTTTACAGACAAAAAAAAGCTCTGAGGCTCAAAGAGATTTAAGGGACTTCTCCGTGGTCTCTCAGCTGCACAGCAGTCAAACCAGGATTTAACCACTGGTAAGGCTGACTCCAAGCCGAATGTCCTTCCCCCGCATTAAGTTGAGGCCGTAGGAAAAAGTGCTTGCAATGCACATAAATAGCATTGTGTGGCTCATTAACTCCCTTACAAAAAGACTTGTGGAGGCAGAAGTGGCCAAAGAAACTTAAATCATAAGCGTTACGAAGCTCCTGACAAATAACAGCTTGTACCCAAAGTCAGAGGGGAAATGGATTCGGTCCACAGACCTTTGGTTTCCAGATGGCTGTGCAGACACACCTGGGGGCAAATCCGCGCGCACTGTCAGATAAGCGAGGTGAGGATTAGTTCAGCACCGACCACAGTCGGCCAGCATTTACTGAGCACCCGGCCAATACCAGGGGTGGGGTTGGGCGCTGGGCTCCTTGATGTGCCCCACGCTCCAGCCAGCCCGGTGGATCTCCGTGTGGATTGGAACCCCAGCTGGAGCCGCTGCACTGGCAGGTGGTGCTGGAGAGGGGGCCCTGCCCAGCCGCCAGCAGCTCGGTGCCGCAGTGGAAGTAAAAGACAGGGAGGCGACTGGAAGCTTGGCCCTCGGTGTCCTCCAACGCAATTAGAAATGCAAATACACCGCACAATAATTACACACGAGTTTCAACTTCTCTTCCAGCCCCACAAACCACCTGTTATGAAATTAGAGGGGATTTATTTTTTAATTAATGTGACAGTAATTAGCAGAAAGTTCAGATGCTTCGAACTAGACCTGCGCGGGAAGGTAGGCCTGGAATGAAGAGTGCGATTTTATTTCTCAAAAAGCTCCAGGCGTATTTAGAATTCAGTAGGCGCTTCTGTGCACGGCCTCCCTAGTTACCTGCATCTGTGGTTTGGAACATACAACTAAAGTGTATGTCATAAAACTAAAAAGGTCTGGAGGGCAGAGCTCAGGCATTGGGCCCAGGGGCCTGGGTTTGACTCGCAAATGGTTATTGGGCTGTGAGGCCTGTGAGAAGTCTCTTAACTTCTCTGAGCCCTAATTTCTCGGGGTTAATATAACCTGCCTCCCCAATATTGGGGAGATAATAATAATAACTGCTTCTCCAAGATTGCCCTGCGTTGTTAGGGAAGAGTTAAGAAGGACCTCGCACATGCCCCTTTACGTAGTACCAACTTTTTAAAAAATAAAAGATAATTTGTCACCATGAAAGTATAAGAGTATGCAGACAAAGCCAGGCATGGTAGCACCTGCCTGTAGTCCCAGCTACAAGAGAGGCTAAGCTGAGAAAATCATTTGAGCCCAGGAGTTTGAGGATTTAGTGAATAGCCACTCCAGCCTGGACAGCATAGTGAGATCCCTCTTTACCATAAAAGAAGTGATTTCTGCAGGGTCCTGGTTTGCCTAGGACTGTTGTGGCCCCACATCTTGGACAATCTGGAATGCCTGGTCACCCTAGTTCCCAGGAAACTGACTCTGACATAGAATCTAATGAAGGAACACCCTTGGGATCAGGACTTGGACCAGAGGGGAAGGAAGCAGGACAGCTGGTGGGAAGCAGGTCAAAGCCTGACTTAGCAGATCCAGCAAGAGCCTTGACCATGCCCACAGGAGCTCAGAGCCCAGTGGCCCCCTCGGTTATCTTAAGTGGGGCCGTGGTGGCCAGGCCTCTGCAACTGCTCATGGATCCAGAGTGGATGTGGGCTGTCTGAGCAGGGAGTGAGGTTTGGGAGGAGCTCCCCTCTCCATCCCTAAAGGAGCTGATGCCAGAGGCCTCTGCCCATGGCACCATTCAGTCTCACCTTGAAGGGGAACGGAGTGAAGCATGAGTGCCCACCATCAACACGAAATCAATTACATGACCTAGGAAACACATCATACAAATTGTGAAAAACTGTCATCAAAATAGGACATCGAAACCTACCCTTACTGCACCCGAGTAATCCACACACACACAACCCCTGTCCCTCACGGCCCAACCAAAGACAGAAAGGTGTGCATGAGAGTAGGGATCATAGCAAGCCCTCAGGAAATAAATGCCTTGGTTCCCTAGACTGCCCCCAGGTTCCTGTTAGTCCATGGTCAGATGCCCCTAGATCTTCCTTCTCACTGTGACTCTCACCCCTGCAAGTGAAGCCACTCTGCGTCATTCCTCCTTCAAGGAGCAGGAATGGCAGCCGGGTCAGCCAGGAAAGGAGTGGGTGGCCCTGACTGTCGGTGAGGACTCTGCCCCTCCCTGGCTGTGGGATCTTGGCAGGGCACTTCAGCCCCCAGACTCTATTCTTTATCTCTGCCATGAGGATGGCCACCCCATCCCAGGGGGGCTGTGATGGCCAAGTGAGTTAAATACAAGCCACAAAATCCTGGAAATTGAAAAGCAAAGGAAGTGAAGAAGGGGCCTTCTAGCAGGCAGTGGCTGCACCATCCTAGCCTTTGGTATCTCATCTCTTCTCGGGATGAGAAACCCCAGGGGCAAAAGAATTGCCTTTCAGCCTGGGCAGGGAGGGTTTTCATTGCCAAGCTTCTAGATGCAATTTAAAGAAATAAAATAGCATTTAAATGAGTTTCCTGGTAAAAATTTCAAAAAATAAATAAATGCCCTCTGTGTTTTTCTTTCGCTCAGGACCGCTCACGTGCAGTATAATATGCTAAGGTGCAGTGTAACTCAGCAGGGCTCAGGTAGGGAGCAGGGAATCCTGTTTTACTCTTTCCTCTGAGGCCCTCTCTAGGGTTGACCTTCTGTGGCCTGGGTCCCAAGAATAAGTCCAGATCCCTCAACCTGACCTTGAAGTCCTCCCTGATCCGTGTGCCGACTTCTCTTCCCCGCACTCTCTCTCCCGCCTCCTTGTGCAAACCTTTTGTTTCAGGGACTCCTCAGTCCATCTCCCTTGCTCACATCTACCTCTCTGCCTTTGTCGTTATCTGTTCTTTCCTCTTGCTTTGCTACTGATCTGAATCATCTCACCTTGGAGACCAAACTCAGGCTGTCCTCCTTGAAGCTTTCTCTACTGCCTCCATGTGTAGGCATCTCATCCACCTCTGAAACATTCATGACCTTGCAGACTTAGGCAGCTTTGTGAAGGCATCTTGACTCTGCAGAAGTGTATGCTCCTTGTGCTTCCTGGTACCCCTTTCCTAGGCCAACCCCACCATGCCCAGTATGGCCTGGTAGTGCTCCAGTGGGAGGGCCAAGGCACCACCAAATCTGTGTGACCTTGAACCTCACGGAACTTCAGCTCCCTCATCTGTAAAGATGATAATGGTGTCTACTCCATGCGATTGTTGTGAGTACTAAATATGATGTAGAGGAAGTCCCCAGTGAGATGACATTAATGGTAGGCCCTTAATCAGCCCTGGTTTCCTCCTACCCTCTTGTTGAAACAAAAGGCATTGCAGAAAGGGGAGACATTTATTAAGTGACTCTCGTGTGTGAAGCACTTTACTTACATCTCAGACTTTAGAATTATGACTTGACACAAAGTCATTACTCCAGGACTGTCTTAGCCCATTTTGTGTGGCTGTAACAGTACCCGAGACTGGGTCATTTATAAAGAACAGAGACTTGTTTCTTACAGTTTTGGAGGCTGGGAAGTCCAAGTTCCAGGGGCCTGGACAAGGCCTTCTTGCTGTGTCATCCCATAGCAGAAGGCAGAAGGGTGGGGAGGTTGGGAAAAGGAGGAGAGGGGAAGGGAAGAAAGGGCGCTGAACTCATCCTCTTGTTAGGAACCCAGTCCCACAGTAACTAACCCACTCCCACAATAATTCATACATAAGGGCAGAGGCTTCATGGCTAAAATCCTCTTAAAGGTCCTACTTCTCAACACAGTTGCACTGGAGATTACGTTTCTAACAGATGAATTTTGGGGGTGCACGTTCAAACCATAGCAAGGACCATCCATCTAGAAATGAGCAAACCATAACAAGAGGATTTTCTCAGGTCACTTAACAGTAAGTAGCAGAAATTAAAGCAGGAATAGCATCACTCTGACTAAAGAAAGAAACTTCTTACTCGTCAATAGGACAACCCTAGAATAAGTAATTATTAGTAGAAGTGAGACTTTGGCTTCTAAAGATATTCCAAGAAGAGAATAATGGACAAAATCTTTCCAATATTTGGACATTTATTTGGAGGCAAGATATCAAGTGGCCTGGCCCCTCCAGTTCTGGAATGTTCTTCTATTTCCTGAACAGCAGGTAGTGTATTCATGCCAAAGAAACACGCACCTGTACTGGGCAGGTGGTGGGAGTGGAGGGGGGGGGATCTGTTGTCATGATAGGAAATAAAATCCATTTGTCTTCGATTGTCATCACTTCTCAGTAATTAACTGGATGCTAATGCCTACGATGAAAGTTCCTCCAAGCCGTAATTGAACTTTAATCAGGTGTGCATGGAATTACAGGAAAACAAAATGGCAATGTGAGGCTGAAATGTCAGGAAAGCTGTGTGTCAACTGCCAGCTCCCTAAACTTGAGCGAGAAATTCATTAATACCTGCGAGCTGTCACAGCTTTCTCAGAATTAATGAGCATCTGAATTTATTCATGCAATTACCTTAAAATAATTAGCAAGCACCCAATTCACTGTTATGAACCTCATGGATTATCTGGAAATGTGAAGGCATCTGAGGAAATGTATCAGGACTGCGGGGCTGGGACCTGTTCCTGCAGAAATGGTGCCTTCAAAAGACAGTGGGAAAGATGGAAAGAAGAAAGGCAGAAGAGAGGAGAAAATACCATGCAGATGGCTAATTAAAATATGAATACACTTTCAACTTCACTATTAATCAGATAAACAGTGAAAACTGTGATACCCCATATTTTACTTAACAAATTGGCAAAGATTGTTTCTAATTGTTAAATCACATGCTGTGACGATCACAATGAGGAATCCACTCATGTGATGGAAGTAGGAATATAAATTGGTGTGAACTCTCCGGAAACAGCTATTAAAACATGAGTTTTCATTCACCTGGATACTTGTTAAGCACCTGCTGTGTACCAGGCATTGTGCTAGTGTTCGGGAGGCAACGGCAGACCAGACACAGTACCTTCACTCAAAAACGAACAAAAAGCTGACTGCATACAACCCTTATGTAATGAGTCCATAAATTATGGTTCCCCTATAGAATGGCATTATTTTGTAATGGCTGGAAGTTCTATTTTTACAGACTACTTAATGGTATAAGAAAACACCCATGTTTTAATGCCAAATAAAAGAGACAGCATAAAAATCTACCAAAGTACTTAGTTCTACGTGTGCTTAGAAGAAGACAGCTAAAAAATATGAAAACATGATTATTGCTATGAAAGACTATAGTGATTTTTTAAATTATCTTTATGTTTTTATATTTTCCATTTTTCTGCAAAGGAAAATATTATAAATGTAACAGAAGTCTGAAACTAAAGTGTCAGAAAAGGTGTGTCAAGATTTTTATTGTATATTACTTTATTATTATTATTATAAAGAATATTATATAAATCTTTAAATATATAAATATCACATTATTATAAACAATATTATATAAACAAATATTTATAAATATTTCTTTATTAAACATTATATAAATATATAAACATTTAAATGCATAAATATATTTTTGTAAATATATACATTTCTATAAATATTAAAAATATATATAATTATAAATATTCACTGAGGATGAGCAGGACATTCATCTGAGTGATTTCTGACTTAGCCATTTAATTTCCACCATAAAGCAACACAAGTGGAACTATTATTCTTTCCATTTTACAGATAAGGAAACTGAGGCACAGTGAGGTTACGTGACACCGCCGTGGAAGTGGCAGAACTGGGGTTTAAACCCAGGAAGTTTGACCTTAGATCCTAGGCTCTTAATCATCACGCACTTTGGAAATGGTGTGTTAATATCGAGTGTGCTTCCTCAGGTCAGCGGTTCTCAATCTGTGAGTCATGACCCCCAGGAACTGTATTAAAGGGCCGCAGCCTCGGGAAGGTTGAGAACCACTGCCTAGCCCATCCCATTCCTAATTGTGTTTTTCCCTCGTGTGGGCATTGCCCATCCCAATACTGGTGTGGAAGGCAGCATGACGATATTGAACAAAACTGAAACGTGAAGTCAGGTGACCTGATTTCAGTCCTGTGTGACCCTGAGCAGTGCATTTCTCCTTTTCAAATCCCAAGCTAATTATCCATGGAAAGAGTTTAGCCGTCGCTGCCCTGGCGTACATGGGAGCATACGGCCTGTGTCGATGTTCCTTCGTGCAATACGACACCCTCTACAAATGTAAGGTCTGATCATCTCCCTGCCAACCTGCGAGGCAGATGAAATGACCCAGCAGGTGGGAAAGCACCGTGTTCACTGTGCACATACTGTACCCTGACAGTCATCGCGATTAGGACTTACAGTTCACGGCGTTTGCCTTTCTCCTTGTCTCGAGGGAGAGGCCTAGTTCCACCCCCGTCTCTGCCCCTCTGCAGACCTCAGTTTCCCCATCTGTTCAGGACAGTGAAGTGGGCTTCAGGTGTTGTCCTGGCGTGGACACCTGGCGTTCACTCCAGGTGAACTTACGAGTGTGCATCCCGGTCCTCCAACCTGTGATGAGGATGAGGGCAGCAGACGACTCCAGCTCAGAGAGGGAGGCCCCTGAGTCAGAGCTGGATCCAGGTCCACAAGCTCGTTTCGAGTTTTTAAAAGTGATGATGAATGTGCCCTGCTTTTTAAATATGGGTCTCCCTCCTTCCCTGCACACCAGCTGAGTCTAAGTTGGCTCTGGGCCTGGACTTCGTGGTACGGAGTCATTTTTGCTCGTTAGAAATATCATTAACATATTCTCCCTCCATGAAAACCCATGGTGGAAACACGGAAGGGTGACTTTGCTCTCCTTGTGCCGCTACATCTTGGTCTTAGTAAGACAATCCTGCTGTGTCTTGTTACACGTTTTAAAAAAAAGAAAAAGAAAGAAAAACTGTGAATTGAAATGTGGTAGGGAGTACACCTCCTTCCTGTGGCCCAAGCAGAGGTGTATATTAATGTTATCAAAGCTGCAGTTGCTTCTATGTGGTAAGACAACATCAGCCCACCTGTCTTTCTAGATTTAAACCCCAGCTGAACTTGTCCCGTGGCTTATCCAATGATGGAAAGCGTTTCTCTTTTCAGACGCGGCTATCAGAAAATCCAGATCTGAATTCACAGATCACTTGCGCTTTCGAACTCATCTCCAATGTTTGCTTCAGCTGGTTTCTCTCTGATTTGCTTTCTAAATCTGCTTTTGGAGAGGGGGGATAATTTTTGCTGTCCCCTTTGTACTTTCTAAAATAGTTAAATTTCCTCACATTTCTACAGTGATAAAAATAATAGCATTCCTTCCATCGACCCCGTCCTTGTAATAGGTTATCCAGTCTAACCTTATCCAGACCGGAGATGTTATTAAACCCTCACAGGCAGGGTAAAAATAAGCAAGCAAATTTTCAGAGTGAGGAGTGAGTGAGTTGTTTGAGAGACATTAAGGAATAAGACAGAACCAGCCACAGTGAAAATTAGAATTCTCAATTTGACCCTTGGATTGACATTAGCCCTCCAAGGTGGCCCACGTCGGGTTTGCAGTGGGCTGGGTTCCCCCTTGAGAGCATCTGAAGTGATAAGAACCCTCAGACTGACAGCTTCGTGCCTCTACCATTTATCTTACAGACTTTTAGGTCCTTCCGAACGCTTTCTCCCTCGCTCCTCCTTTCAACCTAGACCTCAGCTGCTCTTTGTAATCCAGCCAAAACAAGGTTCAGCAGGTGAGGGCACAGGTGTGATGCTGGCATGGACGTCTTCTCCCAGCTCCAGAGGCATGAGCTGGGCACAGCATCTTTTACAAAATGTTCATCTTAGCCCAGAAGTTCTGGCTGTTTGTCTGGGAGTCTGGCAGCAGCTCAGCACCTGGGAAGTGTGATCAGAATGTCACCTATTCAGACTCCAGAGCCTATTTCCCAGATTTTGACAGTGGGCAGCTGAATCAGAGGACCTAGAGAAAAGGTCTCCAGCTGGTCAGGTGGGGTTCAATCTGCAATTCTGCCACCTGGATGCTAAGGCGTGAGCCTCCTCCCTAACTCCCCAGAGGGTCAATTTCCTCATTTGTAACATGGACGCAAGAGGTGATGCTCTCCAAGTACCAAACGCAGAACGCAGGGGCCAGAGGTCTTGGTTCAGTCGTTCATTCGGGAGTCAGTCATTCCGCTGTCACGTGGGTGGTTTTGCTTCCCCTCTTTCCTCACTCTGCTGACTTCCAGGGATTTGTCACTGACTCCAAGGAGGCGGGAAGCTGAGCTTCCTGTACTCATCTCTGTCATGAAACAGCACTCGCCTGGGGCAATGGAAGACTATTTCGGAGACTAAATTAGAATCAGCTCAAGTGACTAAGACGGGGGTGCTAAGAGGAGGAAAAGGGTTTTGAAGACTGAAAATGTTCAGAACACTTTTGCCTCCCCTGGGCTGGGGGTCTCCACTGGCCGTGCCTCTGTGTGGAATGGCAGGAGGGTGAGGCTTCTTGTCCCTCAGGACACAATTCCTGGGGACCAATTCTTTCAGTGAGTCACCAAGAGGAGAATGCCCCGGCATAGAGGAGCTGACTATTTGGGGCAGGGGGCAGAGGGAGTAACCAGCATTTATTAGCACCTGCTCTGATGGGAACGAGACTGTCACATCAACTCTCCCACTATCTTCCCGAGTGAAGGATTATCCCCCCATTTTTATAGATCAAGAAATCGAAACTCAAAAAAGTTAAATACATTCTATCTTGTCAAGAATACAGAAATAGACAAGAAATTTCAAATGAAGGCTGTTTAATCTGAGAAATTGGTTACACATGCTGTGTTAAAGGCTGAAGGATCAGAAAGGGGGTGGGGAGGTAACCTGGAGATCAGTGACTACAGGAAGCTGTTTCCATGCTCTGGAGCTTGGCAGGGAAGGGGGAGAGATGGTGTTAGCAGGATCTAGTTGGGAGGTGCTGCTGCCAGGCAGGTGCCAAAGAGACAATGGCATGCTGCCCAGTGGTTGCTTAGACCAGAGACAGGGATGGCAGCCCAGAAGATGAAGTGCTTGGTAGGACGGGTACTGCAGTGGTGCTGGGGGTGCCAAAAGAACCCAGAGACTAAGGCCATCGATGTCGTCCCAAGCTGGAGGGATGCAGACCTGAGCTGGCAGCTGGTAGAAGGTCCCTTTTCCAGTCTCCTGCAAGGCCACCCAGGCCTACCCGCTTCCTGGCAAGAGGGATCTGGAGAATGTAGTTTGCAGAGACCTGGCCCCAGCATCAGAGAAGAAAATAGAAGGGTGGGTTTGAAGCTGAGAGACTATGTATAAATAGCAACCCCGTATATGAAGCAAGAAGGGAGCTGAAATGCAACCCCAGTCTGCCTCCCGGGAGTGAACAAGCGCTCACTTGGCACCCGCTCTGCAGCAGACCCTGTACTAGCCCTGGGAGTGCAGAGCCGAACAGGAGAAAAGCCTGGTTGTCAGGCAACTTCCAGGCCAATGAAAATGAAGAAGCAGGTTCATACTCTACTAGTCTGATTTCTGTAGTATCTCCAGGCAGGTGAGTTTTCTGGGAGGCTGGGCGTCCAGGTACACGTCCTAAAGCCGCCACATGATGCCTCATGAGCTCTGGGTCAGCGCACACCTTCTCCAGTGATTATGCCTAGTTCTTCCCCTGGGGCTGCTTTTGGCAGGTCCGGAGATTTGCCACCTTGGAACTACACATTTGTTCACCTTTGCAGCTTTACATTTTTTTCCCCTACTAACACAGATTATTAAACCCCTGCTGTTTAAATTGGGGCTATCTTGTTTATACATAGGAGAAAGCCCATTCTAACTAACTTGCGCAAAGGGAGGCATTTATTGGAAAAATGATCAAGCATCTCACAGGGTTCAAGTGCATTTGAGGTCTTAGAAGAGTTGGACCCGGGATGTGGATCTGTGGGGACTCCACCTCTCCTTTCCTGCTCTCAAACTCCCTCCCAGTCGCCCTCCTTCCCACCTTCTCCCCCCTTTTGCGGTAGACCCCCTCTTCTGCCCTTTCTCCACCGGGGTGACACAGAGCCAACAATACTCTTGATGTTGCAGAACGTTCCCTGTTGACAAAAAAGATTTTTTTTTTTTCATTCCAACAAAGGAACTGATTAGCCCAGCTGGGGTCAGGTGCCCACCCTGAACAAATCACCTGGCCCAAGATAGCGTGTTCACATGACATTACTGTCCCCAGGGGTTGTCAGTTCCCAGAATATGGGAGCAGTTCCTAGAAACAAAGAAGGGCTAATGGTCGAGAAGGATCATTACAACAGACCAGGTTTACTACACTCAGCGCGGCTCCACGCTGCATTGAATCTTCCCCCTATCACTCAACATTTCCTGTTGCTACTTTTTTAAGATTATGAAAAATTCCTTGGTACATTTCCTTGTGCATGAACCTTTTCCAGAGGACTACTTCCTTCTGTTACATTTCCAGATGTGAAATGCACACTTAGAGTTTGAGGAGTCCGTTTAAAAAAAAAGAAAAAATTAGGGCAGCGCCTGTGGCTCAAAGGAGTAGGGTGCCAGCCCCATATGCCAGAGGTGGTGGGTTCAAACCCAGCTCTGGCCAAAAACTGCAAAGAAAAAAAAATCAAATTATCCAAATACTAATATTTATTTTGTCATTGTTGCTATGGAAACTTTTTCTCTGTTGCTAGGCAATAGGCAAAAGATTGAGTAGTGTAGACTAGTAAAAACCCACAGACTGTCTGTAGAGACCAAGTCTGGAGTTAACTCAACTTTTAACTGGCTCTGTGACCTTGAGCTGCTTGTTTGGTTATTCTACTCATTCTCTGTTTTTCCAAAAATGAGGATAATAAATAGCTTTCCTAACTGGGCTAGTTGGAGTATTAGGGATAATACATGAAAAACAAAAGGAACTCAGGGTGGCACCTATGGCTCAAAGGAGTAGGACACCAGCCCCATATGCTGGAGGTGGTGGGTTCAAACCCAGCCCCAGCCAAAAACTGGAAAAAAAAAAAACTCTCGTGGTGCCTGACACATACTAGGTGTTTCATAAATCACACTTTTAAAATTATATTGTAAAGGAGGTTCCAAAGGAGGTAATAATTACTTTTCATCCTGATATTAATACTATTCAAAATGAACAATTCATAGCTTCCTAAAATGCAAAGGACCTTAGCACACCCCAAGGCCAACCTCTAGCTGTCACTAAGTGTGGTCCACCTGAGACATCTACGTGTCAGAATACTTATCTTTTACCTGTTTAGTGAGCATCTATGGAAAGGAAGTTCAGAGGTTTATGCACCCCTCCTACACTCCCCTCTCACTTAGTGACTGCCACCAGGCAGCACGCTAGCAAGCGTCGGAGTTGCGTGGGAGAGACAGAACTAATCCCTTCCTCCTTTGGGTCTCCCTAACCACTGTGTATTCTTCACTCAGCCCATCACCAAGCCCTTATTGAGCTTTTCCGTTTGTGTATAGAAAAAGGTAGGGAAGCACCCATGTTCCAGGGAGCGGGAAAACACCAACTTAGACTTTAGGACCATGGACAGAGACACGCATGCCCAGTGAGGGAGGTGCCATCCACTCTAACCTGGCCACACCAATGGCTCCAGGAATTTACTCTCTGCAGGATATACCTAAAGGGTGTCCATCAAACTTGGAAACATGGATGAATAGATAATAAACGGCCTACTTCTATGCTATTCAGATGTCTATAAAATAATATCAATTTTTCCAATGAGGCACAAAGGAGAAAGTGGTCAGTTCTTCCTGAATAGAAGTTGTGGTCATTGAACTGAGCCTTAGAAGATGGAGCCAAATGGACTAGGGAGGGGCTGGGCATTACAGGTAAGAAGAACACCTGTGCAAAGGCCCCAAGAGGGGCCCAGGGACCCACACCAGTCTTTCTTTCTCTCTCTACTCTCTCTCGGATAGCGAGAGAAAGAGAGAGAGAGCTTCTCTGCCTTGCTGAGGACTCCTAGCTGGGTGTGAATTGACCTACCGTGAGTCCAAATTCTCAGGGCAAGACTCTAATCCTTTATGAAAGGATACAGCTATCCTTTGAAGATGGAGAAAGGATCTATAAATGCTCAGAAACAGCCCAGTGACAGAGTGGATTCATCTCTGCATGCTGGATCTTAACTCCTATCTTTGTCTCTTTCATCACAACCAAATCCTCTGGGTGGAAATCCTACCTCTAAAGGGACCGGCTAATGAGCTGGGTGTCCCACACATCTGAGCGTGTTCTCTCCAAGCCCACTTTCCGAGTCCTCACTGTATTTCCTTGCCCTCACACTCCCGAGATAAGCCTTGCTGTTCACTTTACTCATTTATGCATTTCATTAATACGTGTCGAGCTCTCAGTGAACGCCGGGCACTGTGCAGAGGGCTGAAGAGCCAAGAGAGGACAAAAACTCCTGGTCTTCATCAAATCATCTCACACACATGGATGAGCCAGTAAGGTCTGCAAGCACGGATATTGCTTTATCCTGTAACAAACTGAAGAATGTCCTCACTGATGTTATGTCTATTCGCCTAAGTTTTTCAGGGGTACCCTATACAATTACAGACTGTGTTAAGAAAAAGCACAAGTCATTGAAGATTGACATTTAGAGAGGGTGAGGGATCCACCCATGGGAACCTGGTTATTTAACAGCAGAGCTGGAAGAAACCCAGGTCCTTACTTACCTTCTACTCCAGCTCTTGCCATAGAGATCAGAGTGTAAGTTTAATGACTAGAAAGCCCATGTGATCAGAATTATAGTTGCTAGGAACTCCCACCAACCCTACGAGACCCTCCTCTCCTCTCCCAGGAGCCAGCTCTCCCCTCTCTGTCCTCTGTCTACTGGGAAGCCCAAGTTCAACCCCAAAGTGTTAGGTCAAACCTGCAGTCCCAGCTCTAGCGCTAACTCGTCCCTTGAGCGTAACTTAAATCACGGGTGTTTGCTCTGCACTTGAAGGCCTGGAGGCCGCTGAGTGAGCATTTAGCGGGACATTTTATGCTGCTTTTCCTCGCCAGGAAAACCTACCCCTCCCTCCTCTCCCCAGTTTTCCCTCTGAGTAGGACATAAATTATTTGAAGTATCTTTACTTAAAACCCAACAACCTGTAAAAAGAAAGCTGGCTGCCTTCTGTTTTTTAACTGCTTACAAGGCAAAAGGGCAGAGCCGTCAGGGTAATGAGAGCCTTGGGGCTGGGAGAAAAAAAGTATAACAGACAACCTCTGGGATAAGGGCTATGGGCGGGCTTCACTCTTGAAGAAGAATCCTTCAGACTGATGGTGAAGATGTGTCCCTGCCCAGAAAGCCTAGTCTGATGGAGAGTGCACAGTTTTGCCCTAACAGGAGCCCCAGTCTGATGGGAGAGAAACAGCCTTGTCCTCAGAGGAGTCACAATCTGATGAGAGAGACAAAGCTGTGCCCTGAAGGAGCCCCTAGTCCAATGGGGGAGACAGGTGACTGTCTATCTTCACAAACCAAAAGCTGCAAATGAAAAACTCGGAACCCCCAGAGCTCTGGAGGAGGCCCCTGTGCTGCTCTGTTCAAGCACAGCAGCCGCCATCCAGGGCAAAGCTGATCCCCATCCTGTCGTGGTGTCTTGCAGCTCTTCCTGTGGCCTAGATGGCATGTGCTCTGGGAGAGTCCCATTCACTGGGGCAGCCTGGCTGGGTTTAATAGCCAATCCATCATGCCTTTAATAATGCATGTCTCACAGAGGAGCTAATTAAACTTTAACCAACCCACACAGGGAGCAGCGGGTCTCACGCAGGACAGGGCTTGGGCTTTGGGGAATTCAGCATAGCTCTTCCAGCCACTACAAGGCTCTCCAAATCAAGTCCCCAGTGAGCCTCAGTCCAAACACCCCGTGTGGAGTGTCACCTACCTTAAACAAACCACAGCAGGCCTCCAGCCCCTTGGGTGGAGGGAATAGCTTTTCATGTGCTTGTACAGTGTAGCAGCTACTTATATACGTTTGCTTATTGCCATAGCTCCCATGAAAGAGGGGAGAACAAGGGAGATTCAGGGAGTTAGGAAATTCACCAAAGTCACATAGAGCATCAGTAGTGGGGCTGGGCTTCTGACACTTCTGTAATTCCAAAGCTCCCGCTGTTCCCTCTGTATCACAGTCCCTCTCCAACATACTCAAAAGCTATCCCGGAGTCAGGGAGTGGGAAGAAACTTGCTCAGACATTGGGCATAGAGCAGCTCTTCGGAGCATGTTCAGTGGGCCCAGCCAGCTAAAGAGAAAGGCGAGTGTACCATCTGGGAGCGCCAGGGAAAGACAAATAAGCCGGCACCAAGACTCATGAAAATCACCTGAGAAGTTTATTTAAAGGCCAGATTCTGTGCCTTGTCCTGAGAGAGTCTGGTTCAGAAGCTCTGGGCCAGGCCTAAGAATCTGTATTTTATTACTGTCCCCAAGCAGCTGTGATGCAGCTGGACCCCTCCAAAGTCGTGAGCGATCTGGGAGGTAAGTCCAGTAGGTCGACAGGAAAGAGTCTGTCCCCAGACATAAATCTGTAGTCCCACAGTTGCAGAGAGATGACATTTCTGGTAGATCTGGAATTCAAGGCAAAGTTGATGGGACTCTCACAGTCAGAAATCGTGGAAAGCTAGTGCTGGAAGGAACTTTAGAGGTTGTCCAGCCACGCCCCGCGCTTTTCAGGTGAGAAAACTGAGGTCTAGACTTGAGAAGTTCCTCCCCAAGGTCATACCCCAGAGACCTGAGCTCCCCAGGACTTTCAGCTCACCGGCCTTCCGACTCCCAGGCCAGCACTTCTTCCAGTCCAGCCCCATCCCTAAATACGCTGTGATCCTGGACTTGGAGATACAGAAAAGCAGCCAATTAAAATAAGCAATTTTCAAATGCCAATTGAGCCCCGTATATTAACATAGTCCCCAGACAGAGGCATTAGCATTCGCGCTCCCTCACCTTGCCTGGAAAAACTTGCTGACATGTCTGAAAATCAAAAATGTTATTACTACCTGAGGTGGCAGGGAACCCTCTGAGGAATATGCCGTGGGGAGCGGAAAGGGGAAGCGAGGGTTTGGGTGACGCCCGCTGAAGGTGGGAGACTGGGGGGAGGGGGTGAGCAAACGGAAGTCACGTGGGTTATTTATTGTCTCATCAGGGGACCCGTGGGCTGTGGTCAAATTCCTGGCAAGAAGGAGGTTTGTTAGTTGAGGAACCAGAGTGAAGGTCTCACCAGGGAGCAAGAAACGTGCACTGAGGTTCAAGCCCTGCTCTTAGGTTGCTGAGTGACAGACATCAGGAAAGTCCTTCGCTTCTCTCACCCCAAATTCTCCTTATACAGGGTGGCCATTAAGTTCGCGTGCAGTTTAAAATAGACAACTATTTTTTAGATAGATCTGTATGTATGTGATTAAGGTTCAGTAATCCCCTGGGCTCCTGTGTGTCTAGCTCTGACATTCTGTCAGTGCAATCCAGCGTGGCTTCATTGGATTGGACACCAGGCCACCCCTGAGGCAGTGGATCAAAAAGGAACATTCTAGTGTAAGGCTGGCCCTCCTTCACCATCTGTGATCCCTCCTGGTACTTCGTACTTAACGCATGGCTCTGACTTAGCAGCCTCCATCTTGGCTTCTCCAGCAAGAATTCTGGCATTCCTGGTGCTGGGTACCTTGGAGAACCACCTTTGAGGAACCTCTGTCCACCATAATGAGTCCCAGGCCCTGTTCATGAGGTTGCATCAAGCATCTTTATGCAGGGGGGTCTGGAAGGTGCCAGGAAAGTCCTGGTTGGAAGAAATATTTGGTGCCCACCTACCTCAACTCTTCTCCTGCTACGGTGATCCTTGCAGCCTGTCTTTCAGGATAAAAGGGATTGGAAAAGGATAAGGTTGGAAAAATAGATTTGGGCTAATCTGTGCGGGATGTTGTACCTTGGGAGAGCAAGCCAGGTGAGGAACTTGGAGCAGATGCTCTCAGCATTCCGTCCATATCACCTCCACACACTCTTCTCCTGCATTCAAGGATTTCCTGAAAATAGAGACCCTCTGCCTGAGAGCATCCCCTGGGCCTGGGAACATTCTAGGTGTGAGCACTGGGCAGGCCGGGAGTTCTGGAATGTCAACACTCCGGGAGCAGCTCTCAAGCTATAATAAACGGGAATAAGCAAACGAACACCCAGCTTCCTCCCTGCTCTTGCCATGTGATTCTTTACCATGTCTTAGAGTTAAACCCAGTCATCCATGAGAAACTCACTCAGAATGTACCCTTCCCTGGGTGCTTCCCCTTCCCTGCCTCATCTCCACACTCCCCTGCTAGGGCTGCCTGGAGTCCCCTTCCAGGGGGACTCCTACGGTCTAGCCCCTGGAGGGATACAACCTATGACATAACTGGTGCATACTCTGCCATCCTCTTGGAGATCCACAATGTACATTGGCACATTAAACGCTCTGAGAAGTCCTGCAAGAAACAAATACGTTTGATTCTATTTAGCACAGCATTTTTAGCCTATCTGACCACAGAGTCTTTTTTTTTTTTCACCTTATGAAGCATCTCACAAAAATAGTGTTTTCCTGGTCACTACTTTGGAAAGTGCTATGCAAATAGTCAGGTACAAGAGAAGTTATAGTGTGCTTTAGAAAGGCCCAGGCAGAGGTGGCTTTCAGAGTAGGAATGACAAGTGTCAATGCTATTAGCTACATCCCACTTTTGTATGGATGCTTTAGGAAGAGTTGCCACAGAAAGCCTGTGACAGTAGCCAGAGACAATATTACTACTCTCACTTTGCAGGTGAGGAAACTGAGACTCAGAGAGACTAAGAGAGTTGCCCAAGGTTGCGCAGCTAGTAAAGTGGCAGATTCAAGGCTCCTAACTCCACATCCCCCTTTGAAAGTGGATTTCCTAGTTAGCAGCAGGCCCGGGAATAAAGTTCAGGTCCACATCATCCCAGTCCAGGATTTCTCCAACCACCGCAGCAACAAGGGCCAGCCCCAGCCTCCGAAGGGTTCTTGTGGGCGTGCAATGGCCATATAAGCTCAAGGGGAAATGAGAGGAGAGCGGCTTGTGCTCACTCTGGAGGTATTGTTGCCCTTGTTCAGACTCAGATGCCCCTGACAATTTTAATTCTTTCTTCTCATCTCTGCCCTGCCCACACACAAACAGCACTTGGCTATCACCAAATTGCAGTTACCTTCAGAGCAAGTCTTCAATCTGAGACAGCTAGAGACTTAGCTTACACACAACAGTACACACTTGCTCCCTGATGCATGCATATGGACACATTGAGAGCCAGCCATGAGCCCAGCCAGGTATTCAAACATGCCTGCAATTACATGCATTCTGTGCACATTATTGGAATTGTCTCTCTTCCCTCCTAGACTTTTAGACTATAGAACCCACAAGGGGTCGGGCTGAGACATTCACTTTCATCCCAAGAACACCAGAGGCAAGTGCAATGTCCAGCACATAAAAGGAGCTCAATAAATAGGTGTGGAATAAATGGATGAATCAACACACACATGAAAATTGCAGTTATCTAGGTAGCAAACACTAGTGCACACACACAACACACACACCCCTGGTACACGTATGCAAGCACGCACATACCCCACACAGATTCTAGTGTTCTGTCAGAGTCCAAGGTCAGGACATGGACAGCACATTCAGTGACATGAGGGCCCCCAGCAGCCGTTACTTCACTATCAGTCTATCTGCCCCATTTATGGTTGAAATAAAATGTGTCACGGCTGTTTCACTGGAGACCAATGTAGACATGGGGAGAAATGGAGAAATATCGGCCCAGCTTGCATTCTGGCTCACTGGCTTGGGGGAACTTAAGGCATAAACGAGTTTGGACTTAATTGACTTTTTTATGGGGCTTTAATTCACTGGTACTTTTCCAGAGACTGATTCCAACAGGCAGACACAGGGTTGCGCCGTCCCTAGGGCTGCCAGCCCTGCTTGCCTCTGTCCCTATGCCCTTAGGCCTGTTCGAAACCCTTCTCTATGCAAGCCCTCCCTCAGCCCCACCGTGACAGGAGGGAGTCAGCGATGGTGTCTGTCTCCCCCTGCCTGGCCCCATCTTTGCCCCTTCCTGGTCTTATCGTAGCCCCCTTTCCCCCAAGGCATTTCTAATCAATACAGCAGTAGTGATTGAGAGCTCGCCGTATGCCTGCGCAGGACGCTGGGATACAGAGATGAGCAAGAGCAAATCTTTGCCCTTTGAGAGCCTGAAATCAAAGGGAGAGACAGACATATAAATTCCACAATATAACAGATACCAAAAATCAACCCGGGAACAAGGCCCAGAGAGGCACAGCAGGGCTGCGATTCAGGGAAGGCTGCCCAGATGGGATGCCTCCACTTCCTTTGAAGGGATGAAAGGGTTTTCCAGGCAGGGCACTCCTAGAAAGGGTATTCCATGGAGGAAGGAGAGAGGGGGGCACATTCCAGGCACTTGCTGGGGGTCCCATGTGGCTGGGATGGAGTTGGGAAGAGGAGGATGGTCACGTGGGCAGCCCAGCTAAGCAGAACGACTGTGTGTGAGCCTGGAAGTCAGAAAGCCTGGGTCTGCCACTCTTTAGCAGGTGACTCAGGCCTAGCCACCTTCCTTCCCTGAGTCACACTGTCTTCATCTGAAAATGGGAGGGTTTGAACTCACTGAGCTCAAAGATCCCCCCTCACCTCGACGGCCTTCTCATCTTTCTTGCGTTGATATTTCTCTGTTGTCCTAAGTCTATGACTTAGTTGATGCCGACTTGAGTTTCTATGAAAGAAGCCAGCCACAGAAAGCCCGGTGCTGAACTTGCTGGAGTCAGAATGTCATAGTGTCAAATGCAGCAACTGTTGGTGCCTGTCCTCCCCGCCATGGCACAGAATGCGCCGGAGTATCCTTCTCAGACTCTGCCTCTGAGATGTGCAGGCCACAGGGTCCTCCCCAGCTGAGCGGGACAGCAAGGCCAACCTGCAAGGTGGAGTGCTCGTTACTCAGGCAGCACACCTGTGCTGTGTTTTAAGGTTTGCCATCCAGAACCATCTAGATCCTGGAAGTGAGGTCGAAAAGGATCAGCTTCAGTGATCTGGGAAACGTTCTCATTTTGCCATGTAAATGAGGCATGCCTGAAAGTGGAAAAATGCTGTATGCAAATAGAAACAATTTGTCTGTAGTAGGGGGGACACCACATCACAGTTTGCTTAGGACAATGCCAGGTCGTGCCTGCTATCTGGCGTAATTACTGAGGGGGCTCCCTTCAGTCATTTGCTTTCACTGTCCAAAGTGTCCTCTTTGGGGCAATAAATATTGTCATCACTCTGCTTGTTCAATTTTCTGAGGGCGGGAATTACAGCAGGGAAGCAGCGAGCACGAGTGGGAAGGAGCTTTGGTAGTGCATTGGCCTGGGTGTTAATCCCAGCTGGGCCTTGCATAGCAGCCCTAAACTTCCTGAGGTTGGCTCTCTCACATGTAAAATGGGGTGTGTAACATCTTCCGCACTCAGCCACGTGCAGAGGAAAATAAGGTTTTGCATATAGATGCCTGACCTTATATGCTCAATATAGGTCCCCTTGCCTTCTGTATTTTTGTTTTTGTTTTTTCTTTTATTAAATCATAGCTGTGTACATTAATGCATTTATGGGGTACAATGTGCTGGTCTTATAAACAATTTGAAATACTTAACAAC